>NC_057801.1:673836932-674185361 GCF_018294505.1 Triticum aestivum
AGAGAAGGCCACGTGGCAGGGCCTGATTCGCTAGGGGCGCGGCGGCAGACGCGTCCGGCTCGCCCGGACGTGTCCGGCGGCGGAGGAGGAGCGGGCTAGGGTTTGGGGATCCAGAAATTCAGGGGAGTGCACATATTTATAGGTAGAGGGAGCTAGAAGTGTCCAAATGAGGTGCGGTTTTCGCTCACACGATCGTGATCCGACGACGGAGAGCATGGAAGTGACTTAGATGGGTTATTGGGCTGTTTTGGAGGGGTGTTGGGCTGCAACTCAAAAGAGGCCTTTGCGGGTATGCGGATAACCGTTGGAGTATCAAACGAGCTCCAAATGACCCGAAACTTGACAGGTGGTCTACCGGTGCTATACCAGGGCCACTTGGCAAGCCTCGGTCCATTCCGAGAACGTTCAACACCCGCACACGAAAAGGGACAAGAGGGGTGCGCCGGTGCATGTGGGATTGTCGGATTGCGAAACGGACAACGGGGAAAATGCTCGGATGCATGAGACGAACACGTATGCAAATGGGATGCACATGATGACATGGTATGATATGCATTACATGAATAAGATGCAAAACAAAAGACAAAACTCACCCACGGAGGGAATATCATATCACATAGCCGAAAATGGCAAGAGTTGGAGTTACAAAGATGGAAAGTTACATCTAGGGTGTTACAGTCTTGTATGATATGAGTGTTTGCTTTTTAGTTTACCACAATCATACTTGCTGTACACACCTTTTTAGAGACACGCATGATTGAGAATTTATTAGAATACTCTATGTGCTTCACTTATATCTTTTGAGCTATGCAGTTTTGCTCTAGTGCTTCACTTATATCTTTTTAGAGCACGGTGGTGGTTTTATTTTGTAGAAATTATTGATCTCTCATGCTTCACTTATATTATTTTGAGAGTCTTTTAGAACAGCATGGTATTTTCTATGGTCATAAAATTGGTCCTAGAATGATGGGCATCCAAGTTGGGTATAATAAAAACTATCATAAGAAGTGAATTGAATACTATGATCAACTTGATGCTTAATAATTGTTTTGAGATATGAAGGTGGTAATATTAGAGTCATGCTAGTTGATGTAATTGTGAATTTAATAAATACTTGTGTTGAGGTTTGCAAGTCCCATAGCATGCACGTATGGTAACCGTTGTGTGACAAATTTGAAGCATGAGGTGTTCTTTGATTGTCATCCTTATGAGTGGCGGTCGAGGACGAGCGATGGTCTTTTCCTACAAATCTATCCCCCTAGGAGCATGCGCGTAGTGCTTGGTTTTTGATGACTTGTAGATTTTTGCAATAAGTATGTGAGTTCTTTATGACTAATGTTGAGTCCATGGATTATACGCACTTTTACCTTACCATCATTGCTAGCCTCTACGGTACCATGCATTTCCCTTTCTCACCTCGAGAGTTGGTGCAAACTTCACCGGTGCATCCAAACCCCATGATATGATATGCTCTATCACACATAAACATCCTTATATATTCCTCAAAACAGCCACCATACCTACCTATTATGGCATTTCCATAGCCATTCCGAGATATATTGCCATGCAACTTTCCACCATTCCGTTTATTATGACACACTTCATCATTGTCATATTGCTTTTTGCATGATCATGTAGTTGACATCGTATTTGTGGCAAAGCCACCATGCATAATTTATACATGTCGCTCTTGAGTCATCGCATATCCCGGTACACCGCCGGAGGCATTCATATAGAGTCATATTTTGTTATAGTATCGAGTTGTAATTCATGAGTTGTAATTCATGAGTTGTAAGTAAATAGAAGTGTGATGATAATAATTTTTAGAGCATTGTCCCTAATAAAAAAAGGCCAAAAAAAAGAACGGCTAAAAAAGGCCAAAAAATGGGGGCAATGCTACTATCTTTTTCCACACTTGTGCTCAAAGTAGCACCATGGTCTTTATGATAGAAAGTCTTCTATGTTGTCACTTTTATTTACTAAGTGGGAATATTTTATTATAGAACTTGGCTTGTATATTCCAACGATGGGCTTCCTCAAAATGCTCTAGGTCTTCATGAGCAAGCAAGTTGGATGCACACCCACTTAGTTTCTTTTGTTGAGCTTTCATACATTTATAGCTCTAGTGCATTTGTTGCATGGCAATCCCTACTCCTTCCATTGACATCAATTGATGGGCATCTCCCTAGCCCGTTGATTAGACGCGTCGATGTGAGACTTTCTCCTTTTTTGTCTTCTCCACATAACCCCTATCATTATATTCTATTCCACCCATAGTGCTATATCCATGGCTCACGCTCATGTATTGCGTGAAGGTTGAAAAAAGTTTGAGATTACTAAAGTATGAAACAATTGCTTGGCTTGTCATCGGGGTTGTGCATGAAGAGAGCATTCTTGTGTAACGAAAATGGACCATGACCAAACTATATGATTTTGTAGGGATGAACTTTCCTTTGCCATGTTATTTTGAGAAGACATGATTGCTTAGTTAGTGCTTGAAGTATTACTATTCTTTTATCAATATGAACTTTTATTTTGAATCATTTGGACCTAAACATTCATGCCACAATAAAGAGAAATACATTGAGAAATATGCTAGGTAGCATTCCACATCAAAAATTTTGTTTTTATCATTTACCTACTCGAGGACGAGGGGGATGCTTGATACGTCTCCAGCGTATCTATAATTTTTTATTGTTCCATGTTATTATATTACCTGTTTTGGATGTTTATGGGCTTTACTATACACTTTTATATCATTTTTGGGACTAACCTACTAACCGGAGGCTCAGCCCAAATTGCTGTTTTTTTTGCCTATTTCAGTGTTTCGTAGAAAAGGAATATCAAACGGAGTCCAAACGGAATGAAACCTTCGGGAGCGATATTTTTGGAACAAACGCAATCCAGGAGACTTGAAGTGGACATCAAGAAGCAGCCGAGGCAACCACGAGGGTGCTAGGCGGGCCCTAGGGGGGGGCGCCCCTGCCTCGTGGGCCCCTCGTGGCTCCCCTGACCTACCTCCTTCGCCTATATATATATATATATCTTTGTACCCCGAAACCATCCAAGAGCATCACAAAAAACTATTTCCACCGCCGCAACCTTCTGTATCCGAAAGATCCCATCTTGGAGCCTTCGTCGGTGCTCCGCCGAAGGGGGAATCGACCATGGAGGGCCTCTACATCATCACCAAGGCCTCTCCGATGAGTTGTGAGTAGTTTACCGCAGACCTTCGGGTCCATAGTTATTAGCTAGATGGCTTCTTCTCTCTCTTTGAATCTCAATACAATGTTCTCCTCGATCTTCTTGGAGATCTGTTCGATGTAACTCTTTTTGCGGTGTGTTTGTCGAGATTCGATGAATTGTGGGTTTATGATCAAGTTTATCTATGAGAAATATTTGTATCTCCTCTGAATTCTTTTATGTATGATTGGTTATCTTTGCAAGTCTCTTCGAATTATTAGTTTGGTTTGGCCTACTAGATTGATCTTTCTTGCAATGGGAGAAGTGCTTAGCTTTGGGTTCAATCTTGCGGTGTCCTTTCCGAGTGACAGCAGGGGCAGCAAGGCACGTATTGTATTGTTGCCATCGAGGATAAAAAGATGGGTTTTATATCATATTGCTTGAGTTTATCCTTCTACATCATGTCATCTTGCTTAATGTGTTACTCTATTCTTATGAACTTAATACTCTAGATGCAGGCAGGAGTCGGTCGATGTGTGGAGTAATAGTAGTAGATGTAGGAAGGAGTCGATCTACTTGTTTCGGACGTAATGCCTATATACATGATCATGTCTAGATATTCTCATAACTATGCACTTTTCTATCAATTGCTCGATAGTAATTTGTTCACCCACCGTAATAATTATGATATCTTGAGAGAAGCCACTAGTGAAACATATGCCCCCCGGGTCTATTCTCTATCATATAAGTTTCCAATTTACTTTATTTTGCAATCTTTACTTTTCAATCTATATCATAAAAATACCAAAAATATTTATATCATATTATCTCTATCAGATCTCACTTTCGCAAGTGGTCGTGAAGGGATTGACAACCCCTTTATCGCGTTGGTTGCGAGGTTCTTGTTTGTTTGTGTAGGTGAAAGGGATCGAGAAGAGGTGTCTAGAGGGGGGTGATTAGACACTATGTACCAAAAGTTGTAGTTTTTAATTTCTTTAAGTTTAAGTGGAGTTTTGGCACAAGTTTAACAATCACAATACATATCAAGCAAGCATGCAAAGAGTTTATGAGCAGCACAAAATAAAGCCTGCAACTTGCAAGAATGTAAAGGGATGGGATTGGAGTGTGCAAACGCAATTTGGAGACACGGAGATTTTTGAGCCATGGTTCCGATAGGTGGTGCTATCGTACATCCACGTTGATGGAGACTTCAACCCACGAAGGGTAATGGTTGCGCGAGTCCACGGAGGGCTCCACCCACGAAGGGTCCATGAAGAAGAAACCTTGTCTATCCCACCATGGTCGTCGCCCACGAAGGACTTGCCTCACTAGGGGTAGATCTTCACGAAGTAGGCGATCTCCTTGCCCGTACAAACTCCTTGGTTCAACTCCACAATCTTGTCAGAGGCTCCCAAGTGACATCTAGCCAATCTAGGAGACACCACTCTCCAAGAAGTAACAAATGGTGTGTTGATGATGAACTCCTTGCTCTTGTGCTTCAAATGATAGTCTCCCCAACACTCAACTCTCTCTCACAGGATTTGGATTTGGTGGAAAGAATATTTGAGTGGAAAGCAACTTGGGGAAGGCTAGAGTTCAAGATTCATATGGTAGGATTGGAATATCTTGACCTCAACACAAGTGTAGGTGGTTCTCTCTCAGAAAATGTAAGTTGGAAGTGTAGGCCTTTTCTGATGGCTCTCTCCACGAATGAAGAGGGGGTGGATGGGTATATATAGCCTCCACACAAAATCTAACCTTTACACACAACTTACCAATCTTGGTGGGACCGAATTGAGAAACTCAGTCGGACCAATTTAGCAAATCTAGTGACCATTAGGATTTTTGGTGGGACTGACATGCAACTCGGTAGGACCGATATGGTTAGGGTTACGGCATAACGTAATCTCGGTGAGACCAATTACACAAACTCGGTGAGACCGATTTTGGTAATAAGCTAAATAGAGAGTTGGTCAGGTAAACTCGGTGGGACCAATTCGCTCATCTCGGTTGGACCAAAACGTTACAAAAAGGAAACAGAGAGTTTACATTGTAATCTCGGTAGGACCGATTACTCAAACTCGATGGGACCGATTTTGGTAATAAGCTAAACAGAGATATTACAATCCCATCTCGGTGAGACCGATTTGCCTACGGTTTGTGGCAGTGGCTATGACATCTAAACTCGGTGGCGCCAGATAGAAAGAATCGGTGGGCCGAGTTTGACTTTTGGTTTAGGTCATAGGTGGATGTGAGAAAGCAGTTGAGGGCTTTGGAGCATATCACTAAACATTTTGAGCAAGAACCTCATTAAGCAACACCTCATCCCTCCTTGATAGTATTGGCTTTTCCTATAGGCTCAATGTGATCTTGGATCACTAAAATAGAAAAAGTAGAGTCTTGAGCTTTGAGCTTGAGCCAATCCTTTTGTCCTTAGCATTTTGAGGGATCCACTTCCTATAGTCCATGCCACTCCATTGTTGAACTTATCTGAAACATACTAGGTAAAGTTATTAGTCCAACAAGAGATATGTTGACATAAATTACCAAAATCACCCAGGGAGCACTTGTGCTTTCAATCTCCCCCTTTTTGGTAATTGATGACAACATACATCAAAGTTGTAGATAAAGATATAGAGAATAACAAGTAAAGCTTTGGAAAGACATGTAACAAGCATAGGCTCCCCCTACATGTATGAAATCTTGTAAATATGGAATATAGGAGCATGTGAATGCATAAGCATGACAGAGAAGGAAAAGTGTTACATGTATCTTGGCTATATGCATCAGAGCAAAAGATGTGAATGTGGGAAATGTACCTTCATGCTCATGAGTCCTTCTTGCAAACAGTATGTACATCAGCAAGAAATCCTCATACACATGATTGTGATGCATATACTTACCTTGTGGTCTTGAGTTGGCTTAGGATGGAATTAACCTGTGAAAATAAGGTTAGATAACACAAATACACCTATTGGCCAGAGCAACCAAAAGAAACCACAAGAGTACCAAGACTCGGATGACATGTAGAGAGTAAGTATTGAGTACTTCATTTGATATAGACATGTCCCCAAAGGTAAAGATGTGCAATGAATTCAAGGAATTCCTTCCTAGATGTCTTGCTCCCCCTGAATCTAGCATGGGATACTGGGAGAAGATAGGGAACAGAAAATTAGAGCTAATGCAAACAAACAAATATGAACATGTCTTTTCCCCTCTTAAAGACATGTGACTTCTCTCCTCTTGAACACCAAGCATCTGGGATCTTTGAAGATTACTCTGTCTCCTTGAGTATTCTCTCCCCCTAGAGATATGATTAAGCTTTGATGTGATCTCTCTCTCCCCCATTGACAACAATTTCCAAGAAGGGTCCTTCTGGAATTTTGTGTTACAAATGGGTTTGATCCTTGAGTCACAAAACAAAGCAGCAAGTAAAATGTGATGCTGGTAGAGGACAAGATACATTGAGTGGAGCTGGATCAAAAGAACAAAGGAACAAGTGGCAAGCTGTTTTTCCTGTTGTGAAATCGGTGGCACCGAGTTGTATGCTTGGGTTGCTCTGAAAGGGTTTGGTGGGACCGAAAAAAACAGGTCGGTGTGACTGAGTTCATGACAAAGAAAATACTTGTCACCTCATCTCACTAGACAAGTAAGATCTCACAAAGATTTGCAAGGAATTGGATGCAAGGAAATGCAGAACAAAGAAATAAAGAAATGAAATCTAGATGAAGTTTTTTTTGAAAGGGGAAACAAATATGCATGAGACAAATGCAAGAGCACAGAAAAGAACATGAAAGAACTTCATCTAGAAATGGTCAGCGACAGAGTCACCTATGTCAGAGTATATTGACATAGGAGTCAAGTGAGATCACTTGATCATAGGTCATACTCATCGTTTAAGCTCAAAATGGGGTTACCATTTTTCGTTTAAGCATTTTGATGTATTCACATCTTGTTGAGTTGCTTTGACTCATGTCTTGGAGTAAAGCTTCTCTAAGATGGAATAACATACCTTGGGTGGTGGTGTTGATCATGATCATGTAGTTGAACTTGTGTGGATTGCTCGAGGTTGATGTAGCTCATCAAGAGTTGGGAGCACCACTTTGGAATTTGAGTCCATCTACCTACATGGGTTAGTTTTGCAAGGAAGAGCAGTTGTGCATCCAAAATGACAGTCATGAAATACAATATAGAATTTGTCAAAGGATATGTTTGAAGGGTTCCGTCCTTCCTTGTCTTCAACCACCGTTGTGTAGAGACTTGGTGATGTAGAGATTGCTCAAGATGTGAGTGTGTTGCAATCTCATAGATTTAGATTCACCCAAGTACCTACAAGGGTTAGATGACATGCAAGGTGCAAATATATCCAAGACATTAGATTATCATCATAAGAGAAATATCAAGGATTAGTCATAGGCTCAAGCCTTGCATGTATCTGAATGGAGTTCCTACTCCAAGTTTGAAGCATCAATGATGTTCAGTTCACCTCTCAACCTGCAAAACACTTTCTCATCAAGTGGTTTAGTGAATATATCCGCTAATTGTTTATAAGTGCGAACGTGCTTAAGGTCAATGTCCCCATTGGCAACATGATCTCAAATGAAATGATGACGAACTTCAATATGCTTAGTTCGAGAATGTTGCACAGGATTGTGAGCAATCTTGATAGCACTTTCATTGTCACAAAGTAATGGAACATGTTTCACATATACCCCATAATCCTTAAGAGTTTGGGTCATCCAAAGTAATTGGTCACAACATGAACCAGCGGCAATGTATTCCGCTTCGGCAGTGGATAAGGATACCGAGTTTTGTTTCTTGGAAGACCAAGACACAAGGGATCTACCAAGAAATTCACAAGTACCTGAAGTGGAGTTTCTATCAACCTTGTCACCTGCATAGTCCAAGTCGGAGTAGCCAACAAGATCGAAAGAGGCCCTCTTGGGATACCAAATGCCAAAATTTGGTGTATGAATTAAGTATCTCACTATCCTTTTCACAGCCTTAAGATGACATTCTTTAGGAGCAGCTTGATATCGTGCACACATGCACACACTTAGCATAATATCGGGACGTGAAGCACATAGGTATAACAATGAACCAATCGTAGAGCGATAAACCATTTGATCAACTGGTTCACCATCTTTGGTCAAATCAAGATGTCCACTAGTAGGCATGGGTGTAGACATACCTTTGCATTCTTGCATATTGAACTTCTTGAATAAGTCCTTGGTGTACATCGTTTGAGATACAAAGGTTCCTTCCTTAGTTTGCTTGATTTGCAAACCAAGAAAGAATTTAAGTTCACTCATCATAGACATTTCAAACTTCTCCGACATTAGCTTTCCAAAAATTTCACTAAAATGAGGGTTAGTTGATCCAAATATAATATCATCGACATAAATTTGGCATACAAATAATTCTCCATTAACCCTTTTAGTAAAAAGAGTAGAATCAAATTTTCCAATTTCAAAGCCTTTTTCAATAAGGAACTTGGTCAAGCATTTATACCAAGCTCTAGGAGCTTGTTTAAGACCATTAAAGAGCTTTGTTAAGTTTGTAGACATGATTAGGTTTCTTAGGATTGACAAAGCCGAGAGGTTGCTTAACATAAACTTCCTCCTCTATTTCACCATTTAGAAAAGCACTTTTGATGTCCATTTGGTACAAGGTGATATCATGGTGATTAGCATAGGCAAGTAAGATGTGGATGGACTCAAGTCTAGCAACGGGGGCATATGTCTCACCATAGTCCATACCTTCGACGTGAGTGTAGCCTTGGGCGATGAGACGTGCTTTGTTGCGAACTACTTGTCCATCTTCATCTTGCTTGTTGCGAAACACCCATTTGGTACCGATGATGTTGTGGTTGTTGTCGGGCTTCTCAACCGATGTCCAAACTTGGTTTCTCTCAAAGTTGTGTAGCTCTTCATGCATGGCATTTATCCAATCTGGATCTTCCAATGCTTCTTCAACCTTCATAGGTTCAATGCTAGAAATGAATGAATAGTGTTCACAAAAGTTAGCTAAACGAGTTTTAGAGCGAGTGATTCTGCCGGTTTCGATATCATTGTAGATTTGCTTGACGGGATGGTATCTGGCAACTCTTGCTCGAACTTGTGAAAGCCTTTTCTTGGATATTGCTGGAACATCTTCTTCATCTTGTTCTTCTTCTTGGCCTTCTTCATTGTTGTTGACGTTGTCATTATCTTGTCGTGGTGGAGAAGGAGGTTGTTGATGTTCATCTTGGTGTACTTCCTCGTTTTCTTCATCTTGGTGTGTCCCACTTGTGGATGCTTCCGTATCAACTCTTGGTTTACCTTGTCGTTAGGTAGAAGCTTCCACTTGGACGGACGAGGTACTCTCCTTCACCTTCGTTGGACGAACCTTGCCAATAGACAAGTCTTGGATTGCTTCTGAAGGATCTTTATCTCCTACATCAATTGGCAATTGCTCTACTTGTGAGCTGTTAGATTCATCAAACTTCACATCTACCATTTCTTCAACCTTTCGGGTGAAATTGTTGTAGACACGGTAAGTGTGAGAGTTTGAGCCATAACCAAGTAGGAACCCCTCATGAGACTTAGGAGCAAATTTAGAGCGACGATGCTTATCAAGAATGTAGCACTTTGAGCCGAATACTCGAAAGTATCCAACTTGGGGTTTGTTACCGGTGAGGAGCTCGTATGCCGTCTTGCCGAGTAGCTTGTGAAGATACAAGCGATTTGTTGCATGACAAGCTGTCTCAACCGCTTCTGCCCAAAAGTGCTCCGACGTCTTGTACTCATCAAGCATCGTTCTTGCCATTTCGATGAGCATCCGATTCTTCCTCTCAACAACTCCATTTTGTTGAGGTGTGTACGTAGCCGAGAACTCATGTGAAATCCCTTCTTCATCAAGAAAGGTGTCCACATTTGCATTCTTGAACTCCATTCCGTTGTCGCTTTGAACCTTCTTGATCTTCACTTCAAACTGATTTTGGGCTTTCCTCGCGAAGTTTTTGAAGATCTTTTGGACCTGCGATTTATCATTGAGAAAGAACACCCACGTCAATCTTGAAAAGTCATCAACTATGACTAGACCAAAAGAATTTCCACCGAGACTTTTGTAGGCGTTGGGACCAAAAAGATCCATATGAAGTAGCTCGAGTGGCCTCCTCGTGGTCATGATGTTCTTCACGGGATGCCTTCCTCCAACCTATTTACCTGCTTGACAAGCACTGGAAAGTCTATCCTTATCAAATATGACATCGTTAACGTCAAGGATATGATTACCTTTAATAAGCTTGTCAACGTTTCGCATGCCCACATGACCTAATCGTCTATGCCATAACCAACCTTTAGAAGATTTAGCAATGAAGCAAGTTTTAGGTTGAGCCTTTTTAGTGAAATCAACAATGTAAAGATCACCTCTATGAATGCTGGTAAAGACCATTTTATGATTATCTCTCCGAAACACTTGGCAATCTACTTCAGTAAATAGGACATTGAAACCGAAATCAGCAAGTCTAGATACTGAAAGTAAATTGTATCCAAGAGATTCAATGAGCATGACATTTTTTATGGAGCTATCATGTGATATGGCCACCTTACCGAGGCCAACCACCTTACCCTTTGAGTTGTCACCGAAAGTGACAAACTTTCGAGGACCGTCGTTTTCAGCAAGCTCACGAAACATGTCTTTATCTCCGGTCATGTGATCGGTACATCCACTATCAAGAACCCATTCCTTTCCACCTGCCATATATCCCCGAAGATTTGCCATAAGACCAAAGTGTCGCACTACATCATCAAGATCAAAGTCATCATCATCATCCTCATCATAGTATCCATGTTCAACATCGTCATGTGGTGGATCAATTCCTAGAGAGGGTGATTCGTTAGAGTGAGTTTGACAATGATTTCCTTTATGAATTCTAGTAGCTTCGGAAATGATATTGCTAATGATTCCAACATCTCCTTTGGCATGCATAAGGTTTGAAAGTTCAAATAGACAATTACCAAACATAGGATCATTGGAATTCATCTTACTCAAGGCAATAGATTTATGGAGAATTTCATCTAGATTTTTCAAGGAATAATTTGGAAATCGTTCCTCAAGAAATTTCCATATAGTGTAGGCACACTCAAGAGTAGGCAAATTTCCAATCAAGTTTCTAAGCAAGCTTCTAGTGATAAGATTAACAGTTCTAAGATTGCGAATCATGTCAATTTACTCATCAAGGGTAGGATACATAGGATCAGCATGAGGTGCACAAGGGTTAGCAATGTACTTGTTCAAATGATATTGATTGAAAATCACAAGCATCTCATTTTTCCACTCATGAAAGTACTCTCCATCAAGTATAGGCACTCTATGTCTAAGACTCCCCAAAGTAGACTCATCTATCTTCCTCCAATGGTGATTAAACCAAAGCAATGGAGACCAATTCTCTGATACCAATTGAAAGGGATCGAGAAGAGGTGTCTAGAGGGGGGGTGATTAGACACTATGTACCAAAAGTTGCAGTTTTTAATTTCTTTAAGTTTAAGTGGAGTTTTGGCACAAGTTTAACAATCACAATACATATCAAGCAAGCATGCAAAGATTTTATGAGCAGCGGAAAGTAAAGCATGCAACTTGCAAGAATGTAAAGGGATGGGATTGGAGTGTGCAAACGCAATTTGGAGACATGGAGATTTTTAAGCCGTGGTTCCAATAGGTGGTGCTATCGTACATCCACGTTGATGGAGACTTCAAGCCACGAAGGGTAACGGTTGCGCGAGTCCACGGAGGGCTCCACCCACGAAGGGTCCACGAAGAAGCAACCTTGTCTATCCCACCATGGTCGTCGCCCACGAAGGACTTGCCTCACTAGGGGTAGATCTTCACGAAGTAGGCGATCTCCTTGCCCGTACAAACTCCTTGGTTCAACTCCACAATCTTGTCGGAGGCTCCCAAGTGACACCTAGCCAATCTAGGAGACACCACTCTCCAAGAAGTAACAAATGGTGTGTTGATGATGAACTCCTTGCTCTTGTGCTTCAAATGATAGTCTCCCCAACACTCAACTCTCTCTCACAGGATTTGGATTTGGTGGAAAGAAGATTTGAGTGGAAAGCAACTTGGGGAAGGCTAGAGTTCACGATTCATATGGTAGGATTGGAATATGTTGACCTCAACACATGTGTAGGCGGTTCTCTCTCAGAAAACGTAAGTTGGAAGTGTAGGCATGTTCTGATGGCTCTCTCCACGAATGAAGAGGGGGTGGATGGGTATATATAGCCTCCACACAAAATCTAACCGTTACACACAACTTACCAATCTCGGTGGGACCGAATTGAGAAACTCGGTCGGACCAATTTAGCAAATCTAGTGACCGTTAGGATTTTTGGTGGGACCGACATGCAACTTGGTAGGACCGATATGGTTAGGGTTAGGGCATAACGTAATCTCGGTGAGACCGATTTTGGTAATAAGCTAACCAGAGAGTTGGTCAGGTAAACTCGGTGGGACCGATTCACTCATCTCGGTTGGACCAAAACATTACGAAAAGGAAACAGAGAGTTTACATTGTAATCTCGGTAGGACCGATTACTCATACTTGGTGGGACCGATTTTGGTAATAAGCTAAACAGAGGGATTACAATCCCATCTTGGTGAGACCGATTTGCCTAGGGTTTGTGGCAGTGGCTATGACATCTGATCTCGGTGGCGCCGAATAGAAAGAATCGGTGGGGCCGAGTTTGACTTTTGGTTTAGGTCATAGGTGGATGTGAGAAAGCAGTTGAGGGCTTTGGAGCATATCACTAAACATTTTGAGCAAGAACCTCATTAGCAACACCTCATCCCTCCTTGATAGTATTGGCTTTTCCTATAGACTCAATGTGATCTTGGATCACTAAAATAGAAAATGTAGAGTCCTGAGCTTTGAGCTTGAGACAATCCTTTTGTCCTTAGCATTTTGAGGGATCCACTTCCTCTTGTCCATGCCACTCCATTGTTGAACTTATCTGAAACATCCTAGGTAAAGGTATTAGTCCAACAAGAGATATGTTGACATAAATTACCAAAATCACCCAGGGAGAACTTGTGCTTTCAGTAGGTGCGTGGGACTTGTGAGGAGCCTCCTACTAGATTGATACCTTGATTCTCAAAACTGAGGGAAATACTTACGCTACTTTGCTGCATCACCCTTTCCTCTTCAGGGGAAAAACCAACACATGCTCAAGAGGTAGCAGGCCCCGGGCTGGCGGACCGCTCCGCAGGGACCCTCGACCTCTTCTGTCACCTGACCTGCAGGCTCATGTGACGGTGGTTCATGGGTCGGCTTGGGCGACCGTCATCGTGCCTCACGGGTCGCTTGTGCATTAAAGGGGGGCCTCCTGAGCAGCGCGTCTCGGGAGTCCCTACTGGCTCTCCAGCACTCACCCCCTGGCCTTGACCACGTCATCGCGACCTGGCATACCAGCGGCGGCTGAGCTCGGTCGAGGGTCGGGTCTCAAGGACATAGAGCACCTCGGCGAGCGAGGCAGGAAGGCGGCCGTTGCGAGCCACGGGCACCACCACAAGCGCAGGAGCAAGCACCATCTTCGTGACGGTCCAAGACACCCAAAGACAAGTTACTATTTATTGCGGCACCAGTTTCGCTCCCCGCGCACCCCGCCTTGCAATTACATTCCGGTGGTTTCGCTCCCCTTTTTAATTTTCTAGCTGGCTGCTTGCACGCCAAGGGGGACCTCATGAGCATCGCGTCTCATGAGCTCTTACTGGACCTCAGGCCACTCACCTCCTAGCCTTGACCACGGCATCGCGACCTGGTATACTAGCGACGGTTGAAGCCTGCCTGGGGACTGGTTCCTGCCGGCGTAGAGCGTCACGCTGCCTAGGAGAAAGAAAAGGGAGGAACCATGCCAAACTGGGATACACGAATCCATCACAAGATCAAAGGAAGCGACGCTGATATTAAACACACACTGATCCTTACAAACCCCCCGGGGGCTGATCTTCATTCCGCGCATGGAAAGCAAAAGAAGCAAGCTAGCTACTAAGCCCGAGGGCATCACTGGCGTCGCCGGGCGGCAGCCGCTGCCACACTCCGGCTTCGGCGGGAGCTTGGCGGCGCGTAGCTATCGTCGCTCGATTCTAGAGACTCACTGGGCTCAGGAGAGTCGCTGGATTCCCAGGAGTCGCCGCTGCTGCTAGACGAGGCGCCAAGGGGGACGGCAGCAGGCCCAGCGCCCGCTGTAGGGCCCCACGAGCTGCCTCCGCCGGGGTAGCATTCCAGCTGTTCCCCCTCCTCCCTGAAGACCTTGAAGAACAGGGTGGTCGCGCCGTCATACTCGAAGTGAATCGCCATGGCTCCCTCTAAGCGGCAAGCCCGGGCGACTTCACCCCATCCATGCGTCATGAAGACGTATTCGAGGGGCACTACCTCGACTTCAGCTCCGGTGGCCAAGCTGCGACACCCAGCATCCTGTAGCCACAGCTCAAGTGGCCCCCTCAGAGGCAGCTTGTCCGCGAAGAACCTCGGGATCCGGATCCAGGTGTAGGGAGGCATCACTGCCCACACCACAAACTCGCATGAGCTGCCCTCGACGTGGGTCCGTGGCGTGGTCGGCAGGACAATGGCATCCTACCACCACTGCTAGGGACCACTCGACGGTGCGCATCTTCATCCCGAACTCGGGCGTGCGTGTGGAGGGGGAAGCCAGGCGGAGGCCTCAACTGCCAAGGCCTTGTTACCTCTCGCCCCGCGCTGGCACCATGAGGGAGGCGGAGCCGCTTCTTCGGTGGGAGAGGATCGGGCCCTTCTCTAGGGGGCTTCCTCTTCTTGGCCGCAGAATACCTCCTGATCGGCGCCATGGGAGCAAGATGGAGAAGAGAAGAAGTAGACAGAAGCAAGACGAAGAAGATGGGCAAGGGGCTCTTCCCCTCCCCCACATTTATAGTCAAGGGAGGCCAACCGTCGGCCTCCATGACCTCACAACATCATGATCCTCTGCATGTGGCATCGTCCCATCAAGTTGAACAGTTGCCGAGGCAGCATGGGGAACCGGAGTCTCCCACATCCCATCAATCGCCATGTGTCATCAAGGCCGCATGCGGTTAGGGACCACCGCGCTCCGCACTTGCCCTTTGGCTTCGCCTAGAAGCCAAGTCCGAGCGCGCCTTGGGCCCGGGGGCTACTGTCGGTGTTCTGGATATGGGGGTATCCAGCCCTACCTACCTGCGGCCCACCGTGTGGCTCCATCGATGACTTGGTACAGCCCAGCTTCGACATCAACATCTCAAGACCCTCGTGAGGGGCCAAGCCTCGCGAGGCGGACGATGACAAGACCCCCGAGGGGATCGGCCTCCTCAGGCTGGCTCCCGAGGGGCGGGGAGTTCTATGCAAGGTTTGCCTCACGAGGCTCAGCTGACTTGAACCATGACGACCAAGGCTAGGCAGGTGCTAGGCGGGCGCCAGGCGGGCATAGAGCGCAGGTTTCCGCTTTGGTGCAAAGGAGGCAAGCCACAGGCACAGAGTCCCAAGGAATCAGCCAAAGGTTTCCATTTTGGTGCAACAAAACCAAGACCGCCAGGATGGCAAGATGGAGGTCATCATCGAGCCCACTACAGCGTCACGACCAGAGGGTTTTCATAGGCGAAGACTACTTTTGTCGGGATAAGTTGTACTACTTGTCCCCTTTCAAATCCAGCCATAGTGGGATCCCTTCCCGCCAACATTTGGGAAGAGGACCAAGGCCACTATAAATAGGGCTTACCCACCACCATAGAGGGGGATCTGATTCCGACCAGATTCACCTCACCAGCTCTTAGAGCTCAAGAACACCTCTCCTCCAGAGGCCAGTTCATCCATTGTACTAGTTCATCCTCAGCCTACAAGGTAATCCACCACACCACACCGGGGTAGGGTATTACACCACAACGGTGGCCCAAACCAGTATAAACTGATGTGTCCCCTTGTCCCTTCAAGCTCGATGCGCTAGGCTTAGGAGGATCGTGAGTAGGCAGGCTGGGTAGGTTGAGATCTCCACACACACCCCAGTGTTCGAACCTCTCAAGGGTTTGCGGAATCCGTAATCCGATAGACAAGCAAAGGTTTAAGCTTGGGGGAGTTGATAAGTCTCCGTCATATCTACTTTTCCTAACACTTCTGCTCTTGTTTTGGACTCTAATTTGCATGATTTGAATGAAACTAACCCGGATTGATGTTGTTTTCAGCAGAACTACCATGGTGTTGTTTTTATGCAGAAATAAAAGTTCTCGAATTAGAAAGAAACATTTTGGAGATTTTTTATGGAATAAAAGAAAAATACTAGAGCCAAAAACCACCGGATGGGGGCCCCTGGGTGAGCACAACCCCCCAGGGTGCGCCCCCCCCCCCCCTCTTGGTGCGCCCAGGTGGGTTGTGCCCACCCGGTGGCCCCGCTAACCCTATCTCCGATGCTATAAAATCCTATTTCCAGAGAAAAAATTAGGGAGGAAGAATTATCATGTTTCACGAGACAGAGCCGTTGCCGCCTCCTATTCTTCACCGGGTGGCCAGATCTGGAGTCCGTTTGGGGCTCCGAAGAGGGGAATCTTTGATCTTCGTCGTCACCAACCCTTCTCCATCCCCAATTCCATGATGCTCCACACCGGGAGTGAGTAATTCCTTCACGGGATCACTGGTCGGTGAGGGAGTTGGATAAGATTCGTCATGTAATCAAGTTAGTTTTGTTAGGGCCTGATCCTTAGTATCCATTATGTTCTGAGAATGATGTTGCTATGACTTTGCCATGCTTAATGCTTGTCACTTTGGGCCCAGATTTCCAATCTGAACCGTTTATGTTATCACCATTATACCTACTACCAAAAGGGCATGTGCGTTGCAACGGGAGAAAAGAATACCACATGCTCTTAATTTACAAAAAAATGGTCTATAATCGGAGTGTTTATAGCTACGGCCCAAACAAAATTGGTCTTTGCCAACAAAAGCGCAAGTTCAAGATTCCACATGTCTTCTATTTAAACATGGCTTGCATATAGATTTAATACGCACAAATAAACAGGCAAGTGATCTTGAATTTCGTCTCCCATCCTGATTTTGCTGAGATGTTCATCCATAATCTGGATCAGTACTGATATGAAAGAAAGACGGATAATGCACTGTTGATTAAGATTGCAGCCTAGATAGTATTTTTTTAATGGTTAATAGGTAAAATAACATCATATTCAGATTCTATATATTTTTCTAATGAAATTCCATATATAACATGTTAAATTTGAAGTTACGGTTTAAAAGATATGAGTATTTAAAAAAAAACATTTAATATGTACTGCGGGTAACATCAGGGGGTTTTCTATAAAATAGTATGACGGACTAAGAATACCTATTCCTTTTATTAGTAGGTATAGATGTTCTAGATCCGATCTTTCAAGTTATAGTCACCTATTCCATCTTATGATCCGCAAACCCCGGAGTGACAATAGTCGGGATACTTTCCGGTGATGACCGTAATTTAAGGAGTTCATGTATTCACTGTGTGCTAATGCTTTGTTCCGGCTATCTATTAAAAGGAGGCCTTAATATCCCTTAGTTTCCTTATGGACTCCTCTGCCACGGGAGGGTAGGACAAAAGATGTCATGCAAGTTCATTGCATAAGCATGTATGACTATTTATGGAATACATGCCTACATTATATTTATGAACTGGAGCTACTGCCGTATCGCCCTAGGTTATGACTGTTATATGATGAATATCATCCAGCAAATTCACCGATCGAATGCCTACGAGTTTTTCACATATTGTTCTTGCTAAGTTACTATTGATATTGCTGTTGTTACCCTTGCTACAAAAATCATTGTTATCAGTGTTACCGTTACTACTACTGTTGCTACTATCATCAAAACTATCATATTACTGTGCTACTAATCATATTGTTGCAGATAATTAATCTTCAGGTGTGGTTGAATTGACAAATCAGCTGCTAATACTTACAAATATTCTTTGTCCCCCCTTGTGTCGAATCTATAAATTTGGGTTGAATACTCTACCCTTGAAAACTGTTGCGATCCCCTATACTTGTGGGTTATCATGCTCCTCGGCAGGTCCATGAAGGCGTCTGAGAAACGCCAGATTTGTGTTAGCTGGGCAAACCTGCTATCACCAAAGATGCATCGAACCAAGTTTGGCTTTCCAGCGGCGATCTACTTCACTTGCTAAAGCTCCTCGTGGTCCGCCCTAGCCGGGGTTTGGGCCTTTTTGCACGCCAAGCTCAATTTCTCGAGCTCAATGACCTACATTTTGTGTTCCTCTTGAAGGGCGTCGTGTTGCGCGTACAAACCCTTCAGGTCTTCCTCGACCTCGGTGACCTAGGCCTGGTCCTTGCCATGAGTTGCCTTCTCTTTGGCCAGCTCATCGTTGGCCTTCTTCGCCGCATCCTTCTGTTGTTCGGCTGCTTGCTGAGCTTTTTTAAGCTTAGCTCGGAGGACCTCAATCTCCATGGCGGCAGCTGAAAGCAATCAAATGCACCTCTGTCAAAATAACTTATGTTGCTGCTACAACACTTTTTAAGCCCGGGCACTAGCCTTCAGCTTCCCTTGCGCTCGATCCATCTGCTTTTTCAGCAGATCCATGTCCTCTTTGGACCGCACAAACTTGTGATTCAGCTCCTCCAACTCCTTGGAGTTGGATGCAGAAGCCGAAGCTGAGGGTTGCAAGTTAAATTATTAAGCATCTCCAATACAGACATTGATGCTCTGATCGGCTTTGTCAATCCGATCAGAGTCTCGGGGGCTACTACATATTCTCACTTATATGAACCAAAAACAAAAAAACGATCCCCAAGTTAGTTCATCAAACTAACTTTGGGCTCGGGTGCTACTGTAACTGCACTCCTACACGTGCATTTGCAGTTGATCTTTCTTACAAGACAAAGTCTTAGGACAGCATTCTCCGTACTCGTTCGTTAAGGGCTACTCGGTATGTTGGGTGCTAACTAAAAGCCTCAGAATCATGATGATGACAAAGGGTTACGTATGTCGTACCTTAGAACCTTTGTAAAGGGCTTTGAATACCTCCTTAATTTCGGTCTCTGCGGACCAAAAGTTATTCAGCGGTGCGCCAAGAAGGGCATGGTGCTCCGCAATGATGGGGGAGCTCGTGATAGTTGCCTCCATATCCTCATGCCACCACATGAAGTCCTGCCTTGAGGCAGGAGACATCAATGTCACCTCATCTCCTTCGACCGTAGAGGCAGGGATGGTCGTCTTCGGCCGCCGAATCGGCTCTGGGCGACCAGGGCTGAGGACTTAGGGCGTCCGACACTCTTCTGTCTTCAGCCAAAGGGATTTTTTCCCTTGGTCTGGCCGAAGTTTGAACCTCGACCACAGGATCGATGGTGTTGCCTTTCGTGTTTAAGACAGAAGGGGTCTGGTGAGATGTCACCTCCACCAAATCGTCCCTGGAAGGGGAAGGAGATGTGTTTGCCCCTGTTCCACTCTCCACCATCTCGGGTGGAGGGAGTTCGTTCTCCGATGATTTGTCACCGAGGAAGGCATGTTGCAGATTGTGAAGGCAGACGATGTGTCAAGAGTTAAGAGGGTATTGATTAAAACATATCACATAAAGCACAATAAATAAAAATACCTCCTTGGTGGCGGCCTCTCCCTGCGCTTCGAGGGGGTCACATCCTTAGAGGAATCGGCGGTGGCGGATGGCTGACTGGACTGGACCGTGAAGGCTTTCCGAAGCCTCCTTCGAGGTCGAGGGGGATCATCCTCCTCGGGGTCTTCAGATGCCTCACTCTTCCTCTTAGGGGTGTCAACCTCCCTCGGCCCCTCGTATTCTTCTTCCTCCTCCTTCTCTTCCTCCTCCTCATGAGTAGAGGAGACGCTGGTGTCCTCAGACCTGGCGTCCGAGGGATCTCAGATTTGCAGCCCCTCCCTCTTCCTCTTCGGCTATTTTTTCTCCTTAGCCAGAACCACATATCATTTCTCGACCAGCAAAGCTTCGAGCTGAGGAGTCTGGGCCTCTTCGGGCAATGGCGTTAGGCAGTTCATCTTCTCTACCTTGTAGGATCAAAAGTAGGTCTAGAGGGAGGGTGATTAGACTACTTGGCCAAATAAAAATCTAACCTTCTCCAAATTTTAGTTGTGGGCGGATTTTAGCAAATAGTACAAGTCAAGCAATCAACCTACATGTTGGGGATATAACTATTTGTGTAAGCCGCCCAGGAGGGGCCGGGTTATGCAAAGAGGACTCACCAGAGAGAAGCCCAAGACAAGGCATGAAGATGACGGTTCATAGGAAGCTTAAGGCCCACAGGCGACTTAAGGCATGTTGTAGTAAACTGTTGTAATAATATTACTTTTATCATAAGGTAGACTTAACTAGTCACCGAGCCAGACATTGTTTATAAGCCGGTCGGGACTCTGTAAGCCACAGGGCATCGACCCGTGTATATAAGGGGACGACCCGCTGGGGGCTTAGGGCAGGAAACAACTCATCGAGAGCCAGGCATAGCTTATCTTGCTCCCTGGTCATCGAAACATCAATACCAACCCAACTAGACGTAGGCCTTACCTTCACCGTTAGGGGCCGAACTAGTATAAACCCTCTCATGTCCTTTGTCCCGATTAACCCCTTCAAGCTTCCTAGTTGCGATGGCTCCACAACTAAGTCCTTTCACGAGGACATCTGATGTGACAATTCCACGACAGTTGGCGCCCACCGTGGGGCCAGCGCACGGTGGATTTGAGTTCTTAAAGGGCAACTTCGAAGGGCTCAAGGGATACGTAGTGGGCCGGATGACCAAAAGTCGTCACGGCAAGATCTACATCGACGACGAAGGCTGGGGCCCCAACGCCGGCTCAATTGAGTACGGGTATCGGGTCCCCTTTGGAGGGATCCACGTCTTTATCGGCCGGATTGGTGAGCCGGGGCCTGAGCCGGACAACTACACCGACCTCGTCGAGACGGCTCAGCGTGCAAAACCCGCCCGAGTTCAACCTGGCATGAAGCGTGTCTTTGTGGGCTGCGTCCACGGAGAAGAGCTTTCTGAAGGTCCTGAAGATGGTGGTGAGACGGTCGTCCCCTCTGACGGTGATTCATCCACCGGTTCAACAGATTCTTTGTATCAAGTTCAAGATGGTGCGCTCGGGGGTTGTTCCGATGGCCTTAGTATTCCGGACCTTTGTAAGTCGCCAAATTGGGCAGGAGTCTTTATGGCTGGGACTCAACCCGGACAAAACTCTACAGCCGCAGCCGCAATCACTTCCGGGTTAGGAGCAGCCGGGGCAGGAGGCCCTGTGCGCCCGTCGGCTCAAGTGCTGATAGACCTCATGGATAAGCTTACGACCCTGTTAACCACCACGGTTATCCCTGCAAACAAAGATGAGCATGACGCGGAGGTAGCACAGGTACGTGAGGAGATAGCTCAGGCCAAGGAGGCCTTAGCAGCTGAGGATACTAGGCTAGCTACAGAGCGGGTGGCCCTCGATGCCCGGGCACAGCGGTTGCAGTCAGAGGCTTATCAACTCACAATGAGTTTAAACGCGTCCAATGAAGTAATGAGGAGGAGACACCAGAAGACCCAATCCCGGTTGCCTCCGAATTACGATCCTAGGGTTCTTTTTGCCACACCCGGGGCCGGCCCAAGTAACCCGCCCAATGCTAATCAGTTTGTGACACCCGGAGCGGGAGGACCGGCTCAGCATCAGTTTATGGCACCTCCTCATATGAGCATGGCACCGCCGCGTTATGTGCCGGTGCCGGAGGGTCACTTTTCCAATCCTATGGAGAACTTAATCGCAGCATCAGCGCGTCTGGCGGCTCTTCCAGTGGATGGCGATGACCTGACAGCGGTGGAGACCCGGAGGATTAGGGAACTTGTTCAGACAGCCCTGGCTCAGCAAGAGGCCTATTCTTATAATCAGGATAGACTTTATTCAGCTCCTCCGCCTTGGTTAGCACCGCCTTGTCAGAGCC
Source organism: Triticum aestivum (assembly GCF_018294505.1). Taxonomy (NCBI): domain Eukaryota; kingdom Viridiplantae; phylum Streptophyta; class Magnoliopsida; order Poales; family Poaceae; genus Triticum; species Triticum aestivum. The sequence goes on from NC_057801.1 coordinate 673,859,072, forward strand.
GGAGTCAGAGTTACAGCAAGCACATAGGATCTGAAATCTTGTCACACAACGTCCAACGCTGTGACCAACATGGAGGCTGTAACCCGGTACAAGATCGAGTACGTCAGGAGAAAGAGCGAACGGCTCAGCTGGTGGCTCAACAGACGGCACGTCAGGATATGCCAGGGTATCCAACGACTTCTACTGAGATGGGAATAGCCACCAGAGCCGGTGGTTCTTCTTGTTTGGTATCGGCCTTGCGCAATGTGCGCCTGCCCAAAGATTTCAAGGGACCCCAAAAGGTGCCGAATTACACGGACGACTTACAGCCTGAAGCATGGATCGAGAGTTATGAGATGGCCATGGAACTATTGGAGGTTAGTGACGCACTAATGGCTAAATATTTTACCATGATGTTAGATGGAACGGCCCGGTCTTGGTTTAAAGGTTTACCACCCGATTCCATTGGTTCATGGAAGAGCTAAGGGCCCATTTCATCCGGAACTTCAAAGACACCTGTAAGCAATCTATGACAGTCGTGGACTTAACGAATTGTAAGCAGGAGGAAGGTGAATCTACCGCCCATTGGGTACACCGGGTCAAGGAGATAATTCATTCATCTAATAAGATGGATGCCTGCTCTGCTGCCCTTATATTGGAAAAGAATTGCAGCTTCAAGCCGATAAGGCAGAAGTTGGGGCGCCTTAAACGTGCCTGCAAGGATATGGGTACGCTAATGGCGGCTCTGGTCAAATATGCCGATTCTGGTAGTACCAAGGATCCCGAGTCTGACAGTGAAAAGACAGGGAAGGGAAAACGGAATGACAGTAGAAAGGGCCAACAGCACAGCCCGGAGAATCAAAATAGCAATAAGCGTAAAGCGGATGACAACCCGGAACTTGTGGCCGACGTTAATAAACAAGGTAACAATCAGAGGCGTAAGGGTAAGGGGACTTGATCCGGCGGGTTATACACCTTTCTTCATAGTTTATGGAGTCTAGGCGGCTTTTCTAAGTGATATTCATCATGGGATATAACCCATCTTTGGTTTTACTATACTTAAGCCACCAGCTCTTATGATACATATGTTTTTTGACAAATGTACATATTATATAAAGTGATAAAGCAGAACTTTTGTCCTTTTTCACCCTTAAAAAGTATATATGTCTTTTTGACAGGTGGTGGAAACAACCAATAGAAACCAGATCATATCTGAATCCGGCTTTACCTTTGGTCCGGCTTATGATCATATCTGAATCTAGCCATGATCACTTGGGGGCTTCCTGTTCAAACATAGGTCGTATCCGAACCAAAGAGAACATAGCTGTCGATACCCACTTGATCGGCATACTTGCCAAGCCTACTTGGGGGCTTCCTGATCATATCTGAATCACAGCTTAACCCCTTTAGGTCTGACGTGGATCGTATACGAATCAGCGTCATTAAACAAATCTTATGGTCACTTGGGGGCTTCCTATTCAAACATAGGTCGTATTCGAACCAAAGAGAACATAGCTGTCGATACCCACTTGATCGGCATTGCCAAGCCACTGGGGGCTATATGATCGTATCCGAATCTTAGCTTAACCCCTTTGGAACGGTTTACTGATCGTATCTGAATCAGAAGCCTGTAAAGTGTTCTGATTATCCTGAAACCTTGTGCAAAGCATGTTGAGATGTCTTTTGTCTTGCCGGTTTAATATTCGTTACCCCAGGTTGTTAAGTGCTGGGTAAACATTATATGAGCCGGGAAGATTATCCAAGGAATGCAGAATAAGGCAAGGAAAGTTTAAAACACAAAGGAAGCAAAAGCCAGAAATATATAGCCATGGCAGCTTATGAAAGGTATTAAGCCTGCACAAAGGCGTGACAGGCATAGGGAAGTTTTTTCTACCCTATTACAAGACTCCCCGAGTCTGAAATTGATGAAGCATTGTTTTTTGGCCAAACACTTGGCGATTTACTCCTTCGGCGGGCTTGAGGGCTCCAAGTTATCCTTCTCCGCTTCTCCGTCGGCTGTTTTGTCCTGGAAAGTTGATGAGGCCCAATCAATGCCGCTCAAAGCTTCAAACTCAACTTCATCATCTATTAAACCGGCCAGATCTACTTCAGGAGCAAAAGTATGCTTACGAATTGGAGGGATCAGACTGATTTGATCATATGGAGCATTTGGGATTCTCCGGTTTTCACTGTCATAAGCCGGTGCATACTTGCTAAGATCTGTGTCGTTTCCAATAAGGGTTGCCACGGGACGTATGGCTTTGACACAGGCGTTGAAGTCATGGTCATCAAAGGCAGTGTCGTCTTCCTTCAGACTTGGGTATCCAAGGGCAAGGTCGGCCGGGTCTAGTTCTGGGAGCCATGCTTTGGCCCAACTCAATGCGGCTACGGCTCCGGCTCTTGAGGACGCCCGCCTTAAATCTTGGATCCGTTTAGGAAGAAAAGCGAGGCTCTTTAATACATCTTGCAGAAGGCGGGGATGTGGAGTTGATAAAGCTACAACGGCCAAGGCATGTTGTGACCCGGAGTACAGCTGCTCCACAAGGGTGTAAACCGCCTTGAGCTTGGTCAGCATGTTTTGCTTGAGGTTGGTACTCCTGGGGCCTGTATGGTCACAAGCATAACAATAAGCCGGAGATACTCGTCACACTAAATCTTGGAAGATTACAATGTTTAAAGGCTTAGAGCGACTTACCGAAGATGGCTGAGACCATTTGGGATGTCTGCCGCTTTAAGTTGGACAGTTCGGTTGTTGCTTCTGCAAGTGATGCTTCTACCGTTTCGGCCCGAGCCGCTAATGAAGCCCTTTCATCAACCCAAGCTTTTTTCTCCGACTCAAAATTTTTCTTCAATTTCTCTTGTTCAGAGATGCTGAATTCAAACTTGGAGTTTGCTTTTTGAGTTTCAAGTTCTTGAAGCTTCAGCTGGCTCTTCAGGTCAGCAATCTCCGATTCAAATTGACTTATGGTGACCTGCATTGACACCAGGTTCTGGTAAGGATTATAAGGTAACATTAAAAGTCTCAAGCACCTTACAAGTAAAGATACTTGACACTTGGGGGCTAATGTATGCTGAAGAATTATAAACCTTTTCTTGCCGGGTCACATATATTAAAGTCTCAAGCACTTTACAAGTAAAGATACTTGACACTTGGGGACTAATGTGTCAATTCAAAGTTTCATGCTATCAACGGGTTAAAAGTGTTCACTTTAAACCGGACAAACCAACAGTAAGTAGATTTCTAAGTCTATAGCATATTCATTCATAAGCGATAGACTTGGGGGCTGGTATAGTAAGTAAGGTCCAAGAAAAGTTAAAGTTATACCTCAGATTTATGCTGTATTTGCTTCACCATCTCAATTTCCAGGTCACGGTTGTTGTGTACTTGGTTCAGGTAACCCGAGACTATATCACCAATGCTTAGGTGAGCCTAATCAGTGATATCTTGTTTAGCTTTCCGACTTTGGGCAAACTCCTCCTTGGCAGTGCACTGAGCAAGAACAGTAGGCTGGCCCGGTTCAACATATTGGTTTTTCATAAACACAACTTCTGGATCAGTTGTCTTGACCGGGCTATGAATTTCCGGGTTATCAGAATTGTGGACAACGTCTTCTGTAGGCGGGTTAGAGGTTGACACTGGAATATCAAGAGCCGGCTCAGGCGGTGGCTGATGAGTGGAGCCATCAGGAATGGATGAATCAATTGCCGATTCAGGGACCACCGGGTCTTGGGACGGCTTATTATTCTTTGCCCTCTTGCTGGGCTTCACTTGAAGACTGTCAATCAAAGTGGAAGGATGAGTATCAATGTATAAGTATGGAAAACTTAAAGTAAGAAAGGTTGCATTACCCGGGAGCTGTTTTAAAAACCGGCATGTTTGATTGCATCGACTCGTCGGAAGATGGAGAAGCATCCTGATAATTGGAGTCAGATGAATTAAGAGGTGGGAGAATTAGACCCGCCAAAGGAAAAGCAGAATGTAAATCAGAGGAAACCTCGGTTCGACGCTTCCTGGTTACATTAGGTAAGCCGGAGGAGAGTTCGGCGTCTTGAGTGGCTCGAGTTTGCCTCCGGTTCTCAAGTTGTTGTTGCTTCAAAAGAAATTGAGGATCTTCGTAAGCTAGAGGATGTGAAAATCTTACTTTCCGTGTCACCCTTCGGATTTTTTGGCTTGGCAAAGGCTTTGAGTCGGAAGAGATTATAGTTACCTCTTCTTCAACTGCTTGACTGTTCCCAGTATCCTCCTGAAAGGATAGAATGTCAGTAAAATAGAAACAGGGGAGTTAAGAAAATTAAAGAATTACCTCTTCATCATCCGAAGAAGTATCATCTAATTTGAACAAGTCGGAGGTGCTGGGTTTCTTTTTCTTTGAGGTTCCCGTCTTGGCAGCTTTTCTTTCAGTTTTCTTAGCTGCCCTGGCTTGTTTGGCGGCTTCATGGTCATATTTGACCTTCCAGAAATTGTCATCGACCTGTGGAAAAAGATAAGGAATCATAAATACAAGAAGGCATAACATGTTAAAGAGTATTTTTGAAGATTGATAATTTACCACAGGGGCCGGGTTCTTCTTGCAGAAGGGGAGAAAGCCGAAGGCATTACTGGTTACAGTGCCTTCCTTCAACAGAGATTGGACGGTAGCATCTATCACATCATCTGGCAAGTCATCAGGACTTTGACGCATTGGGTCATCCTTTTCGCCTATGTAGGTGCACATTAAGCCGGAGCGGCGGCTTAATGGTAGTATCCGCCAGGTGACCCAGACTCGAACCAGCTCGATGCCGTTTAACCTGTTCCCTAGAAGAGCTTTGATTTTCCTGATAGTGGGGTTGAGAGGCAGGCGCTCAACAGTGGATAACTTATCTGCCAGCGGATGATTGGATTCAAGGCGCAGGGCGCGAAAGCCGGGTAGAGGCTTCTCATCAGCCGGTGATGTATCTTGACAATAGAACCACGTCTGGTTCCAGTCTTTCGGGTGACTTGGCAGTTCAGCATAAGGGAAAAGACAGTCTCTCCGCCGCTAGATTAAGATGCCGCCGAGTTCAAGACTAGGCCCGTTGGCACGTTCATTTTGCCGGTTCAAATAGAAGAGTTCTTTGAACAAAAGCAGACTTGGCTCCTGTCCCAGGTACACCTCGCAGAAGACTTGAAAATTGCAGAGGTTTGACACGGAATTGGGACCAATGTCTTGAGGTCTAAGGTCAAAGAAATTCAGAACTTCCCTGAAGAATTTTGATCCGGGAGGGGCAAATCCCCGGTTCATGTGATCCGTGAAAACGACTACCTCCCCATCTTTGGGTTGAGGTATTTCTTCAGACGGGTTAGGGACACGATAAGACATGACCTCCTTCTTCGACAGATGACCGGACTTCACGAATTCGGCAAGTTTGCTTTTGGTCACTGTGGATGGAACCCAATTACAAGTTACAGGGGCCTTGGTAGCCTTAGGAGCCATCACAGCAATTGGCCTATGGAAAAACAAGAAGATCCGGTTCAATTTTAACCCGGGAAGAAAATTTTGATTAAAGTGGCGGCTTAATGAGGGGTCTAATGATATAAGGATGACTGTGCAACAATATTTAAACCGCTACAAGTATCAAGTGCAATTCAAAAAAAATCCGGGTCATGAGGAGTAGTCAAGGTTCTGTATCATTTATTTAAGCCGGATACCTCGATAGTTGTATTTCAGGACATTTACTAGAGGAGGTTTTCCGGGTGATGAAGACAAGTTTCACAGAGGACAGTTATTACTCTGGATCAAAATATTGCCCTGGAAAGAAAATTTCCTAGACCTAAAAACAAAGCAGAGAAGCTCATATACTCGAAAAGGGGTTCTACACAAGGGAAATGAGATCTATTCCTGCGCGGGATCAATACAAGTAAGCACCGCAGCAGTTCTATGTAGTTTTTACGGTCTAAACAGGGCGTTGGAGGAAAGAGCTAGAGAAGGTTTGCGTCGGTCAGTGATGAACACCGACGAACTCGGCAAGAACCTAACGCAGATCTGAGAAAGGAAATGAGAAGAGCTCACAGATGCGGATGCGCCACGGAGGTTCGCCGTCGATCTCTGGTCGGAGTCAGGTCGACGCAGCGGCCTGAGTCGGTGAAGACGAGGGGTTCGACGGTGGCAGCGGCAGAGCACGGGAGGAGGCAAGAGGAAGAAGATGACTGGGGAAGACCTAGGTCGCTCTATTTATAAGGGAAGACTGACTGAGCAGGTGCGAAAAACGAGGAGATAACATTTATTATCCATCGGCTCTGGCGCCTCGATTCTCGGGATGGTCAGTAAAGACAAAGATCCGTTGAAGATGTGATGTTATAAAAAAATAAGCTTTAATGAAGATGACGTCACAGAGATTTAACCCGGAGTTAGATGATGACGTCACGGCGGGTTAAAATCCTTCGCGCAAGATAAAAGACTGCTGGGTGGTTCATAAGGTATTTTAAGATTGACATGAACCGGTCAAATCAATCTGGGGCCTAATGTTGGGGATATAACTATTTGTGTAAGCCGCCCAGGAGGGGCCGGGTTATGCAAAGAGGACTCACCAGAGAGAAGCCCAAGACAAGGCATGAAGATGACGGTTCATAGGAAGCTTAAGGCCCACAGGCGACTTAAGGCCTGTTGTAGTAAACTACTGTAATAATATTACTTGTATCATAAGGTAGACTTAACTAGTCACCGAGCCGGACATTGTTTATAAGCCGGCCGGGACTCTGTAAGCCGCATGGCATCGACCCGTGTATATAAGGGGACGACCCGCTGGCGGCTTAGGACAGGAAACAACTCATCGAGAGCCAGGCATATGTATCTCGCTCCCTGGTCATCGAAACATCAATACCAACCCAACTAGACGTAGGCCTTACCTTCACCGTAAGGGGCCGAACTAGTATAAACCCTCTCGTGTCCTTTGTCCCGATTAACCCCTTCAAGCTTCCTAGTTGTGATGGCTCCACAACTAAGTTCTTTCACGAGGACATCTGACGTGAAAATTCCACGACACTACACAAGCAATTCTAAGAGTGTAGTAGCAGAAAGTAAAACATTGCATATGAAGGTAAAGGGAAGGGTTTGGAGAGTGCAAATGCAATGATGACATGGAGTTTTTTGGCGTGGTTCCGATAGGTGGTGCTATCATACATCCACATTGATGGAGACTTCAACCCATGAAGGGTAACAGTTGTGTGAGTCCACGGAGGGCTCCACCCACGAAGGGTCCACGAAGAAGCAACCTTTTCTATCCCACCATGGCCATCGCTCATGAAGGACTTGCCTCACTCGGGAAGATCTTCATGAAGTAGGCGATCTCCTTGCCCTTACAAACTTCTTGGTTCAACCCCACAATCTTGTCGGAGGCTCTCAAGCGACAGTTAACCAATCTAGGAGACACCACTCTCCAAAAGGTAAGAGATGGTGTGTTGATGATGAACTCCTTGTTCTTGTGCTTCAAATGATAGTCTCCCCAATAGTCAACTCACACTCACAGATTTGGCTATGGTGGAAAGATGATTTGAGTGGAAAGCAACTTGGGGAAGGCTAGAAATCAAGATTCTTGTGGTAGGATTGGTATATCTTGATCTCAACACATGAGTAGGTGGTTCTCTCTCATAAAATGTAAGCTGGAAGTGTAGGAACGTTCTGATGGCTCTCTCACATATGGAGAAGCGGGTGGAGGGGTTTACATATCCTCCACACAAAATCCAACCATGACACACATTGGACCCAACTTGGTCAGACCGAATACAGGAACTCGGTGAGACCGATTTAGTTTAGAATGTGAACGTTAGGAATCTCGGTGGGACCGAATGGAACATCTCGGTGGGATCGATGTGCTAGGGCTTAGAGCAAACATCAACTCGGTGGCACAGATTGCATCAACTCGGTGAGACCGTAGTGAAGCAATAAGGCAACAGAGAAAATGTCAAGCCAACTTGGTGAGACCGATTGCTATTTTGGTGAGACCAAAATAACCGCAATAGGCAACAGAGAGTTAGCAAGGCCATCTCCATGAGACCGAGATCCGTATCAGTGTGATCGAAGTGTCTAGGATTTCTAGCAGTGACTATGTCATGTGAACTCGGTGGCTCCGAATAGAAAGGATCGGTGGGGCCGAGTTTGACTTTGAGTTTTGGACATATTTGGAATGAGAAAGTGGTTGAAGGTTTTGGAGCAATGTCACTAAGCACTTTGAGCAAGTAGACCATTAAGCAACACCTCATCCCCTTTGAATAGTATTGTCTTTCCTATGGACTCAATGTGATCTTTGCATTGCTAAAATAGAAATGAAGAGTCTTGAGCTTTTGCCAATATGTGTCCTTAGCATTTTGAGGGGTCCACATCTCTTGTCCATGCCATGGCATTCATTTAAAATTTTGAAATATTAAACTTGAATGGATATTAGTTCACTTAGCTATATGTTGTTATGAATTACCAAAACCACCTGGGGATTAGTTGCACTTTCAGTCCACCAAGCCTGATTTCAAAGAAGTAAGCATGATTGCTCTAGTAAAGAGATATAAGATGCAGAAAAGTGTAAACACTATTTATAAACTATTTAACCTCAGATGGGGCATGGTCAGCATCGAGGCCACAATCTTCTCCTTTCTTGGGGAACTTGTTTTTGGACGGCTTAAGTGTCGCCCATATGCCATCCAGATTAGTGCGGAAGAAGTTCCGCACCATCACCGTGTCTTTGGGCTTGTACAACCACATCGAGCTAGCCCGGAGTTGGAGGGGAAGATTGCAGCGTTGAAGCATGACGTGAATCAACTCTACCGGCTTGATGGAATGCCCAATCTATGATTTGAGCCTCTTTTGGAGCGCTTCCACCTCGCTTGCCCCAATTGAGGGCTTTCTCGTCGAGGACACCAATCTCCTCAGAGGATCGACCGTAAAGGCGGGTGTCGGTGTCAAAACCGGTGGATCTCGGGTAGGGGGTCCCAAGTTGTGCGTCTTAGGATCGATGGTAACATGAACACGGGATTTTACCCAGCTTCGGGCTCTCTTGATGAGATAATACCCTACATGCTGCTTGATTGACTTTAATGAGTATAGGGGTTACAAGAGTTGATCTACCTCGAGATCATATGTTGTGGTCTAAACCCTAGAGATATGATGAGTAATGTCATAATGATCTATCGACTAGCCTAGCCTCAGTTTATATAATGTACCAGAGGCCTAGGATAACAAGAGTCCTAGCCGAATACGCCGGTAGGGAGGAGTGCTTGTCTTGATCACCAAGTCTTGTAGAATCTTCCTTGTGTATACTTCGGTTGTCCGAACTAGCCCATGAGCAAACGGCCATGGGGGTCCTCGGCCTAATCCAACTGATCAGGAGACGACGTGGTGAGTACCCCGTAGTCCAGGACACTGTCAGTAGCCCCCTGAACCAGTCTTCAAATTGGGAACGCTCCTCGATTCTTCCGAACTGTTCTTCATCTTCGGTCGCCGGTCTTGAAAATTGATTCAACAAATCTTCTTATCTTCAATCTTTAGGATTGCCGAAGTAAATCTGACGAGTTTACATGTTGGGTATCCGAGGAGCCCCTTTAAATTATCGACTTTTATCAATGCCTTGTTGTTTTCACGCCCACCTCGGGTTTGAAGTTGTTCCCGGGCGGCGGTGTCCTCTTGCATCTGAGCTCCAACGCTGGACTGCATTCGAGGTATATTTGTAGCCGATCACCAACGCCGGACTGTATCCGAGCTCCATCACCGGACTGTATCCGAGCTCTAATGCCGGACTTTATTTGAGGTATCATATATCACCTTGGTTCAAAAAAGTTGAAGGATTTTAGCCGAGCTTAATGCCGAAAATGCCCTCTATGGAGCAAGCCACTGGCGCCCGAGCTTTATGCCGGACTGCTTCTGAGGTGGTGCACCACCCCAACTACGGGCTGATTGTTTGTGGATTTTATTTCCGATCGATGCAATTTACTTACTAATGAGATATGTAGCTAGTAGCCCTCAAGGTGTGTGCATCGACCTAAAATTCCGAGATGCACTTTAGAGGAGATAGTGATCGGCGGATGGACCCTTGAGAGAGGGTTTTGAGAAGTCGCCGTAATATAATAGCTTAATGCCGGATAGGTCCATATGGTACCTATTGTTGTCCGAAGACGCGTTTGCACATAGTTCGGTCAAGACAAACCCTAATCACTTCGAATTTTCTGTATTGAACAGGCAATGCAGTAGCCCCCGAGACACTGGTCGGGTGGCAACACCAGATCGGGGGATTGATGTGCCCCTTTAATATTTGTAAATAATAAGCCCGAAGCCCAGTAGCCCCCGAGCCTTAATGCGGGCATGGGTGGCCGAATTAAGGATCAATATCCATAGTAAAATCACAAATTATGTGTAATGACTCTATGTATCCAAGTACTTTACATCAATAATGCTCGGATCCGCATTGTACAAAACTTTGTTGACTGACCATCGGCTTCAACCTCTTCGGCCAGTAGCCGAGGAGTGTTTTCCTACTTTATAAAGTCGTTATAAGGGCGGAGATTTATGGAAAACAAGGCAATCCGGCCATATGGTTTTATAAACAAAGGTACACGGAGAGATATGTTATATTACATAATGTGAGAAACATCTTCCAAGGAAAATAGTCCCACTATCAGTTCCTTTCTTTGGGCCGTCATGCTTATCATGATCATGAAACCTCACGTCCGGTCAATGTGGGAGGAAAATATTGATGATTTAGTTCGGGGAAAGTTCCCGAACTCTATGTTATTAATGAACCAAAATTTTCACTTCCATCGCTGTCGACCAATGTGATCCTTTAAGATTGCTAGCTTTTGGCTTCACCCAGTCTGAGGTGCTTACTCGGATGACCCGGTAGTACAATCACAGAGGTGCTCCCTTTACTACCTAGCCAAACAATCGGGAATGTAGGGGTAAGCACAGGAGCCAGGCAACCCAGCTTGGCCAAAAATCTTAAGTCAATTGATGGATATTTATGGCTTTATAACGATGATTATGAAAGGTGGCCCTTGTATATTAAATACAAACGATGATATGTTTATTTTGACTCCATTGCGACCGTTTATCAGTTGGAAGTGGCCCATCGTCGGCTTCTACCCCTTTGTAGATACTACGCAGGGTGTTTCCGCAATAACAAGACAACACTTAGCCGACGTCTCGGAGCCCAAAGGCGGTTGTGTTAGCGGAAACGAGGCAATCAGATATGCGGGCTATATAAGTTTTACTTAATCATAGGAGCTTTAAACTGGGGAAGCTAGCTACGAGGCCCCGGTTAGTGTTCGGCGACAGCCGAGGTCAAGCCGTAAGCACTTCAGCCAATGTTATGAACGGCCCATCATTTAACATAGTCATCGGATCGCTGACCAGTTTACGCTTATTGTGACAGTCAGTTTTCGGCTTTCTCCACTGAGGTGCTTAACCATGCGAGATGGAAGCACAATCGCAGTGGTTCTCCCTTTGCACACCTAGCCGAACAAAGCGGAATGTAGGAGGCAAGCACAGGAGTCGGGCAATCCAACTATTGGCCAAAGACACAATTTGAAACCGATGCATATATAGCAATATCCGAGAATGTTTTTGCCGAATCCCTAAAGGTGTCTGGCGTTGGACTGCGAGACTTGTGCTGGAAACACACAAATAGTTTAAAAGTTCCATCAGCTTGGAAAAACCAAAAAACATTAGTAAAAACTTGATGTCCGAACAAGATCAAGTGTTCAGTGCCAATCCGAAAATTGGAAAAAAATTGCGCTTCTGTCGTGCTTTAACATGACACATCCAATCTCAAGACTTCACGCAGGTCAGCCTACGGCTTCAAGCTCCTTATCCCAAAGGCGGAGTACTTCTCCAAGGTCAGTTTAGCGAACTAAACTTGAGCGGCTTTTAGAGAGAAGACAGGCTATCCGGCTATTGACCATACACTCGAGTCGAAAAGGGAGCGGTAGAAAAAGACTTTGCAACGACCAAGAAGAAAACACATTTACTATAAAACAGCTCATATAAATTTTAAGAACCCCCAAGTGACTTGGGTAAAAGAACTTTATGTATAATGATTGTATGTATCGAAGTACTTATATTACATCTGTGTTCACCCGAACTTTGAACGCATCTTAACCGACCGTTGGCTTCTACCTCTTTGGTCAAGGACCGAAAAGTGTTATGTACTCCACCTGTCGAGAATATCAACGGTGTTCCCGATAACCAGGAAATCAAGCCATAAGGCTGTAATAGACAAAGCGCGCTCGGGGAACTTATGCTATATTACTGACGAAGTGTAAGAAGCATCTTCGAAGAAAATAGTACCCCCACCGATACCTTTCTTCGGTTGCTCATTGTTACTATGAGACTTGTGCAATAGATTTTTTGTACTCATGAGTTCCATTGTGTGCCGACCATGATTGAAAACAATAAGAGTGCTAGCTTTCGGCTTCACCCAGTCTGAGGTCCGAGCTCGGATGACCCGGTCGTGACAATCGCAGAGGTGCTCCCTTTACTCCCTAGCCGAACAATCAGGAACGTAGGGGTAAGCACGGGAGCAAGGCAACCCAGCTTCCGGAACACTTAAGTCAATATGGTGCATATTGTGGCGTAATACACGAACAAGGAACGAAGCCATACAAGTATAATCATATGCAAGAGGAAAAGCTTCATAAAGGAAGCCCCCAAATAAACGGGGTATTTGAATTTGTGTGTCACAAACATAGTTATGACAAGGAATTTTTTCACAAACAACTTTTTGCCAAAAAAGTATAATGCTTGGTCGAACCGAACAAAATTTAAAACTAAAAGTATTTGAGCATGAAAGCAACTTAGCTAGTTAATGTGTTCGGCATTGATGACGCGGTCCGAGCTTGATGCTGGACAAGGTTCCAGCCCCCAGGCTGGTCCCTAGGTGGCCGAGCAGAGCGTTCGGCACTCCGAAAAGATGAAGCCCCCAGTCCAGCTGTGGTGATGGAGCAGGTCGGCGTGCCAAGGCGATAACACAATTCGGTCGATGGAGGCGACAGCGTGGCTCAGTCTGAGCCGATTGGCTGCACAGATAAAATAGTGCAAACCAAAAGTAATGACAAATAAAGATAATAATGTATATTTTAAAAACATTCTTCTACTTATTTAATACAAGTGAAGTAAATAATGAAAGAGATATGGCCTGAGCGTCGAGGTCAATGTCGATGCAGGGCGTCGGCGTGATGCGGTAAAGGTGTGGCAAAGCCCGAATTCACAGGTCGGTCCGAGTTCCGGATACGGCGTTCACTGAACTATGTATGGAAACTATCCAAACCACCACGCGAGCATTGTTAATGCATCCACCATTTGATAGACCTGTGTATAGATGATGTAACAAAGCAGAGTAATAATTCCTTGGGAAGAATAAACCCAAACAGGAAAAAATTGCTAGGATTAATAGCACCTGGTTTATTTGTTGTAGCGGTCCCAAGAAAGGTTACTCCCAAAATTGGGACTCGATCCGCACACCCATTGCCTGAAGGGTGATGAAGAGATGGCATGGTGATGGTGGCAAAGGTTGGCTCGCCGTGGCAAAGCCCATGGTCCAGCTAATGTGATGAAGCTTGTCGGCTGGTGACACCAAAGTCTCCGAAGTAAGTTGATGAAGAGATGGCGAAGCCCTTGGTCTAGTCGAGGTGACGGAGCGGGTCAATAAGAAGATGTTGTAGCTACCATGTCAGCCAAGGTGTTGAAGCAGTTTGGTGTGATGGACATCGTCTTGAAGAAGCAACAGTGTGGCCATGCCGACACGGGTCGTAAATTGTGACACAGTCAATGCCGGCTTGATGAAGTGACCATGCGGCGATGCTGATATGCCCGCTCCGTGTAATCCGTGGGGCGGCAATGTTGGTGATAATTTATCCTTCGCGATGCCTCACTATTGTTTGGCTCACCGAGATGATGATCCAAAGAAGTTGAGCCCAGCTCAGCAAAGCAGCGACGTGTCTAGCGCGGGTCGGCTGCTGTGGAGCAATGTTGTCGGGATGGTTTGACACCTGTACGATGTTGAAGATCGTATTGTAAAAATACTTTTAATATTAGTGGGATGTGTTTGAGAATAAAACACAATACCCCATACAAAAACTTCCTTCAAAAAGGATGTCTGAAATCCCATTCATAAAGAAGATGAACTCGGGTCGGATTCATTCTCGCCCAGAAAACATATCCGAAAAGTGATGCACTAATCGGAAGGTTCCCGGAGTTTGGACGGTCGGATCGAGTTGAACTTTTGACAGGTGGTAGATATAGGAATTCCACAGCCGATCAATGGTTGGATCTTCCAAAGAACGTCCGAGCTAGGTGCTGGACACCACGCTCCAAACTCGTCCGGATTCTCGTCCAGATTCAACAGGGCACTGGTATATCGTAGATTGCCAGAGATTCCTCCATCAGAACTCGACGAAATTTTCCAGGGTTGTTGTAGACTCAATTCCGCACAATTCCACTGAAGTAACCGTTTAAAACGACACTCGGGGAGGCGGTGACGGAGGATACAAGTTCGCTGTCCAGAAAAACAGCACGGTCGCCCGAGGGCAATGTTGACATTGAGCCCCCAAGCTCCATGGATGATTCCTCCATGATCTTGATAGAGATCGGAGTTGACGTTGATGAAGTCCCTCATCCAAACATGACGATCGGAGGTAGGGCGCAGTCCTTGGTCAAGCCAAGGTGACCAGTCGAGCTGGTGACGAAGAAGCCGACGTCGTAGTTGATCTGCAGTCGAGCCATTGATCCTTTGCCGATCACACAGCGGAACTCTCAGTGAAAGCACCAATGTCGGTGTCAAAACGTGTCTTAGTATCGATGGTAACATGAACACGGGATTTTACCCAGCTTCGGGCTCTCTTGATGAGATAATACCCTACATGTTGCTTGATTGACTTTAATGAGTATAGGGGTTACAAGAGTTGATCTACCTCGAGATCATATGTTGTGGTCTAAACCCTAGAGATATGATGAGTAATGTCATAATGATCTATCGACTAGCCTAGCCTCGGTTTATATAATGTACCAGAGGCCTAGGATAACAAGAGTCCTAGCCGAATACGCTGGTGGGGAGGAGTCCTTGTATTGATCACCAAGTCTTGTAGAATCTTCCTTGTGTATACTTCGGCTGTCCGAACTGGCCCATGAGCAAACGGCCATGGGGGTCCTCGGTCCAATCCAACTAATCGAAAGACATGGTGAGTACCCCGTAGTCCAGGACACCGTCAGCGGGGATCCCCTCTTGGCCTTTGGCGGGCAGCTTAGTGATATAGAACCACTCCCGGCGCTACACCTTAATCGTCTCCACAAAGACACCTTCTGGAGTTTACTTATCATCACCCCGCCGTATTTGGTGAGTCAAGCGTTGCTGCTCTCTGGCTTGATGCTAAATGTCTTCAGCCATAAGCCAAAGTGTGGCTCGATGCGGAGGAAAGCTTCGTAGACGGTGATGGACGCTGCGATGTGGAGAATGGAATTTGGGGCTAGGTGGTGGAAGTATGGCCCATATAAGAACATCAGCCCCCTCACAAAGGGATGGAGGGTGAACCCAGACCTTGGATGAGGCATGGGACGAAGACCACCCGCTCCCCTAGCTTGGGAGTAGGGATGCGCTGATCAGGTTCCGGCGTCCGGCAAGCGGCTCCGGCAGGTATGTAACATGTGGTCCAGAGTTCTTTGATGGTGCCCTCCGTGAGGTGGAGGCCAACCACTTGCCCTTCAGTTCGGCATCAACCCTCGCTGGTGAGGGGATGTAGGTGCAACAAAGGGCTTAGAGGTTTGGGAATGGATCTGGGGCACTTGAGCTTTGGAGGCTTTGAGCAATTGCATAAGAGACAAAATCATAGGGGAAAGTGGGCTTACCACCCCTTGCTTTTATAGGTCACTAAAGACCAAGAGTCCCCCTACTGCGTCGGATAAATATCCATGTTTCAACCTTTCCTGTTCTTATGCGTGCATTGGGTGAAACAATTCATTAGTGATATTCCGTGAAAAATGGAACACAGTCTTTGCATGGATGAGACGTGCCAATGAGAAAGTTGCTTGGGCCACGATTCGAGTTACAACAACTGGCTCACTTAGTGCCATAGGTGGTGACGGTTCGGTAAAATTGCCAGGCAAGGACCACAGTTCACACCTGTGCAGCAGGCCTTTGAGGCTAAGCTATCTCAGGACTTTGATTCCACCCTGAAACATGTGGTCAGCGGGCAATACCGTTAGGGGGAAGCTCGATAATTACTTTGAATGAAGGAGTTCTCTGATGTGAATAAAAGCCATCTAGAGAAAGAACTCGCCTACCAAGCCAAAGAATACAAGCCGGAAACATTGGTCCGAGGATGGATCTTATGTCCTCGGCTTCGAAGACAAGTTCAAGGGCTACTGACGGTGTCCTGTACTAGGGGGTTCCCAACATAGTTGGCCCACATTCCACGGGCTGATCTTACGGCCCACCAATCTCAATAAGGAAGGACTCCGGAGGCCTCGAACAAAGATGTGATCAAGACAGACATTGTCGAAGACTTGTCATATACTTCAAGGACAACTCCAGTTATCAGCGTGTTTATTCCTAGTTGGCAACCGACCATATGTAACCCTAGATACCCTTGGTACCTATATAAACTAGGGGGTTTGGTGTGTAGAGGCACAATTACAATTACATGCCTTAGGGTTTAGAACACAGCATACGATTGTAGGAACGAAAGTATGTCTAGAGGGGGGTGATTAGACTACTTGACCAAATAAAAATCTAGCCCTTCCCAATTTTAAGTCTTGGCAGATTTTAGCAACTTAACACAAGTCAAGCAATCAACCTACACATGCAATTCCAAGAGTATAGCAACAGAATGTAGATCATTGGATATGAAGGTAAAGGGGAGGAGTTTGGAGGGAGCAAACGCAATGTAGACACGGAGATTTTTGGCGTGGTTCCGATAGGTGGTGCTATCATACATCCACGTTGATGGAGACTTCAACCCGCGAAGGGTAATGGTTGCGCGATTCCATGAGGGATCCACCCACGAAGGGTCCACGAAGAAGCAACCTTGTCTATCCCACCATGGCCATAGCCCACGAAGGACTTGCCTCACTTGGGTCTTCACGAAGTAGGCGATCTCCTTGCCCTTACAAACTCCTTGGTTCAACTCCACAATCTTGACGGAGGCTCCCAAGTGACACCTAACCAATCTAGGAGACACCACTCTCCAAAAGGTAATAGATGGTGTGTTGATGATGAACTCCTTACTCTTGTGCTTCAAATGATAGTCTTCCCAACACTCAGCACTCTCTCTCTCATAGATTTGGATATGGTGGAAAGATGATTTGAGTGGAAAGCAACTTGGGGAAGGCTAGAGATCAAGATTCTTGTGGTTGGATTGGAATGTCTTGGTCTCAACACATGAGTAGGTGGTTCTCTCTCAGAAAATGAGTAGTGGGAGTGTAGGCACATTCTGATGGCTCTCTCACAAATGGAGAAGGGGGTGGAGGGGTATATATAGCCTCCACACAAAATCTAACCATTACACACAATTTACCAATCTCGGTTGGACCGAATAGTGAGACCGACCTGGTTCAAAATGTCAATGTTAGGCTTTTTGGTGGGACCAACAATACCAACTCGGTGAGACCGATGCGCTAGGGTTAGGGCAAAAACTCATCTTGGTGAGACCGATCACATGAACTCGGTGAGACTGATTTCAGTAATAAGCAAAGAGAGACTTGGTCCAGCAAACTCAGTGGGACCGATCACTCATTTCCGTGAGACCGAAACATTACAAAAAGGAAACAGAGAGTTTGCATTGCGAACTCATTGGGACCGATCGCTCATCTCGGTTATATCGAAACACTACAAAGGGAAAGAGAGAGTTCGCAATCCCATCTTGGTGAGACCGAGATCCCTATCGGTGAGACCGAACTGATTAGGGTTTCTGGCTATGGCTATGTCAAGTGAACTCGGTGGCGCCGGATAGATCAAATCGGTGGGGCCGAGTTTGAATTTAGGTTTAGGACATATGTGGAAATGAGAAAGTGGTTGAGGGCTTTTGGAGCATATCACTAAGAATTTTGAGCAAGCAAGCCATTAAGCAACACCTCATCCCCTTTTAATAGTATTGGCTTTTCCTATGGAGTCAATGTGATCCTAGATCACTAAAATGAAAATGAAGAGGCTTGCTTTTGCCAATATGTGTCCTTAGCATTTTGAGGGGTCCACATCTCTAGTCCATGCCATACCAATCACTGAATTTTCTGAAACATTAATCTTGAATGGATATTAGTTCAATGAGCTATATGTTGTTATGAATTACCAAAACCACCCGGGGATTAGTTCCACTTTCAATCTTCCCCTTTTGGTAATTGAAGACAACATATAGATCAAAGCTTCGACAAATGATAATATAGATGAAGTACACCGTCGCTTTGAGAAGTATGTGATAAGCAAGAGCTCCCCCTAAATTTGTGCATTATTTAAAATTTGCTTATGCAAATGCACAATCGATTAGGATCATGGGTTACTCTTTCATGTCACATACATCTTGGTGGAGCGCTCAAAATGATAGAGTATGAAATATGCACTCATCACCAAGGCAAGATATGAATGATCATATATAAGAGAAAGAATATCATCATTCAAGCACAAACATTAAAGTATGATATGATCAAACACATGATCATATGAGTATCTCACACACAAGCATAATAGTGTATCAACCAAACAAACAAGAAAATAAAAGAGAGGCAAAAGAAGAAAAACACACACTCTCTCTCTCTCTCTCTCGAAGCCTATTATATATGCACTTTCTCCCCCTTTGGCAACAAGTTACCAAAAATCTTGAAAATGCATAGTGTTATGTGGCTCTCTAAGCACAATCTCTGGGAGCTCCGGTGTGCGAAGGAGGCGTGGAGAGGATTCCTGCAATAAATGCATCTGAAGAGGTCTGAGGAGCTGGTGGAGTAGCAACTGGAGGAACAACAGAGGTTGTAGCTGCTGGTGCTAAGTAGTAGCCCTTGTGTCACTGGCTGGCACAACTGCAGACCTTTGTGCCCTTGGCACTCTCTAAAAAGCTTTAGTGGTAGCTCTCCCTCTTCTCTCTTCAGCTTCATCTTGGAGTTTCTCAACTGCATTCTGGATCTCTGTGACCTTCAAGTCTAGATCATAAAATTTAGTCTCTATGATCCTTTCAAGACTCTCTTGATTTTTAGTCAGGGTTGTCAATCCTTTCTCAATTATGACAGTGGCCTCAAGCAGATAGCTAAGCTGATCTTGCTTGGTCTTGAGGTGAGAGGTTGAAGCATCTGAAACTTGTGAAGATTGGGTTGCCTTCTCTACTTTAGCTTTCTCCCTCTTCTCCCGAGCCTCTACGGATGTAGGATGTGTAGCATCCATGACAACCTCATTGTCTTCAAATTAAGGCAACAGGGGAAGGTGCTCCTTGTCCAAGAGATATGTGACTTTTCCCATCTTGGAGTTGATGAGCATCTGAATGTGTGGAGCATAGCCATGATCTCTTCTGATCAGCAGCGGTCCTCTTGATAGTCTCTACAATCAATGTCATTACTTTCAATTTCTCTGGAATATCAAACATGTGCAGCAAATTAATGGAATGCCCTCTGATCATCCTGTCATCTCCAAACTTGGGCAGCAATGTGTGCCTAAGGATAGTGTTGATTGTGGGTAGCCCAGACAACAGATAGTACACTGAGCCAAATTTGTGAGTATCCAAGGCAGCATCAGGAATCTCCTTGTACATGTGTGCCATGGAGTTGTGTCCTTTCCTTGGCTTGGCATACACATCGTGTCATCCTCTTGCTCTTCAGGGGCATTGATAAGCTTGGCCCACTCAGCAACTGTAGACTGGTACCTACTACCCTTAGTCATCCAAAAAATTTTACCATCTGGTTAAGAGTGTGCTGTGGAGTAAAACTGCATCACCATCTCATCATTCCACTTGGTGAGCTTCTGGCCAACAAATTTGTCAACTCTAGTCAGTCTGAAGCTATCATGAACTTCTGGGAAGTGATCTGCATTGTTGTCAATGTAAGTCCAGTCAACCCATCTCATATCACTTACTATGGGCTTCTTGTCCAGGAGCACTGTCTCATTGAAATCTTGCCGCTCCTTTGTGTGGAACCTGTAATCCACAACAGTTCTCCTCCTGGTGGCATATGGGTCTGTCTGCCTCCATAGCCTAAGACCTGCATCCTTCCTTAGCTTCATATTTTCAGCCACATGATGTGTATCATCATGATTTGGGATCTTGGACTTCAATTTTCTGAGCACTTGGGCATCTTCTTCTTCCACTTCAGGCACTGGGGCCTTGTTCTTCTCAGCAGCTGGTATGTTCCTTGTTGACCTCTTGGGTGTTGCAGGCTTAGAGGTTTGAGCAGCAGCAGCCTTGGAGGCAGTCTTGGGCTTTGATGGAGCAGCCCCTGACTTGATGGCATCCCCCATCAACTTCTGGGTCTTGGCAGGAGGTGCATTGGGCTCTTCCTCCTTCTCATGTGAATCCCTGACCATAGATGGTCTGCCAATCACTCTGGCCATGGTCTTCTTGACCCTTTCCTTCCTCTTCTTTCCCTCACCAGCCTCCTTTGGCTCAAGAGTGAGCTCAATAGCTTCCTGTGTTGAGGCTCTAGCTTTGGACATGGGGATCCTTCTGGCTAGTGCCTTCTTCTTCAAACCTGGCTTGGTTGAAGCTGTTGTGCCAAACTCCTTCTTCACAACCTTTTTCTTTGAAGTGACTTCCTCATGAGCCACAAAATCTTCATATTTTGAGTCAGAGTTTTTCTTCTTCCTCTGCCTTGTTGCAGCCTTAGGCAGGTTGCTATGAGTGCTTCTGCTCCCATCATCATAGCTGCTATCAGAGGGACTAGTGACCTCACTCATGTGCACCTGCTCTTTAGATCTGTTTTGGCTGTCACTGTTGTCAGACATGTTAAAAGCTGAAAACTGACCCTGGGAATAGATATAGTTGAGACATAGTGGATGAGCATCACAAAGTGTAGAGATTTTGCAAAACAAATGAGTCAAAAACTTGGTTTTAGTTTTCTACAGAAGTCATTTCGGAGCTACCGATTTGTTAAACTTGGTGACACCGAAGCAAATTTTAGAGTCTAAACATGTGAAATCGGTTAGACCGAGACTGTTCGGTGACTCCGAGATTGCTAGGGTTTCACTGAGAAATGAACTTGATCACACTGATTTGTAAGTTTTGGTCAGAGCGAAAATCACAAGTGCAATGACCTAGGCCAAATCGATGAGACCGAATTCTCCAACTCAGTCGGTCTGAGATGAGTTCGGCGGAAATCTAACCCTAATTTTTCGAATCAAAACTAATATAAAGGAGTTTTTGATTGGATAGAAGTATTTCAAACGTGGTAAGAATCATGGCATTGAACTTAGTGCAAGAATAAGAGGAAAAGACTGCACAAGGGGTCAAATTCATACTCTAACTCGGCGGTGAACTCGCTACGACGACAACGGCGGCGAAGATTCCATTGACGACGGCGGAGACCAGCAGCAGGAGGTCGTTGGCGACGAAGGAGATGATCCGTAGACCTTGAGTCGGCAGAGCTAGACAGGCGCAGGCAAAGGGTTTCAGAGAAATTTTCAAAAATTGGCCTGTGGGTATATATATCCAGAGCCTGTCGGTGTGAGTGAGTTGAACAACTCGGTGGCACCGAGATGCAAATTTGCAAGCGATTAATGCTACTCGGTGAGACCGGAAAGTTCAAATCGGTTGCACCGTGATTGAAACCTAGATCAACTCAATGAACACGGTATGACCGAAAGGGATGAATCGGTCAGACCGAAATGCATTAAGAGGTTTTGGAAGTTTAAGTCTATGACGAATCGGTGGCTCCGAGTGCTTCTCACCTAGAGGGTTCGAATATGACTCGATCAAACTTTGTGATGTAGCATGAATAGAGTTTGAGACAAGAAAAGCATAGATAGCTAGAGGGAGTGCTTAGGCATCCTTGTCCATCCATTTGGCAAAAGAAAAATCCAAACAATCAAAGCAACAAATGGATGTCCTCGAATCAAGAAAATGATGCAACCAACATGCTCACACAATAAGATAGCAAATGAAATATGTGGCAAATCATGCACAAACACTCTAGCATCTATCAAGCAATTGGCGATGACTAGGTCATCTATATATGAGTGTATTGACTTAGGAGTCAAATGATAACATTTGATCATAGGTCATACTCGTCGTTTAAGCTCAAGTGGGGTTACCACTTTTACATAAAGCATTGTTGTGTTCACACCATTAGAGTTGCTTTAGCTCAATTCTTAGAGTAAAGCTCCCCCTATATGTGATATCCCCTTTTAGAGGGATGAACTAACCTTGGGTTTTGTTGATGATGACTTCATGTAGATGTTGAAGATGTGGATGCTCAATGTTGATGTAGATAATTTGGAGCAATTCATTGGTGTGAGTTGCACTTTCAATACCTGCATGGGTTAGTCCCACAAGGAACAAACAAGGATATCCATAGACATAGAGTGAAGTACACACATGATGATGTCCATGAAAGCATTAGGTTACCTTGTCCCTTGACTTACTAACAAGAGGGTTTGTGACTCCTTGAACTAGTGCAAGATGTGGAAGTTGATTGCACTTGTCCTTGCCAATATGAATATGAGTGAAGTATGTTGGCGGAGTCACCCTCAAGAACTCTCTAGTTCTTCTTCTTCGGGATCCACATCAACTTGATGGGAATCCTCGGGGTTGTAGATGTATTTGATGAAGTAGAACTTGAATTAGTCTTGGGAACCCACTTGACCAAGGCCTTTGGAGCTTCTTCAAATGCATCAATCTCCTCTTGAAGCTTGTCCTTGCCTTTTAGCTTGTGGTCTTGTGGTGGAAGATCATCTTGAGCTTGTGTCCCCTTGAAGGAAGTAGGATCATACTTCTCTTGTTGAGGAACAAACTTCGTCTTGGGGTATTGATCTTCTTCCCACTCAACTCCATTGGCATTGAACTTTCGTTCAAAACCAACACCTTGATTCTTCTGGTGCCTTCCTTTTTTACGTACAATTTCCTCAAATTGCTTACTTCCGGCAAGGCTCTTGTAAACACCTTTCTCTATAATTCCCTTTAATAAGCTATTTTCTAGCTCAAGTGTAACTTGGCTAAGATAATCATTAGTGGAATCAAGAGAACTACTAGAAGCAACAATATTGGATTTAGCATGATTATTGTTACTACTAGAAGAAGAATCTTTCTTACTCTTCTTGCTAGATTTTACTTGTGGCATGTAAGTAGACAAGAGTAAATGCTTGGCAACATAAGAAGAACTTTTCTTCCGAAGATCATCATTGATTGCCTTTAAGAACCCATGCTCTTGCTCTAGATTGAGCTTCTCGGAGCGTAGCTTCTCATGAGTTTTTAAAAGTTCTCGATGATCTTCTAAAGTAGTTTCATGAGCTAACTTAAGAGTGTTTAATTCTTTAGTTAGACGCTCAATCTCCTTCTTATCATTTTCATTCGTTTCATCTTGATTAGCATGATTAATAGCAATTTCATCATAGTTTTCATCACTAGCATTGTCAATGAGTAACTCATCATCACCCAGCAAATCATCTTCATCACTATTGAAATCAATATACTCAGGGTGTGATACCTTGGGGCCTTTAGCCATGAAGCATCTTCCAATTACTTCATTTGGTGAGTCAAATATGTCGTAGGAGTTGGTTGACACAAGTGCAAGACCGGCAACACCTTCATCTTGAGTATATTCGGAGTCGGAGTGATAACTTCTCTCTGAGTGGTTGTCATAGTCAGAACCGGATACCAATTCACCAACATGAGCTTGATGTCTTTGTTTTGTGTAGCTCCTTGATGACTTATCCTTCCTTTTCGAATCCTTGCTTCTGCGAGAGGTCTTCGTTCATAACGATCATCTCTACTCCTTCTCTCTTTTGGAGGTGATTCTTCTCTTCTTCTTCTCCTTTTAGGTGAGTCTTCTTTTCTTTTGTAGGGAGTCGTACACTCATTGGAATAGTATCCGGGTCTTTCACAATTGTAGCAATTATGATCACGACTAGAAGATCTTTTGTCATGGTAGGATCTTGACTTGGAGCTTCTCTATTTGCTTCTACTCTTGTAGAATTTGTTGAAGTTCTTCACCATTAAGACTTGTTTTTCATTTCATGTGGCAGGAGCATCACATGAGGCTTTATAAGCACCACTAGACTTGTTGTGAAGCTCTTCCTTATCCTTGAGTGACATCTGATGAGCAACAATTCTTCCAATGACTTCCGTTGGCTTGAGATCTTTGTAGTTGGGCATCATTTGGATCAATGTGCACACGGTATCATATTTTCCATCTAAGGCTCTTAGGATCTTCTTGATGATGAATCTGTCAGTCATCTCTTCACTTCCTAAGCCAACAATCTCATTTGTGATGAGAGCAAGCCTAGAGTACATTTCAGCGACACCTTCACCATCCTTCATTTTGAACTTGTCAAGCTGACTTTGAAGCACATCCAACTTGGATTCCTTGACGGACTCGGTAACTTCGTGCATATCAATCAAGGTATCCCAAGTTTCCTTTGCATTCTCAAGATGGCTGATTTTGTTGAATTCTTCGGGGAACAATCCATTAAAGAGGATATCGCAAGCTTGAGCATTGTATTGCAGCATCTTCAACTCTTCCGCAGTTGCTTCGCAATTTGGTTCTCTCCCATCAAAGAATTCACCTTGCAAACCAATATACACAATAGCCCAAACGGCGGGGTTATGTCCAAGAATATGCATTTTCATCTTATGCTTCCAACTAGCAAATTAGTACCATCAAAGTAAGGACCTCTACGGTGGTAATTTCCCTCACTAGACGCCATACTCTCCTAGCTAGGTTGTGAAACCAAGGCTATGATCACCAAAGCTATGGAAATCAAGGCAAATGGAGACCAAAGCTCTGATACCACTTGTAGGAATGAAAGTATGTCTAGAGGGGGGTGATTAGACTACTTGACCAAATAAAAATCTAGCTTTCCCCAATTTTAAGTCTTGGCAGATTTTTGCAACTTAACATAAGTCAAGCAATCAACCTACACATGCAATTCTAAGAGTATAGCAGCGGAATGTAAATCACTGCATATGAAGGTAAAGGGGAGGAGTTTGGAGGGAGCAAATGCAATGTAGACACGGAGATTTTTGGCGTGGTTCTGATAGGTGGTGCTATCGTACATCCAGTTTGATGGAGACTTCAACCCACGAAGGGTAACGGTTGCGCCAGTCCACGAAGGGCTCCACCCATGAAGGGTCCACGAAGAAGCAACATTGTCTATCCCACCATGGTCATCGCCCATGAAGGACTTGCCTCACTTGGGTAGATCTTCACGAAGTAGGCGATCTCCTTGCCCTTACAAACTCCTTTGTTCAACTCCACAATCTTGACGGAGGCTCCCAACTGACATCTAACCAATCTAGGAGACACCATTCTCCAAAAGGTAATAGATGGTGTGTTGACAATGAACTCCTTGCTCTTGTGCTTCAAATGATAGTCTCCCCAACACTCAACTCTCTCACACATATTTGGATATGGTGGAAAGATGATTTGAGTGGAAAGCGACTTGGGGAAGGCTAGAGATCAACATTCTTGTGGTTGGATTGGAATGTCTTGGTCTCAACACATGAGTAGGTGGTTCTCTCTCAGAAAATGAGTAGTGGAAGTGTAGGCACGTTCTGATGGATCTATCACAAATGGAGAAGGGGGTGGAGGGGTATATATAGCCTCCACACAAAATCTAACCGTTACACACAATTTATCAAACTCGATGGGACCGAATAGTGAAACTCGATGAGACCGACCTGGTTCAAAATGTGAATGTTAGGCTTTTTGGTGGGACCGACAATACCAACTCGGCGAGACCGATGCACTAGGGTGAGGGAAAAGCCTCATCTCGGTGAGACCAATTTCAGTAATAAGCAAACACAGACTTGGTCCGGCAAACTCGATGGGACCGATCGCTCATTTCGGTGAGATCGAAACATTACGAAAAGGAAATAGAGAGTTTGCATTGCCAACTCGGTGGGACCGATTGCTCATCTCGGTTAGACCGAAATGTTACGAAGGGAAAGAGAGAGTTTGCAATCCCATCTCGGTGAGACCGAGATCCCTATCGGTGAGACCGAACTGATTAGGGTTTCTGGCTATGGCTATGTCAAGTGAAATTGGTGGTGTCGGATAGATCAAATCGATGGGGCCGAGTTTGACTTTAGGTTTAGGACATATGTGGAAATGAGAAAGTGGTCGAGGGCTTTTGGAGCATATCACTAAGCATTTTGAGCAAGCAAGCCATTAAGCAACACCTCATCCCATTTTAATAGTATTGGCTTTTCCTATGGACTCAATGTGATCCTGGATCACTAAAATGAAAATGAAGAGTCTTGCTTTTGCCAATATGTGTCCTTAGCATTTTGAGGGGTCCACATCTCTAGATAATGCCATACCAATCATTGAACTTTCTGAAACATTGATCTTGAATGGATATTAGTTCAATGAGCTATATGTTGTTATGAATTACCAAAACCACTGGGGGAATAGTTTCACTTTCAACAATCTCGAGGAAGATCATCGTGTACTCGATACTTGATCATCAATATAATCAAATCAAGACGTAGGGTTTTACCTCTTCGAGAGGGCATGAACCTGGGTAAACATTATGTCCCTTGTCTCATGTTACCCATCATTCCTTGATCCATAGCTTGGGACCCCCTAGCCGTGATCCACCGGTTTTAGTACCGGTAGTAGGGCGTGCCTCTAGGCTTGTGGCCCCACTAAGGGTCCTTTCTGGTACCATTTTCTTCCAATATTTTTTTTATATTCCAAAATAATTCTTCGTAAATTTTTGGGGTCATTTGGAGCTCCGGAGAATAGCTATCTCTATTGTATCTTTTTCAGGTCAGAATTCTAGCTACCGACAATCTCCCTATTTTGATGTATCTTGCATTTTAAAAGAGAAAAGGCATTGGAATTGCATCATAAAGTGAAATATAACTTCAAAACAATAAAAATAACAGTAAGAAAACATGATGTGAAAAGAAAATGCGGACGCATTATTTCAGATTGGCCCTTGGCACCGGGGCCTAATGGTTTCCCAGCTCACTTTTTCAGCATAATTGGTCTACTTTCAAGGATACTGTAATTGCAGCTGTTAAGAAAAAAATTCCAGACCGGCATCATGCCACCTGAGGTTAATGATACAGCAATTTTCATGATTCTAAAAATCCAGAATCTGATAAAAATCACTGATTTTTGCCAGTTAGCTTATGTAATATGGTTTATAAAGTTGTCTCCAAATGTCTGGTTAATAGGTTTAGGTCGTATGATCATTGATAATGAACATGTGGTGTTTGAGTGCATTCACCACATCAAACAGGAGAAGGATCCGAGGAGGAGTTTTTGTGCCTACAAACTTGATCTCTCCAAATCATATTATCGGGTTGACTAGAATTACCTTAGGAAAATGATGCAAAAGCTTGGCTTTGCTCACCGTTGGGTCGAAAGGATAATGTTTTATGTGACCTCGATGGGATATTCTGTAAAAATTAAGGGATAATTGATTTTATGCCCCTAGTTGGGTCACACTCGGCAGGTTTACCCCTAGTTTCCGAAAACACTTGTTCCTGCCCAAACCACTTTGCTCCTCTTATGCTTTTGCCCTTTGACCGTTTGACCATCACTTTGAAAACTTCATAAAAAATTCATACCAACTCAGAAAAATTCAAATAAGATATCAAAATGTTCAAAAAAGCATCACCTATATGTGCACGTCATTTGCATTCATGAAAAAAGTGTTGTCCAGTCCCCATCTCAGTTTTAGCTCATATGATCTTAGCATGAAAAGTAAAATGTAAAAAAAATTCTAAAAGTTCTAAAAAAATTGGTGGCAAACTTTGACCAATGTTTTGAGTGCTTGCCAAGTTTCATAAGGAAATGACGTTCGTGGAAGTCGTGGCAAAAAAATTGAAATTTTGGAGCATTGATTTTTGTTTTGTTTTTTGCCACGACTTCCACGAATGCCTTTCCCTTATGAAACTTGGCAAGCACTCAAAACATTGGTCAAAGTTTGCCACCAATTTTTTTAGAATTTTTTTAGATTTTACTGTTCATGCTAAGATCATTTGAGCTAAAACCGAGATGGGGACTGGCCAACACTTTTTTCATGAATGCAAATGACATGCACATATAGGTGATGCTTTTCTGAACATTTTGATATCTTATTTGAATTTTTCTGAGTTAGTATGAATTTTTTATGAAGTTTTCAAAGTGATGGTCAAACGGTCAAAGGGCAAAAGCATAAGAGGAGCAAAGTGGTTTGGGTAGGAACAAGTGTTTTCGGAAACTAGGGGTAAACCTGCCGAGTGAGACACAACTAATGGCACCAAATTAATTATCCCAAAAATTAATGGAACCATCTTGAATTCTTTTGCACTGACGCGTGGCCTTCTGCAACGTGATCCATTATCCCATTATTTGTTTTTGCTTGTTGCTGATGGTCTCTCTGCGCTCATAAACCAAGGAATTGCATAAAATAATATTACTCCTTTGAAAATCACAAGATAGGCTTCGGGTATTTCACATTTGCTATTGGCCGATGATACTGTGTTGTTCTTTAAAGCATGTGTTAAGTAGGCCGCCCATATTAAACACATATCGGATGTCTATGGACTTGCCATTGGGAAACTCATTAACCCTGACAAATGTCATGTTCTGTTTGGTGACTCATGTCCGGAAGATTTCATGTATTCTGTTAAGGGTGACCTCCATGTTGTCACATACGGTTTTGAAGAGAAGTATCTTGGATTGCCCACACATGATGGAAAATGTCTAAAGGTAAATTTCAGAACTTGCAAGTCAAACTCACCAAGCTATTTGTCATGGTCTTGAACTCCTGAAAAATGTCTTGTTTGGAAGATTGCCAATGGTAAAAAAAGGATTTGGACCAATCGTTGGATTGCACAGGAGCCTACTAGTGGGTTGATTTCAGCAAAGGGTCAGTGTAGATTTAAGTGGATCTCTGAGCTTATGGACCACAATGGTAACTGGGGAGCTTCATCATTTTTATCTCCATGTTGACGTCCGTGAGATCCAGAAAATTCGACCTTCTCATGGACTTGGTGAAGACTTCATTTCTTGGGCTCTAGAGAAATCAGGCATATTCTCAGTTCACGGTGCTTATCGTTTGGCATCAGATGAATTACATAATGGCGATAGCTCTTCATCTAGCTCCCACCCCGATGATAGGTGTGCTATTTGGAAAGCTATTTGGTCTTGTTCCACGCCTCCAAAAGTGCTTACCTTTGCTTGGCGTCTTATAACTAAATCATTGGGTACCCGGTGCAACAAAAAGGTGTGTCGATTGGAGACCTACGCCATGTGCCCTATATGTGGCAGAGAAGCAGAGATGTCAACAGATTGAAGTACGCTTTGTTTATAAATAAATATATCAAGGAGAGCTTTTCCCCTAGTTCTTGTGCATTACTCATATACACTGCACTTAGATTTTTTATAGTCATGATTTGGCAAATTTTGATAGATCTCAAGTTCAAACTGTTGTGTGGCTTGGGTCAGGTTCGGAACGTAATTGTATTCCCTGATTGAGTAATACAAGAAGTATTTTGAAAAAAAGAAACACAGACAGATTTTTTATAGTCATGATTTGGCAAATTTTGATAGATCTCAAGTTCAAACTGTTGTGTGGCTTGGGTCAGGTTCGGAACGTAATTGTATTCCCTGATTGAGTAATACAAGAAGTATTTTTGAAAAAAAGAAACACAGACAGGTTCCTGCGTACAAATTACAAGCTGATTCATCATCATGCATTGCACATGGAAATCGATTTCTGGGGACTAGGGGAAAAAAGAGGTCGCCCACCGTGGGGCTCGAACCCACGACCACAAGGTTAAGAGCCTTGCGCTCTACCAACTGAGCTAGACGGGCTGTGCTGTTTATATTTTGATTTTACAATAACTGATCCATGTGACACGCACAGAAGGTATCAGTCCTTCCTACTACTCCCCACAAACAAAAAGGCAAACACTGATATAAAATGACAAAAATTATTTCTATATTGTACACTTGGTAGGTCCTCGTTTTAACCAACCAAATATGTGCCACATGCTACCAAAAGCATAATGGGAACACAGTCGCAATAGAAACACTGATTTAGCATTCAGAAACAACTACGGGACAGCTCAAGTTCGACAAAGATATACAAAATCAATAAGTTGATAATAATGCACAGAAATTAATTAACCAGAGGTCGGCTACTACTTACACTACTTGCAAGGCTGCCCCCTTTCCTCAACAATCAGCATTTTTTCATGGTGAAATAGGAGGGCGCTAGCCAGAAAGGGCGGTCCCAGCAAGCTACACAAGCATAGGTTAGTTAGCCCATGTTCAACTCATCAATTGTCATTAGAGGACGCTTTGCAGCCGCGGCAGCCACCGCGTTCAGTTGGAAAGAAACCCTCTGGCTCTGGCTCTGAAGCTGATGTTGCTCACTCCCCCTCTGATCCTGCGAATAGTTTGGACTAGGATTGGCAGGGATTGTGTCGGTTCCCTCGTTGTCATCTTCTATTTCTTCAACATTCAAAAATCTTCTATTTCTTCAGTCTGAGTTGGTGGCTTCAGTGTGGGTAGGAGCTGGTAGTTTTCACTCAACAGTGTGTCCTGCTCAGGTGACAGAGGAATTGAGCCAGATGGAGGAATAGACTTGGGCAGCGGGATCTTGTTCCGGCTGCGTGCCAATTCAAGTAGAACCTGTGACATCAGCAAAATGATTTGTCATCCACCTATGCATACAAAGTACTTTGTGTCAGCTTGAATTTCCAGGGATCTGACAAAACATAAAACAAGTTCGAACCAGCCTCTCTGCATTGCACTTTGCAGGGGTAAGACTAGGTTCCTATAATCCCTCCCCAGACCCCACCTTGTGTGGGAGCTTCTATGCACTGGGTTTGTCCTTTTTGGATAAAACATAAAATAAGCATAACTGCATGAGTTGCTCATAGCCTTTATCCACGCAAGATCTTCTTTAGCTGCACCTAGCAGCTAACACGCAAGTGAGTACACTTGTGCATGGCCCTCAATCTCTAATATCTTTGTACTACCTAGTATGATTCATCAACATTTTAGGTATATCTTCAGATGCCAGCCACGTACACATTAAGAATCATACCCTTCGTTTCTTCTTGTTATGAAGTCATTCCCAAAAACTGTTTTCTACTACGGAATGTTATGTGGGAGATTCTGAGGAAGCCCACAGGCCATAACAGCCACACCTGAGTTGGAATACGCTAAGAGTTCTATTAACGAAAGGATATTTTGCTCCCTAAGTTAAGAGTTGTTTCAATAGAACCAGCAGCAGTCTTGTTCTGCAGCAGTTTGAGTATGTACTCATCCAGGACACTAGTCGAGTCGCCTATATAAAGGTCCCCTAGCTGCAGCGACCGATGCAAGTTATCAATAAAGAAGTCTTCGCTAATCACTATTCCCCACTACCCCGTTACCTTTCTGATCTGCGCTGACTACTTCGTCAACTCTCTAGCACCTTCTGGCCACAGGAATTCCTTCCGGTCTAGAGGTTCTAACAAATGCTCTCCCTTATATGTTATTATTTGATTTGACCCATCCCATGAAGAGTGTTTAAATCCAACGATAATACATAATATATCTAGAGTAAAGCAAACTAATAAGGAAACCGAGTATTCTTGTTGTTTCCCATTCCAACAGTAAGACAGCTGCTGCAGTACCAGCAGCATATCTGCACTAACAGAAGAGGGTATTTCTTGCTTGCTTTCTCTTCTCAAAGGTTACATTATCTATATGGAACTACTAGTGGCACATGATTCCTAAGATTTTGGACCCTTCAGCAGATAAGCATTCAACCTTCCAAATAAGGCATGGGTTCAGCTGAACATTCCTAACAACACATGGACTAAATTGAACGTCAATCTTCTGCCACTGGACTTCTATCCTCTGATACTAGCACCACCCAGGGATTTACCTGTCCGCACTCCCTGATTACCCACCAAACTGGCAAAAGTTCGGTCGGTTCCAACCTCCTAAGGCTGCGTTCGGTTGACAGGGGTTTGAGGGGGGTTTGGCAGGGATTGAAGGGGATTACCGATCCCCGTAACCGAACAAAGCCTAAAGGATAAAGGAGTCATCTTGGTCCTCGTGGTAGGGTGCTAGAGTACTACTCCCTCCGTCCAAAAAAGTTTGTCCCAAGTTTGTCCCTCAAATGGATGTACCTAGCACTAATTTGGTGCTAGATACATCCATAAGTTGAGAATTTGAGGATGAATCTGGGTTCAATTCCCACACTCCCTCCTATGCATTCCTCAAAATTTCAGTATAACGCTGACTGATATGTTGGTCCCTCGGACGGCTACAAGTGTAGATAAAACGACATTTTGTTAGCTGAAGGATTCGAAACCGAATCTCTTCGTTGCAGATGGTGGCTTCTAACCACCATGGCTGAAGCTTTGATTGATGTGTTCTTATTGAATAATGCTTTCTATTAATAAATCCACCCTTATTTGAAATTTAAATTATCCCAAGAAATATCTCTCGGCCAAGAACAAGAACCAGCAATTAACTGCAATCTCAACAGCACACATCATTTCTTGTATGGAGATTATTTCTTCCGTGACACATCTGCACATCCTCTACTATTCCTACTATTTCCCCAACGGGAGTCCACAACATTACTCCGTCCGAATCTGATAGGTTCACAGGAGATTGTTTCGTCATTCACCAGCTGAAGAAGGTAGCAGCAGAGCTGTTGCGCGTCGTGCACCAGGTCGTATGATGAAGCTACGAAACCTAGTAAATTTCGGAATCTAACGAGGATATAATATACTAGGTTTTTTTGGTGAGATTGGTCGTACTCTTACCTTGCGGGGCGGCGGCTGGAAGAAGGAGAAGTTGACGTTGGCCTGGATGGCGAGGCGGACGTCGTCGGCGTCGAGCTGGGGCTTGGCCGCGTGGTCGGCGTAGACCTGGGCGTCGCCGAGCACGTCCCCGACGTAGCGGTAGGCCAGGTCCAGGAACTGGTGCACGACGCGCGGCTCGTACTCGCCCTCGCGGAGCCCCATGGACCGGAGGAGCTCCCGCACCACGCGCGCGTCGCGAGGCTCGTCCGGGACGGAGGCTCCTCCCGCCG
Organism: Triticum aestivum; assembly: GCF_018294505.1. Lineage (NCBI taxonomy): Eukaryota > Viridiplantae > Streptophyta > Magnoliopsida > Poales > Poaceae > Triticum > Triticum aestivum. Next base: position 673,892,204 of record NC_057801.1, read on the forward strand.
CCGCAGCCGCGGACGGAAGCGATGGCCGCCCGCCGCCGCTGTCCATGGTCTGATTGTTGTGTCTTGGCTGGTGGGGGGTTTCGGGGAACGAATCGGAGTCAGATGTGGTCTTGTTTTATAAGTGAGAAGTAGCTCTAGAAACAAAAAGGACGCTTTGGCCGAGTGGTTAAGGCGTGTGCCTGCTAAGTACATGGGGTTTCCCCGCGAGAATTCGAATCTCTCAGGCGTCGATCTATTTTTTCCGTACCAATATTTTTTTCCTTCTTTTAATGAGTGATGTTTTTTTTCCTGTGGCTTATTTCTATCTATTCCAAAAAAAATATCATAAGTACAAAATACATCTAGGTCTATAGACCACCCAGAGACGACTGCAAGCACTGGAGCAAGTGGAAGGCGCACCGCCGTCTTCGTCCCTCCCTCATCAGAGTCAGGCAAATCTTGTTGTGGTAGACAGTCGGAAAGTCATTGTACTAAGGTCCATAGCGCCAACGGATCAGAACAGCAACCGCCGTCAATGAAGAGAAATGTAGATCGGATGGATCCAAAAAAACATCATAAGTAAAAAATACATCTAGGTCCATAGACCACCCAGAGACGACTGCAAGCACTGGAGCAAGTGGAAGGCGCACCGCCGTCTTCGTCCCTCCCTCATCAGAGTCAGGAAAATCTTGTTGTAGTAGACAGTCGGAAAGTCATTGTACTAAGGTCCATAGCGCCAACGGATCAGAACAGCAACCGCCGTCAATGAAGAGAAATGTAGATCGGATGGATTCAACATGTAGATGCACGAACACAGACGAACAAAGGCAGGATCCACGTGGATCCATCGAAGAGAGAGCCACCGCCACCTCGCCTCTCTGAGAGTTCGAATCTCTCAGGCGTCGATCTATTTTTTCCGTACCAATATTTTTTTCCTTCTTTTAATGAGTGATGTTTTTTTCCTGTGGCTTATTTCTATCTATTCCAAAAAAAATATCATAAGTACAAAATACATCTAGGTCTATAGACCACCCAGAGACGACTGCAAGCACTGGAGCAAGTGGAAGGCGCACCGCCGTCTTCGTCCCTCCCTCATCAGAGTCAGGCAAATCTTGTTGTAGTAGACAGTCGGAAAGTCATTGTACTAAGGTCCATAGCGCCAACGGATCAGAACAGCAACCGCCGTCAATGAAGAGAAATGTAGATCGGATGGATCCAAAAAAACATCATAAGTAAAAAATACATCTAGGTCCATAGACCACCCAGAGACGACTGCAAGCACTGGAGCAAGTGGAAGGCGCACCGCCGTCTTCGTCCCTCCCTCATCAGAGTCAGGCAAATCTTGTTATAGTAGACAGTCGGAAAGTCATTGTACTAAGGTCCATAGCGCCAACGGATCAGAACAGCAACCGCCGTCAATGAAGAGAAATGTAGATCGGATGGATCCAACATGTAGATGCACGAACACAGACGAACAAAGGCAGGATCCACGTGGATCCATCGAAGAGAGAGCCACCGCCACCTCGCCTCTCTGAGAGTTCGAATCTCTCAGGCGTCGATATATTTTTTTCATACCAATATTTTTTTCCTTCTTTTAGCGAGTAATATTTTTTCTATGGCTTATTTCTACCTACTCCAAAAAAATGCGAGAACAATTTCTAATCTATTCATCAAGTGTCAAGGTAGTACAAAAACATCATAAGTAAAAAATACATCCAGGTTCATAGACCACCTAGAGACGACTGCAAGCACTGAAGCGAGCGGAAGGCGCACCGCCGTCTTCGCCCCTCTCTCATCAGAGTCAGGCAAACCTTGTTGTAGTAGACAGTCGGGAAGTCATCGTGCAAAGGCCCAATAGCGCCAACGGACCAGAACAGCAACCGCCGCCAGTGAAGAGAAATGTAGATCGGATGGATCCAACATGTAGACGCACGAACACAGACGAACAAAGGCAGGATCCACGTGGATCCACCGAAGAGAGAGCCACCGCCACCTCGCCTCTCTGAGCAGGACACAAACCCTAAAAAACTCAAAAAAGCATGAAGAAATGGAGCCCTCCCGCCGGCAATGGTCGGGATCCACCAAGCCTCTATGGCCCTAAGACCACAAGAGACGAGATAGATCGACGGTAGCACCGGCGGGAGACACGAGAAACCCTAGTTAAAGGGTCTTCTTTCTTCCACGGGAAGAAAGAAAGCTATCTGCTCCAAATTTAGCTTCCTAATAAATACATTTCCACTTTCCAATGTTTTGTTACCTAGGTGCTGGATATAAAAGCATTTAGACCACTATCATAATGATCAAAAAGTAACTTTTCCTACCAATACTTTTTCCTTTCTTTCTGCGAGTAATATTTGTTTTCTCTGTGGCTTATTTCTATCTACTCCAAATTTGGCTTCATAATAATACGTTTCCACTTTCCAGTGTTTCGTTGCCTAGGTGTTGGTACTTACTTCATAATTATCAAAAGGTCACTTTGGAACATATGATAGGAGCACTTTCTTTTGAAAAGTTTGAATCTCTCGGGCGTTGATATTTTTTTCTTCCAATACTTTTTCCCCTTTTTGCGAGTAATTTTTTTCTATGGCTTATTTCTCTCTACTCCAAAATTGGCATCCTAATAATGCTCTTCCATATGTTTCGTTACCTAGATGTTGGTACTTACTTCATGATGACCATGCAAAAGGAAAAGCTCGTGTTCAAACATGCTATCCACATGTCATACCGACATACAATAGATGGCCGGGTCAAACTTAATATTGATGGTTCCTTTTTGGATGGTATTGGAGGGACAAGCATGATTTTAAGGGATGCTTCTGGTGGCATCATTTTTTGTTCATGCACACACCTATTTTCATTCAATGATGTGTTTGAATCTGAAATTTTGGCAATCAGAGAAGGATTAAGGTTGGCCTTGCAATTGATGTGGAGTAGGACTGTTTGAAAGAGGTAAACATTGTTGGAAATATGCCCTAGAGGCAATAATATTGTATTATTATATTTCCATTATTCGTAGATAAGAGTTTATATTCCATGCTATAACTGCTCTGATCCTGGAATATACAATTCAGTGGAAAACAGAACTCATATGCACGTGTGGAATGATAAAAGGTAAACAATAGGTTCCCTGTCTCGCCTCTAATACCGGCTCAAGTGTTGTTTGGTGATCATGTTTTCTAGATCTTAGGGTATCATTAAGTGTAACGATGGTCCTAAAACAACATTGAGGGTATGCCGTTAGAAGAACAATAGTATTGGATCAACCCAATACTTGTCTGTTATACTATGTGATCATATCATCTAAAATCATCTGTTATAACACGGGGTGTTAGCATGTGTTTTAGTTCCTCGGACCATGAGAGTGTCTCGGTCACTTCCTACCGGACGGTGGGCTTTGGGGTTGCTCAAATGTCATCTGTAACAAGGTGATCATAACGGCAACTTTCAGGCACACCAAAAACTTTGACAAGTGACCGGACATATCGAGAGTGGGATTTGCTCCTCCGACGATGGGGAGATATTCTTAGGGCCCTCTCAGTGTGACGGCATCCATCATCGTCTGGCCAGACACAAGTGACTACGTCATGGGGGTGTCGGAACACGTCAACGAGAAAGAAGAACAAAACTGGTAACGAGAGCAACGGTTTATTGAGCATGGTGATGACTGTAGATGATACCGATGCACACCGGGTTTTGTGAAGTATCACAAAGCAAAGGGAACATCACATGATAACCAAAGGTTCACTCGAATAACATTCATGTAATCATAGCAACCAATATGGATGTCCACGATTCCGCTATCGGTCATTGAACGAAGGGGTTTCGTTTATGTCTATGGTTACCGAACCTACAGGGTCACAAGCTTAAGGTAATCACGATCCGCTGAGTGTTAGTAGGACGGGAGTTGTTGTGGAATAGTCACGGCAGATGTCCTAGTGTGAGGACTTAGTTGTGGAGCCATCGCAACTAGGTTAGCTTAAAGGGGTTAAACGGGACAAAGGACACAGGAGTTTATACTAGTTCGGCCCCTTGCGGTGAAGGTAAAGGCCTAATCCAGTTGAGGTGGTATTGCTTATGTCTCGATTACCAGGGAGCGAATCTGCTTGACCTAGCTTTCGATCTGTTGTTTCTTGCCCTGAACTGTCGCTAGGTCGTCCCTTTATATACATAGGTTGACACCCAGCGGCTCACGGAGTCCTGGCCGGCTCATAAACAATGTGTCCGGCTCGGTGACTATCTGTACATGCCTTACAATACAAGTCTTACACATATGGCGGTTTACTCCTACGGGCCTTAAGTCGCCCTTGGGCCCTTGCCTGTGAACCGCCATCTTCAATATCCTCATGGGCTTCATATCATGAATCGCCATAGGTATAACCCGGCCCCTCCTAGGCGGGTCATACCTAATAGTTATATCCCCAACATTAGGCCCCAGATTAATTTGAACTGGTTCATGTCAATCTTCCACACTTAGAAAAAATCTTCCCTTCTTCATGTGTGCAAGAATTTATAACCCGCCATGACGTCATCTCATGGGCTTGTGGTAACCCGCCATGACGTCACATGTCATTAATTTACACAATATCTGATATATCTTAATGTATCCTTATCTTTAATAGTCGTCCCGAGAATCGAGGTGACCGAGCAGCTGGATAACCATTTTCTGGTCTCCTCATTTTTCGTGCCCACTTATTAACCTTCTCCTTATAAATAGGGCCGAACCTCCCTTATGTCATTCTCCCCTTCTTCTTCTCGTCTTCCTCCTCTTGCGACTCATCTACCACATCGAGCTCCGCCGCCGCCACAAAACTCACCATCCTCCTCGCCCTTGGTCGCTGCATTAACCTGAACGGGATCAGAGAACGCCGGCGCTCCACCACAGTTCACCTGCCTCTGTAAGCGTTCCTCCTCCTATGCTCCAGATCACATTAGGGTTTATGTAGTTCTTGAAGTTCTTCATAGTTCATAGTTGTTCTTCTAGACAACCCTTGTTTTAGATCCGAACATGTCTATTAGGACGCGCGAAACCTGTTTCCATTCCTTTTGTTGTCTCAAAGCTTGCTTCGTAGATGTATAAATCTCGCCCTTGTGCTAGTTCCTCTGTTGCTGCCATGCTTTAGGTTTTGATTTATTTTCTTTTTCTGAACTGCCACTGATCCAAAATTATAGCTTCAGCCTACGAAACATGTTTGTCCAGTACTTAGCAAAATTTTCTCCCTGATACATACCAATCTGGTCATGGCGGCTTACCCCACTAGCTGTAGCTAGATTCAACACATTAGCAAGCTTCACTTTTGATGGATATCGATCTGTTCATGGCGGCTTACATAGCCCGCTGTAGCTAGTCATATACCATTAGGCCCCTTTTTAAGCCGCCATTCTGAATATGCGTTGTAGTGCTTTTCCTCCGGCTTAACTTAAACCGGCTACATTGTTCTTTCTTTTAGGCTTCTTTTTTCACCATGCCATCGAAGACAACCACTTCATGTAACTGGGTTCCCTCCATTGTCACTGAGAATACGCTCCAGGACTTTGTGAAAACTGGCTATTTGCTAGAGAAGACTGACATGCATTACCGCGCCCCCAAGCCGGAAGAGGAGAAACCTCAGCCAAAGGATGATGAAGTCATTGTCTTTACTGATCACATGAACCGAGGCTTCTCACCACCCGGCTCTAAATTCTTCTGAGACATTCTGCACTTTTTGGATCTTCATCCTCAAGATATCGGATCCAATTCCGTGTCAAACATATGCAATTTTCAAGTTTTCTGTGAGGTATACCTTCAAGAGGAGCCCAGTGTGGAACTGTTCAGGGAATACTTTTATTTGAACTGCCAAAACAAGTATTCAAACACGAAGGAGAGATGCTATCTTCCCTTATGCACGCCTATCAAGTCATCCCAAGGATTGGAATCAGATATGGTTCTATTGCAAGGATACCTCTCCGGCTGCCCGGCTTTCGTGCCCTGCGTCTTGACTCAAAACATCCTCTCCCTGACAAGCTGACAGTTGTTGAACGCAAAAAACTCACCCCCACCATTGCCAAGGTTAAGGCTCTATTGGGAAACGCCTTAACTGGCATTGACTTGGTTCGATGCTGGGTTGCATGGCGGATCATTCCCTTGAGTCGCCGCACTGGCTTAATGTGCACCTACACGGGTGGCAAAAAGGATCCACTGTGCCACAACTCCATGGATTTAACTAATGACGCCATCAACGAAATGACGAAGTCCCTTCTGCATGAAAGCCCGATAGACTGCAGCAAGGTGGGCCTAAGCCCTTTCTACACATCTAACCCGGCACCAAAAGTAAGTCTTTAAATTACTTACTTAACCTTCATCCTTAAATACTTTGTTTAACTCAACTCTGATGACTTTCAAGGGCTGATGATGACTTCTGGAAGAAGGAATATGACCATGAAGCTGCCAAAAGGGTCAGGAAAGCCAAGAAATACGCCAAGAGAACCGCCAAGAAGAAGGGAAAGAAATCCAGTACTTCAGAGCTGTTTAAACTGGACGACAGCTCTGAGTCAGAGGTAGCCCTTGATTCCCTTGGCTCCTTTTTTAACCATCTTATTGACATTAATTATCATCAGGATGACACGGGGACCAGTCAAGCAATCGAGAAAGAGGTAACTATCATTTCCTCCGACTCCGAGCCCTTGCCAAGACAGAAAATTTGAAGAGTAACCCGGAAAGTAAGCTTTTCACACCCTTTAGCTCATCTGGATCCTCACTTTCTTTTGAAGCAATAGCAGCACGAGAGCCAGCGACAGACTCGGGCTAGCGGAGGCGAAGAATTATCTTTCGGCTTACCGAACACTCCAAAGAAGCGTCAAAACGAGGTCATCCCTGATTTAAACTCTTTTTATCCTCTGGCGGGTCTCATCCACCAACCACTTAATTCTTCCGACTCAAATTATCAGGAGACGTCTCATTCCTCTTCCGGCGATTCATCCCAGTCTCATCTGCCGGCTTTCAAGACTGCTCCCAGGTAATAACAATTACTTATTATTTTGCTCATTATGCTCCTTTATACTTATACTGACCTATCATGATTCATGGAGTGGAAAATCCAAGCCTAGCAAAAAGGAAAAAGTGACTAAACCGGCCGAAGACCCAAAAGTCAATGAGCCAGAGCAACAAATCCCAGCGCCTGAGACTTCCACTCCTCAATTGTCAAAGCTGGTTCTTGACGTTCCACCAGTGACTCCTGACCCTCCTAACGATCAAGCAAACGATGATCCTTTGAATATTGAAGCATCAAGTCCAGTAAAAACGGCTGGGACACACGATGATGATGTGGTGATTACCATCACCGACTTTAGAGAGCCGGGCAGGCCTACTGTCTTGGCCAAACACTCTGCCAAGGAAGAATACATTGAACAGCGAAAAGTGAGATTTGATGTCGCCAAATACTCCCAATTGAGCATTGGTGAAGTATATTCTGGCTATCTCAGTCAAGTGCACTCCAGCCGTGATCTTGAAGTTGAGATGGTAAAGCAGATGCATCAAAAATTCGAGGTATGAACTCCTTTAATGAATTATAAACATCATGTCAGCCCCCAAGTCTATTGTATAAGATAGAATTGAATATTTTGTAGACTTGATAAAATCCTTCAAAATCTGGCTTATACCATCCGAGTTAAAACCGATCTGTTAATGATTGATATTTAATTCGTAGCCCCCAAGGGCTGGTTTAATCAGCATGAATGAGCTGGTCTTTCTTGTTGTTGTTTATGAATCAAAAGCTTATTTGTGTAGCCCCCATGAGCCGGTTGTGTTTGTTTACAGCACATCCGGGTCATCATAAGATAACCAGAAAAATACAAGCAATATGCATTAGCCCCCAAGTGCCAAGTACTCTTGCTTGCAAAGTGCTTGGGACTTTAATCACCTGAGCCGTTTGGATAAATAACTTTTCGGCAGGCATTAGCCCCCAAGTGCCAAGTGTTGTTGCTTGCAAAATGCTTGGGACTTCCTTTTTGTGACTCATAATTTTGAACCGGCCTATGTATAGGACACCACTGCTCAACTTGAATCTCAATTAGCTAACGTGAAAGCCCGGCTGGAGGTGCAAGAATCTGAGACCCGAAAGGCCGACTCAAAATTCCAGTTTAGTGTGGCTGAAATGGAGAAACTGAAAACTGATTTTGAAGTTGAAAGAAGCACTTGGGCTAAAGAGAAAACTGCCTTGACACGGCGGGCTGAGAAGGCAGAGGCGACTCTTCAGGAAGCGACCAGTAAACTTACCGGCTTAAAACGCCATGTGTCTCAGATGGTTTCTGCTATCTTTGGTAAGTCACCTCACTAGTATCCATTCTGAATTTCTTCCTTGATGATATAAACCACCTCTAACCCATCCATGATTATTATGCAGGCCCCAGGAGCACCAATCTTAACCAAGATATGCTTATGAAGCTAAAGGCGGTTTACACACTTGTTGAGCAGCTCTATACTGGGGCTCAACGCGCATTGGCCACAATTTCTCCATCCAACCAAGCACCTACTATCTTAGTTGAGGTCTTGAGGAAGCTTTCTGTGTTGCCTGAGAGGTTTAATGAGATGTAGCGATCATCTGCAAGAGCTGGCGCTGTAACAGCCTTGAGCCTGGCCAAAGCATGGCTACCAGAGCTAGACCCGGTCGATATATCAACCGGGTATCCAAGTTTGAAAGATTATGGCACTCCTTTTGATAAGAAAGACTTTGCCTCCTGCATGAAGGAGATACGTCCCCTTGCCAGCCTTATTGCTAATGAATCAGATCTTTCAAAATATCAGCCGGCTTATGACAGGGAAAATCAAAAGCTGCCTACGCCGGCTTATAAAGTGACTGATCTGATTCCCCCAATCCACAAGAACACTTTTTCTCCTGAAGTTGACCCGTCCGAGCTTATAGATGATGAAGCTGAATTCCAAGCCTTGAGTGGCATTGACTGGTCATCACCAAACTTCCAGGAAGCAAAGGAGGACGAAGAAGCAGAGAAGGATGACCCAAAAGCTTCAAGCCATCAAAGCCAGGAAGATTAATCTGTTGGGCGGTTCACATGTGTGATCTTCTGAAAAAACACTTAACCATTTTGGCTCCTTGAGTCATGTAATAGGCTAGAAAAAACTTTGCTCTGTCGTGCCATCGTGCACATTTGATGTTTTGCCCGATGCTGTTTGAGCCGCCACTTGATAAATATCCTTTAACACTTATCATGACATTTGATTTGTGCAGATGAAACTTAGGTTTAACCTGCACACAAGTAAATCACAAGAGCCCTGGCGGTTTACCGCAGGGCGGGTCATAATACCCATATAAAGCCACTGATGTTTTAAAACAGTTTATAGACATGGCTGGTTTAGTCATAATTAGATGTAATCATAACAAAAATATCATACCTGTGATATTGAGTTGTACTGTCGGCTTATGATACCTGTGCAGTAAGGGTGATAACCCAAAACTTAGAAGCCAAAACTTCCAGGTATTTAATATCATCATGGACTGGCGACTTATCATCCAGAGCCAGGCCGGGTTAATAGAAACCATGGGTATGCTTCAAATATGAGCTATGAGAATTGAGGCTACATGTCCTGAATCACTTTAAAACATAAGGCGAGATAGTATCAAGAAAAACCGAAAAATGTTCAAAAAATCAAGCCAAATGAGAAAAACAAGGCTATGCTTTGAATACGAGCAAGAAGCCAGACCAAAAGGGTTAGTAGCTATGCTTCGAATACGAGCAGGAAGCCCCCAAGTGGTTTGTGGCCTTGGGCCAATCAAAAGGGTACCGATAGCTATGATTCAAATACAATCAGGAAGACCCCTAGTGACCATAAGTTTTGGCATTGTGTTGACCAAGAGGGTACCGACAGCTATGTTCTCTTTGGTGAATACACCTATGTTTGAACAGGAAGCCCCCAAATGACCATGAGGTTTTGGCATTGCGCCGATCAAGAGGGTACCGACAGCTATGTTCTCTTTGGTGAATACACCTATGTTTGAACAGGAAGCCCCCAAATGACCATGAGGTTTTGGCATTGCGCCAATCAAGAGGGTACCGACAGCTATGTTCTCTTTGGTGAATACACCTATGTTTGAACAAGAAGCCCCCAAATGACCATGAAATTATGATGAAAAAGACTCATTATTCTGGGAAATGAAACGACAGAGGCCCTGCTTTGTCAGGGATGCCGACTTTATTATAAACATCATAATGTATACATTGTCAAAGTATGTACATCATAAGAGTCGGTGGCTCAAGTGTAGTAAGGCCGAAGATGAGCAATATTCCATGGTCGGCGGGTCTCCTCCTCCGACTGACGTGAGTCCTTGTGGTCTCGAACACCGATGGATAGTATGACCCATTGTTCAAATTCCTGCTGACCACAAAGGGTCCTTCCCAAGCCGGGGATAGCGTGTGCATGTTAGTTTGATCCTAGATGAGCCGGAGCACCAAGTCACCTTCTTGAAAGGTTCTATTCTTAACCCGACGGCTGTGATAGCGGTGTAGGTCATGTTGGTAAATCGCCGAACGAGCCGCCGCAAGGTCACGCTCCTCATCTAACAGGTCAAGTGCATCCTGACGTGCTTTTTCATTATTAGCTTCAACATAAGCCGCTACGCGGGGCGAGTCATGATGGATGTCACTAGGAAGAACTGCCTCTGCTCCATAAACCATGAAGAAAGGTGTGTAGCCCGTAGATCTGTTGGGGTAGTATTGATACTCCATAGTACTGAAGGTAACTCCTCCACCCAACAACCCGGCGTCCTATGCAGAGGAACCATAAGCCGGGGCTTGATATGCCTCTCAAAATTTCTTGATTGGCTCTTTCAGCTTGACCATTGGATTGGGGGTGAGCCACTGACGACACATCAAGTCGAATATTCTCATGTTGACAAAACTCTTTCATGGCACCCTTGGACAGATTAGTGCCATTATCAGTTATGATGCTGTGGGGAAAGCCAAAGCGAAAAATCACCTTTTTGATGAATTGAACCGCCGTTGCCGTGTCACACTTACTGACCGGCTCTGCTTCGACCCACTTTGTGAATTAAATCAACCGCCACCAAAAGGTGGGTCTTTTTATTCTTGGACCTTTAGGACCAACCATATCAAGCCCCCAGACTGCAAATGACCAAGTAATTGGAATCATCCTGAATTCTTGAGCCGGCACGTGAGCACGCCGTGAAAATTTCTAACAACCATCACATTTACTGACCAAATCCTCTGCATCAGCATGAGTCGTCAGCCAATAAAATCCACGACGAAAAGCTTTAGCCACAAGAGACTTTGAACCGGCATGATGACCACAATCTCCTTCATGAATCTCATGAAGAATCTCATGGCCCTCCTCAGGAGAGACGCAACGTTGAAATGCCCCAGTGACACTGCGATAGTGTAACTCGCCATTGGCAATTGTCATTGACTTAGACCACCGGGTTATCTGTCTGGCCAAATTTTCATCCTCAGGTAACTCGCCCCGGGTCATGCAAGCCAAATATGGAACTGTCCAATCAGGAATAGCATGAAGAGCCGCCACCAATTGTGCTTCCGGGTCAGGAATAGCCAGATCTTCCTCTATAGGCAACTTAACAGAAGGGTTATGCAAAATATCCAAGAAAGTGTTAGGTGGCACCGGCTTACGCTGGGACCCTAACCAGCTTAAAGCATTAGTCGCCTCATTTCTCCTGCGATCAATGTGTTCCACTTGATAACCCTTGAAGTGTACAGCAATAGCATCAACTTCACGGCGATAAGCCGCCATAAGTGGATCCTTAGAATCTCATGTGCCTGAAACTTGCTGAGCCACCAAGTCTGAGTCGCCGAAACATCTCACCCGGCTTAAGTTCATTTCCTTAGCAATCCGAAGACCATGGAGCAAGGCTTCATACTCAGCTGCATTGTTAGTACATGGAAACATCAACCTTAGAACATAACAAATTTTATCACCTCGAGGGGAAGCTAGGACAACTCCAGCCCCCGAGCCCTCCAATTGCCTGGACCCATCAAAGTGAATAGTCCAATATGTGTTATTTGGCTTCTCTTCATGCATTTGCAGCTCTGTCCAGTCATTGATGAAATCCACAAGTGCTTGAGACTTGATGGCAGTGCGAGGCATATATTTCAAACCATGAGGTCCAAGCTCAATGGCCCAGTTGGCTACCCGCCCCGTGGCTTCTCAGTTTTGAATAATATCCCCTAAAGGAGCAGAACTGACCACAGTGATGGGATGACCCATAAAATATTGCTTAAGCTTCCGGCCGGCCATGAACACCCCATAAACGAGCTTCTGCCAGTGTGGATATCTCTGCTTGGACTCAATAAGCACCTCACTAATATAGTAAACATGTCGTTGAACCAGATATTCTTTGCCTACTTCCTTTCGCTCCACCACAATAGCTATGCTGACAGCCCAGGCATTAGCAGCCACATATAATAACAACGGCTCCTTATCAATGGGAGTAGCAAGGAGTGGCGGCTCAGCTAGCTGTTTCTTCAAAGCTTCAAACGTGTCATTAGCAGCATCACTCCAGACGAAGTTATCTGTTTTCTTCATCATCTGGTACAGTGGTATGGCCTTCTCACCCAACCGGCTTATGAACTGGCTTAAGGCAGCAATACGAGCCGCCAGACGCTAAACATCATTGATACACGCCGGCTTTGCCAGAGAGATAATGGCCTTGATCTTCTCTGGGTGCCTCAATGCCTCTGTTAGAAACCAGAAAACCCAAAATCTTGCATGCTGGCACACCAAAAACGCACTTGGACAGGTTAAGCATCATCTTGTAGACCCGGAGATTGTCGAATCTCTCCTTCAAATCATCTATCAAAGTTTCCTTCTCTCTGGATTTCACCACAATATCATCCACATAAGCATGAACATTGCGCCCAATCTGACTGTGGAGACAGTTCTGCACACACCGCTGGTAAGTCACCTGGGCACTCTTAAGCCCAAAGGGCATAGACAAATAGCAGAAGGCTCCAAAGGGAGTGATGAAAGCTGTCTTCTCGTAGTCCTTAACTGCCATCTTGATCTGATGATAACTAGAATAAGCATCCAAAAAACTCAAACGCTCACAACCCGTCGTAGCATCAATGATTTGATCAATACGAGGGAGAGCAAAAGGATCAGCCGGACAAGTCTTGTTTAAGTCTGTGTAGTCCACACACATACGCCAAGTGTTGTTCTTCTTAAGCACCAGCACCGGATTAGCCAACCACTCAGGATGAAAGACTTCAACAATGAACCCAGCCGCCAAGAGCCGGGCCACTTCTTCACCGATGGCCTTACGCCTCTCCTCATTGAAGCGACGAAGGAATTGCTTGACCGGCTTAAATTTCGGATCAATATTAAGAGTGTGCTCAGCGAGTTCCCTCGGTACACCCGGCATGTCAACAGGCTTCCATGCAAAGATGTCCCGGTTCTCACGGATGAACTCGATGAGCGCGCTTTTCTATTTTGGATCCAGATTAGCACTGATACTAAACTGCTTGGATGAATCGCCGGGAAAAAAGTCAACTAGCTTAGTGTCATCGGCCGACTTAAACTTTAGCACCGGATCATGCTCTGTAGTAGGCTTTTTTAGAGATGTCATATCCACCGGATCAACATTGTCCTTGTAAAACTTCAACTCTTCTGTTGCATAGACAGACTCAGCATAAGTAACATCACCTTCTTAATAGTCCAAAGCTATCTTCTGACTCCCATGCATTATAATGGTCCCTTTGTAACTCGACATCTTGAGCTGCAAATAAACATAACAAGGACGTGCCATGAACTTAGCATAAGCCGGCCGTCCAAACAGAGTGTGGTACGGGCTTCTGATCTTGACCACTTAAAAGGTTAACTTCTCGGCCCTGGAATCGTGCTCATCTCCAAAGGCCACTTCCAGCTCAATCTTGCCTACAGGGTACACCGACTTACCAGGCACCACTCCATGGAAAACAGTATTGGACGGCTTAAGATTTTTATCGGTTAACCCCATGCGATGGAAAGTATCATAAATGATATTAATGTTGCTACCTCCATCCATGAGTACCTTACTGAATTTGTATCCACCAACTTGAGGCACCACCACCAAAGCCAAGTGACCCGGATTATCAACCCGGGGCAGGTGATCCTCTCGACTCCACATAATGGGTTGCTCAGACCATCGCAAGTACTGGGGAACTGACGGCTCAACGACGTTTACAACCCTCTTGTGGAGCTTCTAGTCCCGCTTGCACAAACTTGTGGTAAATATGTGATATTGCCCACTATTCAATTGCTTCGGATGAATTTGATATCCAGACTGTTGCTGTTGACTCCCTTGACCGGATTGTTCATTATAACCGCCCTGATTGCCTTGATGGTTTTGATGACCCTGGAAGCCGGAATTAGAACCGCCACCATCGTAACCCGGGCCATGAGAACCACCACTACCAAAACCTGAGCCGCCGTCCGGCCCATGGTTGTTTTGAAATGAATTAGAATTTTTGAAAGCCCTCATAATCGAACAATATTTCCAAAGGTGAGTGGCTGGCCTCTCCTTCGTGCCATGCTTTGGGCAGGGCTCATTTAGCAACTGCTCAAGATTAGGACCTGATCCACCGGTCCGAGGAGGCGGCCTCCCCTTATGACGTTGACCATTGCTCTGCGTATTGGTGTTAGCCACAAAATCTGAGCTACCATTAGCCTTGCGCTTACTGTTGCCCCCCTGATTCATCGGGGTATGCTGCGGACCCTTGGTGTTGCCACTTTTCTTTCCCTTTCCCGGCTTGTCATCATCAGACTCGGGGTCCTTGGTACCATCAGAGTTGGCATATTTAATTAGAGCCGCTATCAGCTGCCCCGTATCATTGCAATTGCGCTTGAGCTGCCCCAGCTTCTGCTTAAGAGACAAAAACGGCAATTTTTCTCTAACATTAGAACTGCAGAGTCGGCATTGATGTTATCAGATGAGTGTATAATAGCCTTGACCCGGTGCACCCAATGGGTCGTTGACTCACCCTCCTCTTGGGCACAGGCAGATAAATCCATAATTGACATGGGCCGTTTGCATGTATCTTTAAAGTTCTGGATAAACCGGGCCTTTAGCTCACCCCATGACCCGATGGAATTAGCTGGCATCCCTTTTAACCAAGTACGGGCCATCCCATCCAGCATCATGGTGAAGTATTTAGCACACGCGGCATCGCTGACCTCCAACAGTTCCTTGGCCATCTCACAACTCTCAATCCACACCTCAGGGGGTAAGTCGGCTGTGTAGTTAGGCACCTTATGAGGTCCTTTGAAATCCTTGGGCAAACGCTCATTACGCAAAGCCGACACCGAACAAGGTACACCTGCAGTTCTAGAGGTCACACCTACCTCTACCGAAGTTGTTGGATAAACCAGAAGGGGCTGGTGAGCCGCCCGCTGAGCCGTCTGCTCAGCCTCTTGACGCACTTTGTCCTGACCGACCAGGTCATGAGCTCCATCATGCGTCGGGTCATGCCCATGTGGCTGGTTACGGCACTGAGCATTGCTTGAAATGGTTGGTGAGTCCATGTGCCTGCTATAACTCAGGCTTGGGCGAGGGGTCGAGTGAATTCTTTCTCGACTGTAAGAATATGCCTCCTACTGCACCAATGTTGTTTGAAGAAGTTCCCTAGCTCTCCATGTTTCAACCGCCGCCGGAGAATCGCCTTCCACTAGGAGAGCCGCCAATCGTGTTGCCGCAGCAATCATGTTATCCAAAGGGTTAAAATAATGACCCAGTGGTGTTGGCACATGATGAGGCGGAGTACTATTCAGACAAGGTGGCTCCGTTACGCGTGGTTGAGCCGACGTTCTAGCCCCAGGCACTATGGCCCGGTTTATCTCCGACGGGTTACTGGTCCCCGCTCCAGGCGTGCAAAAGAGGTTTCTCGCCTCGTAAACTGGAGGTAGATGAGACTTCTGCCTCCTCCTCATGATTTCATTTGAAGCGTTTTGATCCATCATAAGCCGGAAAGCTTCTTACTGAATCCGCTGGGCCTGAGCATCCAGGGCAGCCTGCTCTGCGGCCATCCTGACGTCCTCTGCCGCCAAGGTTTCCTTGGCTAACGCTACCTCGTCACGTAACCTTGCAATCTCCGCATTATGTTGAGCTTGATTTGCCGGGCTAACCTCCATTGTTAACAAAGCTGTCAGCTTATCTAGGAGATCTGTCAAAACCTGAGCCAGCGGGCGCACAGGGCCTCCTGCCCCGGTCGCCGTCACCGCTGCTGACTCGGAAGTCATTGCTGGCACAGTTGATGAATTCTGCCCAGGCTGCATACCAGCCATGAAGATTGCGACCCTGTTCGGTGGCTCATAGGGGTCCGGAATACTGTCGCCATCGGAACAGCCCCCAAGCATGTCGTCTTGCAATTGATACAATGAAGTAGTCTCGCCTGTGGACGACTCACTATCAGAATAGATGGTTGTCTCACTGCCAAACATTGATCCTTCATCAAATTACGCTCCATGGATGAATCCCATGAAGGCACGCTTCACGGCGGGCTGAGTTCGGGCGGGTCTCGCACACTGAGCCATCTCGATGATGTTGGTGCAGATGTCTGGCTCAGGGCCTGGCTCGCTGATCTTGCCGATGAAGACGTGGATTCCGCCAAAGAGGACCTGGTACCCGTGCTCAATTGAGCCGGCCTCGGGGCCCCAGCCTGCATCGTCGATGTAGAGCTTGCCGCGACGACTCTTGGTCATCCGTCCCACAGCGTATCCCTTGATCCCTTCAAAGCTTCCCTTTAAGAACTTGAAACCATCATGCGCTGGCCCCACGGTGGGCGCCAACTGTCGTGGAATAGTCACGGCAGATGTCCTAGTGTGAGGACTTAGTCGTGGAGCCATCACAACTAGGTTAGCTTAAAGGGGTTAAAAGGGGACAAAGGACACATGAGTTTATACTGGTTCGGCCCCTTGCGGTGAAGGTAAAGGCCTAATTCAGTTGAGGTGGTATTGCTTATGTCTCGATTACCAGGGAGCGAATCCACTTGACCTAGCTTTCGATCTGTTATTTCTTGGCCTGAACCGCTGCCGGGTCGTCCCTTTATATACACAAGTTGACGCCCAACGGCTCACGGAGTCCCGACCGGCTCATAAACAACGTGTCCGACTCGGTGACTAAGTATACATGCCTTACAATACAATTCTTACACATATGGTGGTTTACTCCTACGGGCCTTAAGTCGCCCTTAGGCCTTGGGCCCTTGCCTGTGAACCGTCATCTTCAATATCCTCATGGGCTTCATATCATGAATCGCCATAGGTATAACCCGGCCCCTCCTGGGCGGGTCATACCTAATTAATAGTTATATCTCCAACAGGAGTGATGAGAATATACTTTTGGAATTGTTTCATTAATATCCGAAATAGTTCCGAGAGGTTCCGAAAGCGTTTCGGGGTCACCGAAAGGGTTTCGGTGAATATCAGATAATACAGGGTATTACTGATTAATATATATAGGTGGAAAATGTTTCCATGTATGTTAAATTATATATATATATATATATATATACACACACATATATATAGGGTGGGACTATTTAGAAACCCCCCTCTAGAGTTCCTAAATAAGCTATTTAGGAACCCCCCCCCCCCCGATTTGGAAATTGGAAACTAGAAAAAGGATCCAAGCCGGATCCCAATCCCTCCGCCTCCCACCTCTTCCGTACAAATCCGGCGCCCGATCCCATCGATCCCAGTGGTGATTCCCCCACCTAACCTGTAGCTTTGAAGACACCTCGCGCGAGGGAGCGTGCGGTGCCGGCGGCGACCTAACTTGTAGCATTGAATCCACCTCATGCGAGCGACCGGCGGCGATAGCCGGCGCGAGGGAGCGCGCGGCACTGGCGGCGATGACCCCACCTAACCTGTAGCTTTGAATCCGCCTCAAGCTCTGGATTCGATTCGCTTCGTCACGATGGAGGCCAGCGATTCTCGGTTAGATCATCACTTCTGGATTCCACCCCCTAATAAAGCTTTGGATCTCTCACTGCTTCTTCTTCTTTGATTCCCCCAAATGTTTGTCGTTTGAATCATCGACGGCAAATCTGCAAGTTGCATTGTGCTTGAGTTTTGCGTGTAGTTAGCTGGTTTGCATCCCTGTGAGTTGGTAATGTGTATAAAATCTGAGGTTAGATGTTTGAGACAGCATTCAGTTAGCTTTGTGGGCTTGTGTAGTTTGAGCTAGAAAATGTGCTTTGCTTGTGCTTGAGTTTTGCATGCGGTTAGCTGGTTGCGTCCCTGTCAGCTTGGTGAAGTGTATAGAAATCTGAAGTTAGTTGTTGGAGAAAGCATTCAGTTAGTTCTGTGGGCTTCTGGTTGCATTTGCGCAGTTAACTATGATAACCTTTCTTCACTGCTTGTAGTAAAAAATGGCACCTGATGAAGACGATGATGACCTGACTAGATCGACTGTATGTGTCGACACACAAAACTCCCCCGTGCAGAATGACCCAAGTTTATGTGTTAAAGCAGTGGTGGTGCAAACTGCAAGGTATCCACCACAGGCGCCAATGAATGAAAGAGTTACTAGACGCAATTGCAAACATGTGCCGCGCCTGAAGAACCATCAACACCAATCAAGCGTTTTGGAGACAATCAATGAGGTAGAGTGTGACAGTTAACTGCGTAACAATGTACTTATTTTGCATACAAGGAGAGTTTTCAAATTTCTGCAGTTATCATTTTACTTGTAAAATTTCATAAAAGCAATCGTTTTGTGAATAAATTAGGTGGATGATGGACCTGCACAAGATGATGATCACATTGAATGTTGGACTAAGATTGTTCCTCAAGATGACTGCGAGCGAGAACTCGAGCAATTCTTTATTCTAAGGCCTAAAACACGATGTCCGTGATATCCACAAGCTCAAGAAGACCAGTCTGGACAGAGCGATGATAAGGCAGGTGCAGATACTTGTACAAATAACTATGTGAAATCTAGAACTGCATGTTGTTCTGCCACCCAAAAAAAGATAACAAAAATGATGTTCTGCTAACATCAGCAGTTAGGTGTTCCACCATCATGCAGTTATGTGTACAAAGCAGTTAGGGTTGAGTGCATAAGGGAGTTAGAAACCGTGGGGCAGTTAGCTTAAATAATGTAGTTATGTGATAAACCACTTAGGTTTAAATACACATGGAAGTTGGAGTACACAACAACTAAAATTTTACTCAATAACGAAAAAGGCAGTTAACTAGATGTCGTGGGGATGTGGGTGGAGCGCACCCTTCTTTAGGCCCGTGGTGGGTGGCCTACTCCCACTCCGGTGACATAGCCCTGCCCATCCCGGGCTCCAGCTCCGGTGACACCTTCCCCATGTTGTCGTTCCAGTGGAGACGCAGAAGCTTGTTCCGGTGGTAACTTCCTGCTTTTCAGTTAACTTCAGTAGCGCTAAAACTCTTTGCCTCCTTCAGTTAACTTGCTCTTCATGTCGTAGATGGATCTCGTCCTCGAGCAGTTCATGGTGTGGATCTCCGGCGGTTAGCTTTTGGGTTTCTTCTACTCCTCCGACCCAGCCTGTGTAGTTGGCAATTATTTGGGGGTTATCTACAGCTAGCATGTTCAGTTCTTACTTGCAAAATAATGTTTTTTTTGACTTTGATAAAGAGAATTTTTTTGAATTTGCTTGCAAAATAATTTTGTGTCAAGAGTCAAGACATCCATGTCCAGTTTATTATTTTGGGGATCCAGTGAATATTATTTTTCTTGTTAGCAGTTAACTTCTGCTCCGTTGCGCCAGGGATCGACGAGGTGCAGGACCCCTGATGGGGATTTACTGGTGGAGCGACCTCTCTACAGCTAGCTCAATTTCATGGATACGTTAGCTTAGTTTCAAGGAGCAGTTTGCATTACTGATAGTTATGTAAAAAATAAACAGAGACCACTCCTCAATTAGCTCTTGCCCCCATGCTGCCAGCGGCGTGATCCACGGTGTGTAGTTTGCCAATGCTCAATTTCATGGAGCAGTTAGTTCAGGTACCGGCTGCAGTTATCTTGCGTCCAAAAAAACTAAGTGATGTACAAAACTATGATTTTGCCAAGCCCCTACTTGCGTGAGGTACAAAAAATAGCAATCTAATTAGAGGGTTCAGTTTGTTTACCAAGCCCCTGCTTGCGTGAGGTACAAAAAATATTTTTAATCTTGGCAGTTAACTCGGTGTTAACTGCCGCAATCCTTGGCAGTTAGCTATTTTACTCCCGGTCGTTAGCTTGAACTGGGCAAAAAACCAAAAAAATATTTTTCAATCCTGACAGTTAACTATCGCAGTCTCGTTGTTGTTTCTACAGCTTCAGCTAGCAGCAACCACAGCAGGTGGTTACAGTTGGCCATGCCGGCAGTTAAGAAAGACCAGTTAGAAGTGTGTGTGTGTGTGTGTGTGTGTATGTGTGCATGACGAGTTAGCTTAGGACATGGTTCATTTTCTTATGTTGTGTGTTTCCGAGTTGGCTTAGGCCATGGTTCTTTCTTTGATGCAGTAGCAGTTCGGTTATAAAAGGCAGCGACAGTCAAGAAAAAAACTGGAGAATGGGGAGGACAAGAATCCAGCAAGGGAGAAGGGCAAAAAAGAAAGCCGGTGATCAAGGTACATGTCTGATTCTTGATGTGTCTTCATGATAACTTCTCAACTAGGACCATTAATGTTGTCATCAGTTTGAGGAGCCATTGTGTTTCCTGTAAAAAATAGGTGATATATTTTGCAAGGCATTTTTTGTTCAGCAGTTATGTGTTATTAAGAAAATAGGGGTAGGTTTGGGTTCTTCTGCAGTTAACTAGATAAAAGGGGTTCGTCTTCATCCATACACGCACGCCATCGGATGTGTTTGTGCATTGTTCAGTTAGCTTCCCTTATTTCTAGCATGCAAAACAGTGGATTCACAAACACAAAAATCTCTCTCTATCTCTGTGTGTGTGGAAGTTAGTAGGCAGAGGGCAACAGTTAGGGAAAAAATTAATGGTTTATGTGTTCTAAAAATATTTGTTTTTTCTATGGGTGTTTCAATTGTCACAGGGTTTGAAAATTCAGCAGTTATCCCTTCCAAGAAAAAAGAGTTAATTTCGAGTGTGATAGTAGTTCCTGAGAAAAAAATGTTCTACCCAGAAAAACAGGAAGTTAACATCATAATTTACAGCGGTTAACTTTACAAATGTATACTAGTTCGGG
The DNA here is from genome assembly GCF_018294505.1 of Triticum aestivum. Lineage (NCBI taxonomy): Eukaryota > Viridiplantae > Streptophyta > Magnoliopsida > Poales > Poaceae > Triticum > Triticum aestivum. Next base: position 673,913,340 of record NC_057801.1, read on the forward strand.
GTCTATAGCAGTTAGTTTTTTTACAAGAACCCGTGTAGCAGTTAGCTGGGTAGATTTTATAAGTTAACTTTTACAAAAAAAGTGCAGTTAACAAAACAACATGTTTTTTCTAAATGTGATTTAACTTTGAAGTTGAATTTTACAATTTATAGTAGTTAAAATCACATTTTGCAACCGTTTTCACAAAAAGAGCAAAAATATGCATGCAGATAAAGTATAGTTGACTTGCATCCAAAAGGTCGACAGATGGGAAGATTTTGCAAAGACTTGATATAAAAAATTGGCAGTTAGCTTGCAAGGTACACAAACATTTTGGTCATAACCGGGATGCATTGCAGTTTGCTAAAGAAATCTAATTTCTAGTGCTCATAACTCCTTCCATGTCTGTTTGATCTTATTGAGAGCACAAGTGACTGGTTAATTATAGCAATTGCATACTCTTTTCTCATCATTTTATCATCTGGTGGTGTTGAACCAGTGACCGTGTTCAGTGCTGCATTATGATGCTCCTGCTTCATCTTTTGTGTCTGTTTCGTCTTCCCGAGAATAAAAGTGAGTCATTTTTAGTGTGTTCTTATTGTTCTAGTCATCAGTTTATCATTTCACATGTTCAACCATCAAATAGTGTCGTTCAGAAATACAGAGACTATAGATAGTGACATATTCTATTTTATACTTTTTCAGACTTCCAAGGAAACAAGCAATTAGAGTGAAAAGGAGAACTTAGAAAAGAAGTAGAGTGCCTAGGAGCTGATTTGCAACAAGATAGAGAGATGGATCATGCTCAGTCTGTTGCTCAACTGAATACCTTGACCACTGAACTAGCCACTTACAATGAACAAGGTAGAAAATGTTTGATAAACTGAATGTTTGAGAGTTAAAGTGGTTCTTTTAGGCTTGTGCTTTCAGTAAATTTGGTTTATATTCATGTCACTACTTGGCTTATTAATATCCTTTTGTTCTGAAAAGACTTATCATTATGCTTGTTCTCAAGAAACAGAGACCACTACTCAATTAGCTCTTGCCCCCATGCTGCCAGCGGCGCGATCCACGGTGCGTAGTTTGCCAATGATCAGTTTCATGGAGAAGCTAGAGTTAGTTTCAGGGACTGGCTGCAGTTATCTTGCGTCCAAAAAATTTAAGTGATGTACACAACTATGATTTTGCAAAGCCCCTGCTTGCCTGAGGTACAAAAAATAGCAATCTAATGAGAGGGTTCAGTTTGTTTGCCAAGCCCCTGCTTGCGTGAGGTACAAAAGATATTTTTAATCCCGGCAGTTAACTTGGTGTTAACTCCCGCAATCCCTGGCAGTTAGCTATTTTACTCCCGACTGTTAGCTTGAACCAGGAAAAAAACAAAAAAAAGTATTTTCAATCCTGACAGTTAACTATTGCAGTCTCGACAGTTAGCTATTCCAGTCCCAGTGGTTCACTTGACCAGGGAAAAAATAGAAAAAAAAGAATAAAAAACAAAAGAAGCAGGAAAAAGTATTATCGGCCACTGTAGTTAGCTTGCTCATCATGTGCAGTTAGGTATTTCATACCCACAGTTAGTGTGACCCAATCAAAAAAGAAAAAAAAAATTTCAGTCTCGTAGTTAACTTGGTGCTAACTGTTGCGATTCCTGTCAGTTAGCTATTTCACTCCCGGAAGTTAACTTGACCCGACGATAACAGTATAGAAGAAAAAAAACAATTCTCTTCAGTCTCAGCAGTTAGCTTGTCAGCATATGTCAGTTAGCTATTCTGCACGAGCAGTTAGCGTGTACTGTAGCAGTTCAGGCAAAAAATGTCAAAAATGATGTTGGTTTTTTGAAAACTGCTCTTAAACCATAGCAAATCTGAAAACATGTTATATATGCGAAAGTTCGGGCTAATCGGTACCTTTCTAACGGTATATCATACGCATCATTCCGACAAAAACTTTGAAAATTCCTTTCACAAAAACATTGAAAACTCGTTTGATGGATTTTCAGTTTTTTGAATTTTGTTTAAAAACCGGATCGATTTTGGGAAAACGACCAAAATGAGTTGTTTTGCTCCTTCTCAATAGCTATCCAAAGGTATATCAGTTGCATCAATCTGATTAGCGGTTAAATAATTATGACCCAAAAACAGTGCAAAAAAATGATGCTAGAAAAAGTCCGCCCAGCAATTAACTTGTATAGTTCGCACAGTTAGCTGTCCATTCTCGCGTAGTTAGGAACGGTTCCTGAATAGGTTATTCAGGAATGGGTTGCAGAATAGCTATATATAATGCTCTGAAAATGTTTAGAACAAATATATATTTAATTTAATATCAATGAACCTAATAAGGCCAAGAGGTGGAAAGCAAGTTGGGCCACAAGGGCCCAAGTGCCCCCATCCTAGTGGGGGTGGAGGGGGCAAATCCTACTTGGGGAGGGAGTAGGACTCCCCCCAAGGTTGGCGCACCAAGGGGGATTCTTCCCCTTTGGTGGCTGGCCTCTCCCTCCCCTCTAACCTATATACTAGAGGATTTCCACCCCATGTAACACAAGTTTTGGAGCCTCCCCTAGTTGATCTAGTTCTAATTCTTATTGGTCCTAGTTAACTACTTAGAGCTAGCCCTAGCCACCTCTAATCCTCATAATTAGAAGTCCCATGTTGTTCTAATCTCCTCCCTCTAATTCTCCGGAGATGATTAGCTCTGGACGGTGAAGCACTGCCGGATCGTGAAGACTGTACGCTTGCAACCAAGTAGAGAGGTCGTGCTTTTGGTCTTCCGTTCAAAGGATCATTCGTGGGTGGTTCGCGGGATAGTCATCTACGTCCGAGGGACTTCAAGCACGATCTACACCGACTCGTCTACTTCCACTACACTCCCGCAGTCGGCAATGATAGTTGATCACAACCCGTTATGCATCTTCATATTGTTCCTATGTGATCGTAGGGCAAAAATTTGTGTTTTCTACTACGTTTCCCAACAAACACATGGTGAGAAGCAGAGTTGTCGGCATATTTTTTGTTCGTGCACACACCTATTCTCATGCAATGATGTTTTTTTTGCGAGAAAACTTTCGGTCAATTCATCAACTGTCAAGGTAGTACAAAGAACATTAAAAGTATAATTTGCATCCATACCCGTAGACCATCTAGTGACGGCTACAAGCAATGGAGCGAGCCCAAGACGTGCCGCCGTCATCGCCCATGGCTCGTTGGAGCCGGACAAACATTGTTGTAGTAGACAGTCGAGAAGTCGTCGTGCTAAGGCCCCATAGGACTAGCGCACTAGAGCAGCAACCGCCATCGATGAAGAGAAGCGTAGATCGAAAGGATCCAACCTACAGACACGCAGACGTAGACGAACAAAGACCGGATCCAGTCGGATCAACAAAAGACAAACACCGACCGAATCCCACGAGATCCATCAGAAACAAACCTCCACACGCCTTCCGACGATGCTTGAAACATCACCGGGACGGGGCTAGGCGGGAAGGACCTTATTCCATCTTCAAGAAGCCGTCATCGCCTCGTCTTCTTGAGCATGGAAAAACCTTAACAAAACTCAAAAAAGCATATAAAAATGAAGCCCTCCCACCGGCAAGGGTCGGGATCCATCGCGCCTCCATGGTCCAAGGACCATAGGAGGCGAAGCGGACCGGCGGCGGCACCGGCAGCGCCGGCGAGAGGCAAGAAAACCCTAGATGAGAGTTCGCACGAGGGCAGGAGTGAAGGGGTACGGGGGAATCAGAAAGGAAAACCCATGCAATGATGTGTTTGAATCTAAAATTTTGGCGATCAGAGAAAGGGTTAATGCTGGCCTTGCAATGGAGTAACCTTAGAGCAACTCTAGCAGACCCCGCAAAAATTTGACCCACAAAACGCGTTTGCGGTTTCACGAAGATCGCGTTTGCGGGTCGAAAACATGCACCGCCGATCAGATACCGCATCTAAACCTGCATAATTTGAAAAACACTTTCGCGGGAGAAATTGCACAAACATAGTTCATCACATCACATACTACACAGTTCATACATACTACAGGATCAACAAACTAAGCATAGATCATACTACATGCTACGTTAACTAGTAGTAGAGGGGGTCGGATTTGATGACGGCGAGGTCGCGACAAAATGGACGATACCGTGGAGGCCGAGCGATGCTCAATCCTCCTCGCCAGAGCTACATAGGTCGATGTACTTCGCTGCCTGCTCCGCGCAGATGCGGCGCCACTCCTCAGCCTTCTCATTGGCGACGACTTTGGCAGCGACCGCCTGTTGCCACTGGAGGGCTTTGAGCTCCTTGGTGTGGCGTCGGCGCTCTGGCTCCTCGTGCACGCTCCGCTCGGTGATGGCGGCAATGACGGCATAGAAGTCCGCGACGTAGTCCTCGGGCCCGACGACTCTGCGGAGGCCGAGCAGAGCGGGCTCCTCAGACTCCTCCTTCACCGGGACGAAGGCGAACGGTGTCGGCGGCTCCGGCTCCTCCTTGTCGTCCGACCACTCCCTCTTCACGGGGAGGAAGCCCACGCCGGAGGACGAGGAGGATCCGGTGTAGGAAGATCTCGCGAAGGAGAAGGACGCGCTACGGCGGTTGTTGGGGACATAACTATTAGGTATGTCCCGCCCAGGAGGGGCCGGGTTATAGCTATAAAGGATCTTGAAGCCCAAGATAAAGCTTGAAGATGGCGGTTCAGTTAAGGGCCCAAAGCCCAAAGGTGACTTAAGGCCCGTAGAGATAAACCGCCATATGTACATAACTTGTATTGTAAGGCAAGAATAGGTAGAGACCGAGCCGGACACTGTTTATGAGCCGGTCGGGACTCTGTGAGCCGCCGAGTGTCGACCTCTGTATATAAAGGGATGACCCGGCAGCGGTTCAGGGCAAGTAACATCAGATCGAGAGCTAGGTCAAGCGATTTCGCTCCCTGGTAATCGAGACATAAGCAATCCCACTCAAAACTAGATCATAGGCTTTTACCTTCACCGTAAGGGGCCGAACCAGTATAAACCCCGTGTCCTTTATCCCGATTAACCCCTTTAAGCTTCCTAGTTGCGATGGCTCCATGACTAAGTCCTTTCACTAGGACATCTGACGTGACAATTCCACGACAGTGGCGCCCACCATGGGGCCAGCGCGCGGTGGATTTGAGTTCTTGAAGGGAAGATTCGAAGGGATCAAGGTATACACTATGGGCCGGATGACCAAGATTCATCGTAGCAAGCTCTACATCAACTACACAGGCTGGGCCCCGACACCGGCTCAATTGAGTACGGGTACCAGGTCCCCTTTGGCGGAATCCACGTCTTCATCGGCAAGATCAACGAGCCGGACCCTAAGCCGGACATCTGCACCAACCTCGTCAAGACGGCTCAGCGTGCGAGACCCGCCCGGGCTCAGCCTGCCATGAAGTGTGCCTTCGTGGGATGCATCCATGGAGGGGAACTTTCTGAAGGATCTGTTCCAGCGGTGAGACGACCATCTACTCTGATGGTGAGTCGTCCACGGGTGAGACGGATTCGCTATATCAATTGCAAGATGGCGGGCTTGGGGGCTGTTCTGATGGCAATAGTATTCCGGACCTTCTTGAGCCGCCGAGCAGAGTTGGGATCTTCATGGCTGGCACGCAACCCGTTCAAAACTCTACGGCTGCGGCAGCGATAACCTCCGGGTCAGCGGTAGCCGGGGCAGGAGACCCTGTGGCCCGCCGGCTCAGGTGCTGATGGATCTCATGGATAAGATGACAGCTCTATTAACCGCCGTGGTCAACCCGGTGGATCAAGCTCAACATGATGCGGAAGTGGCGCAGTTAAAGCAGGATATAGTGCAGGCTAAGGAAGACCTGGCGGCAGAAGACGTCAGGATGACCGCAAAGCAGGCAGCTCTGGACACCCAGGCTCAGCGGATTAAGTCGCAGGCTTTCCAGCTCATGAGGTCATGAGGAGGAGGTACCAGAAAACTCAATCCCGTCTGCCTCCCGTTTATGATCCTCGAAACCTCTTCTGTACACCCGGTGCAGGGCCCAGTAACCCGCCGAAGATAGACCGGGTTGCAACGCCCGGGGCTGGTATGCCGGTTCAACCACGTATGATGGAACCTCCCCGGATGAATACTGCTCCGCCTCATTATGTACCGACACCACCGGGTAATTATTCTAACCCCTTGGAAAACATGATTGCTGCGGCAGCACGATTGGCGACTCTCCCGGTGGAAGCCGACTCTCCGACGATGGTCGAAACTCGAAGGGTTAGAGATCTTCTTCAGACAGCTTTGGCGCAGCAGGAGGCGTACTCGTATAGCCAAGACATGATTCATTCGACCCCTCGTCCAAGCCGGAGCCCGAGTTATAGCAGGCACATGGATTCAGCGGCCGTTTTAAGCAACGCCCGATGCCATGACCAGCCGTGCGGGCATGACCCGGTGCGTGATGGAGCTCTTAACTTGGTTGATCAGGATAGAATACGTCAAGAGGCTGAGCGGGCGACTCAGCAGGAGGCTGAGCAGGCGGCTCAGCAGGTGGCTTACCAGTATTTTCCGGTTTATCAGACGACTTCTATTGAGGCAGGCGCGACCACTAGGATCGGAGGTGTCCCTTGTTTGGTGTCGACTCTGCGTAACGAGCGTTTGCCCAAGGATTTCAAGGGGCCTCCAAAGGTGCCTAATTACATGGCCGACTTATAGCCTAGGGCGTGGATTGAAAGCTATGAGATGGCTATGGAGCTACTAGAAGTCAGTGACGCTGCGATGGCCAAATACTTCACCATGATGTTGGATGGGATGGCCCGCACTTGGTTGATGGGGCTGCCGCCTAATTCCATCGGTTCATGGGCAGAGTTAAAAGCCCGGTTTATTCAAAACTTCAAAGATACATGCAAGCAGCCCATGTCAATTGTGGATTTGACTAATTGCAAGCAAGAGGACGGCGAGTCCACGACCCATTGGGTGCGCCGGGTCAAAGCCATAATACGTTCGTCTGATAAGATGGATGCCGGCTCTGTAGTCTTAATGTTGGAGAAAAATTGCCATTTGACGACTCTGAAGATGAAGCTAGGGCGGCTCAAGCACGATCGTAATGACATGGGCCAGCTGATGGCGGCTCTAGTTAAATACGCTGACTCTGATAGTACCAAGGATCCCGAGTCTGATGATAAGAAGACAGGGAAGGGAAAGAAGAACGGCAATGCCAAGGGTCCTCAGCATAACCCGACAAATCAAGGAGGTAATAATAAACGTAAGGATGATGGTAGCTTGGAGTTTGTGGCTAACACCAATGCGCAGGGCAACAATCAGCGACATAAGGGGAGACCACCTCCTCGGTCCGGCGGGTCAAGCCCCACACTTGAGCAATTGTTGAATGTGCCCTGTCCAAGACACAACACCCTACAGAAACCAGCCACTCACCTATGGAAGGACTGTACGATCATGAAGGCTTTCAAGAATTCCAACATGTTCGACGGTAATCATGGGCTGGGCAGCGGCTCAGGTGGCGGCGGCTTTCATGGCCCGGGCGGTGGTTCAAATTCAAATTTTCAAAGCTCTCAGGGTAATCAAGGTGGTTATAATCAGCAATCTGGCCAGGGTAGTCAGCAGCAGCAGCAAGGTGGATATCAGAGTAATTCGAAGCAGCTGAATAGTGGACAATATCATGTGTTTACCACCAGTTTGTGTAAATGGACCAGAAGCTTCATAAGAGGGTTGTGAACGCTGTTGAGCCGGAAGTTCCTCGTTATTTGAGATGGTCTAAGCAGCCTATTCTATGGAGTAGGGAAGATCACCCTCCCCGGGTTGACAATCCGGGTCACTTGGCCTTGGTAGTGGCACCTCAGGTTGGTGGATATAAATTCACTAAGGTGCTCATGGATGGAGGTAGTAGCATCAATATCCTCTATTATGAGACTTTTCATCGCATGGGTTTGACTGATAAAAATCTCAAGACTTCCAACACTGTTTTTCATGGAGTGGTCCCTGGTAAGTCGGCGTACCCAGTGGGTAAGATTGAGTTGGAGGTAGCCTTTGGAGAGTGGGCATGATTCTAGGGCTGAGAAGTTAACCTTTGAGGTGGTCAAAATCAAGAGCCTGTATCACGCCCTGTTTGGACAGCCGGCTTATGCCAAGTTCATGGCACGACCATGTTATGTTTATTTGCAGCTCAAGATGCCGGGTCATAAGGGCACCATCACAGTGCATGGGAGTCGAAAGATAGCTTTGGAATGTTAGGAAGGCGATGCTGTACAACAGAGGAGTTGAAGTTCTACAAGGACAATGTTGACCCGGTGTACATGACGCCTTTGAAGAAGCCAACCACAGAGCATGATGCGGTAATGAAGTTTAAGTCGGCTGATGACACCAAGCTTGTTGATTTTTTTCTAGGCGACTCATCTAAGCAGTTCAGTATCAATGCCAATCTGGATCCCAAATATGAAAGCGCGCTCATCGAGTTCATCCGTGAGAACCGGGACATCTTTGCATGGAAGCCTTCTGACATGCTGGGTGTACCGAGAGAACTCACTGAGCACACTCTCAATATTGATCCAAAATTTAAGCCGGTCAAGCAGTTTCTTCGGCGGTTCAATGAAGAGAGGCGTAAGGCCATTGGTGAGGAAGTGGCCCGGCTCTTGGCGGCCGGGTTCATTATTGAAGTTTTTCATCTAGAGTGGTTGGCTAACCCGGTGCTGGTGCTTAAGAAGAACGACACTTGGCATATGTGTGTGGATTACACGGATTTAAACAAAGCTTGTCCGGCTGATCCCTTCGCTCTCCCTCATATTGATCAAATCAATGATGCTACGGCGGGTTGTGAGCATTTGAGCTTTTTGGATGCCTATTCTGGTTATCATCAGATCAAGATGGCAGTTAAGGACCAGGAGAAGACAGCTTTTAATACTCCATTCGGAGCCTTCTGCTATGTGTCTATGCCTTTTGGGCTTAAGAGTGCCCAGGCGACTTATCAGCGATGTGTGCAGAACTGTCTTCACAATCAGATTGGGTGTAATGTTCATGCTTATGTGGACGACATTGTGGTAAAGTCCAGAGAGAAGGAGACTTTGATAGATGATTTGAAGGGAACCTTTGATAATCTCCGGGTCTACAAGATGATGCTTAACCCAGCCAAGTGCGTGTTTGGCGTGCCTGCATGCAAGCTTTTGGATTTTCTTGTTTCTAACAGAGGCATTGAGGCTAATCCGGAGAAGATCAAGGCAATCACTTCTTTGGCTAAACTAGCATGTATCAATGATGTTCAGCGTTTGGCGGGTCGTATTGCCGCTTTAAGCCGGTTCATAAGCCGGTTAGGTGAGAAGGCCATGCCTCTGTATTAGATGATGAAAAAGACATATGACTTCGTCTGGAGTGATGTTGCTAACGCTGCCTTTGAAGATTTGAAGAGACAGCTAGCTGAGCCGCCAGTCCTTGCTGCTCCCATTGATAAGGAGCCATTATTGTTATATGTGGCTGCTAACACATGTGTCGTCCGTGTAGCCATTGTGGTGGAGCGCAAGGAGGCTGGCAAGGAGCATCCAGTTTAACGGCCGGTTTATTACATCAGTGAGGTGCTTATTGAATCCAAGCAAAAGTATCCACATTGGCAGAAGCTCGTTTATGGGGTGTTTATGGCAAGCCGGAAGCTTAAGCAATATTTTCTGGGTCATCCCATCACTGTGGTCAGTTCTGCTCCTTTAGGAGATATCGTCCAAAATAGAGAGGCCACAGGACGAGTCACCAAGTGGCCCATTGAACTTGGGCCTCATGGTGTAAAGTATGTGCCACGTACTGCTATCAAGTCTCAAGCACTGGTGGACTTCATCAACGATTGGACAGAACTGCAGATGAGTGAAGAGAAGCCAGATAACACATATTGGACTATTCACTTTGATGGGTCCAGGCAATTGGAGGGCTCGGTGGCTGGAGTTTTTTTAGCTTCCCCTTGAGGTGACACATTTTGTTATGTGCTACGGTTGATGTTTCCCTGTACTAACAATGCAGCTGAGTATGAGGCCTTGCTCCATGGTCTTCGGATGGCTAAGGAGATGAGTTTAAGCCAAGTAAGGTGCTTTGGCGACTCAGATTTGGTGGCTCAACAAGTCTCAGGAAAGTGGGATTCCAAGGATCCTCTCATGGCGGCTTATCACCGTGAAGTTGATGCCATTGCTGGACATCTCAAGGGTTACCAAGTGGAGCACATTGATCGCAGAAAGAACGAGGCGGCTGATGCTTTAAGCCGGCTGGGGTCTCGGCATAAGCCGGTGCCGCCTAACACTTTCTTGGATATGCTGCATAACCCTTCTCTCAAGTTACCTACAGAGGAAGACTTGGTTGTTCCTGACCCAGAAGCACAATTGGTGGCGACTCTTCACGTCATCCCAGATTGGACAGTACCATACTTGGCTTACATGACCCAGGGTGAGTTGCCTGAGGATGAAACCTTGGCCAGGTAGATAACCCGGCGGTCTAAGTCAATGACAATTGCCAATGGCGAGTTGCATCATCGCAGTGTCACTGGGGCGTTTTAGGGTTTTGTTTCTCCTGAGGAAGGTCAAGAAATTCTTCAGGAGATTCATGAAGGAGATTGTGGCCATCATGCCGGGTGAAAGTCCCTTGTGGCCAAGGCTTTCTATCGTGGATTTTATTGGCTGACGGCTCACGCTGATGCGGAGGATCTGGTCAGTAAATGTGATGGTTGTCATAAGTTCTCAAGACGTGCTCACGTGCTGGCTCAAGAGTTGAGGATGATTCCAATTACTTGGCCGTTTGCAGTCTGGGGGCTTGACATGGTTGGGCCTTTCAAAAGGTCCAAAGATAAAAATACTCACCTCTTGGTGGCGGTTGACAAGTTCACAAAGTGGGTTGAGGCAGAGCCAATTAGTAAGTGTGACGCAACCACGGCGGTTCAACTCATGAAGAAGGTGATATTTCGCTTCGGCTTTCCACACAACATTGTAACTAACAATGGTACTAATCTGTCTAAAGGCGCCATGGAAGAGTTTCGTCAACGTGAGCATATTTGGCTTGATATTTCATCAGTGGCTCATCCCCAATCCAATGGTCAAGCTGAAAGAGCCAATCAGGAAATCTTGAAAGGCATCAAACCCCGGTTGTTGGTTCCTTTGCAACGGACGCCGGGTTGTTGGGTCGAGGAGTTAGCCTTTGTGATATGGAGCATCAATACTACTCCTAACAGGTCTATGGGTTATACGCCCTTCTTCATGGTTTACAGAGCCGAGGCGGTTCTCCCTAGTGACATCCGTCATGACTCGCCCCGCGTGGCGGCTTATGTTGAGGCTAACAATGAACAAGCGCGTCAGGATGCACTTGACCTGTTAGATGAAAAGCGTGACCTGGTAGCAGCTCGATCGGCGATTTACCAGCAGGACCTGCACCGTTATCACAGCCGCCGGGTTAAGTCCAAAACCTTTCAGGAAGGTGATTTGGTGCTCCGGCTCATCCATGATCAAACTGATGCACACAAGTTATCCCCACCTTGGGAAGGGCCCTTTGTGGTCAGCAAGAACTTAAACAATGGGTCATACTACCTTATCGATGTTCGAGAGCATAAAGACTCACGTAAGTCGGAGGAGGAGACCCGCCGACCGTGGAATATCGCTCATCTGCGGCCTTACTACTGAGGGAGTCCTGGATTAGGGGGTCCTCGGACAGCCGGACTATGTACTTGTGTCGGACTGTTGGACTATGAAGATACAAGATTGAAGACTTCGTCCCATTTCCGGGTGGGACTCTCCTTTGCGTGGAAGGCAAGCTTGGCAATTTGGATATGTAGATCTCCTTCTCTGTAACCGACTCTATGTAACCCTAGCCCCCTCCAGTGTCTATCTAAACCGGAGGGTTTAGTCCATAGGACAACAACAATCAGAATCATAGGCTAGCTTCTAGAGTTTAGCCTCTATGATCTCGTGGTAGATCAACTCTTGTAATACTCATATCATCAAGATCAATCAAGCAGGAAGTAGGGTATTACCTCCATCAAGAGGGCCCGAACCTGGGTAAACATTGTGTCCCCCGCCTCCTGTTACCATTAGCCTTAGACGCATAGTTCGGGACCCCCTACCCGAGATCTGCCGGTTTTGACACCGACATTGGTGCTTTCATTGAGAGTTCCACTGTGTCGTCATGGTAAGGCTTGATGGCTCCTTCAATCATCCACCACGATGCGATCCAGGGTGAGGTTTTCCGCCCCGGATAGATCTTCATGTTTGGTGGCTTCGCACTGCGGGCCAACTCGCTTGGCCATCTGGAGCAGATCAATAGCTACGCCCCTAGCCATCAGGTCAGGTTCGGAATCCTGAACTATACCGCCGACATCCGTGGAGACTTGATCTTCGACGGATTCGAGCCCATGACAGGTGTGCCGAATAGTCATGATGAGCATGACTTAGATCTGCCATCGGACGGTGTTCAGGAGATCACACCTGTAGCTGCCCCGGCTCTTAATCTGAAGCAGATCACGCCATCCAAGGACGGGTGGATAGACCCCGCCATAGAGGCCACACACTCAGCAGCGTTAGAGACGAATACAGACTTTGCTTCCAATAAGGTCTGTGTCATCGGACCCTCGGACTCTACTCCGGCCATAGGCTCTGAACCGCGTACATCCATGCCTATCGAATCTGATTGGGCACCGATCATGGAGTTTACCTCCACGGACATCTTTCAGTGCTCGCCCTTGGGCGACGTGCTAAATTCACTGAAATCTCTCTCCCTGTCAAGAGACTCCTGGCCGAACTATGTCCGGCTTTAGTGGAAAATGGACGACGAAGAAATTTGTTCCCCACCCACCACCCACTTAATAGCCACTGTCGATGACTTAACCGACACGCTTGACTTCGACTCCGAAGACATTGACGGTATGGACGACGATGCAGGAGAAGAACAGGAACCACCGCCCACAGGGCGCTGGACAGCCACCTCATCATATGATATATATATATATATATATATATATATATATATATATATATATATATATATATATGGTGGACACGCCCAAAGAAGGCGATGGCAATGAGGCAACGGAGGATAATCCCCTTGAGAAGCAATCTAAGCACCGGCGTCATAGGCGCCGCTCTAAGCCCCGCCATAGCAAAAATAGCGATACCGGCACAAGAGACAATAGCACTCTGGATGGTGCCGAAGACAAAAACAAACCCGCCCAGCTAAGCTTCGAGCAAACCGAACGGGAGGATGGGCAAGCTAGCCCTGAGGAACAGGAAACAGATGGAGAATCAGAGGATGACAATTACATGCCCCTCTCCGAAGACGAAGTGATCCTCGGCGATGAAGAATTCATCGTGCCTGAGGATCCCGTCGAGAAGGAGTGCTTCAAGCGTCGGCTTATAGCCACTGCAAAAAGCCTGAAGAAAAAGCAGCAGAAGCTTCAAGCTGATCAAGATCTGCTAACTGATAGATGGACCGAGGTCCTTGCAGCCGAGGAATACGGACTCGAGCGCCCAACCAAAAGTTACCCAAAGCGCAGGTTGCTACCTCAACTCGAGGAGGAGGCATTAAAGCCCACACTACCAGCACAGGATGCGGCTGACCGGCCACCTCGTGGCCGAGACAAAGCGGCGTATCAGCCTGAACACCAGCCCGCACCCCGTCGCCAATCAAACAAAAACACTAAGGCCTGGGGCTACATGCAGGACCTGTGAGACGTATTGGAAAACAAAGCAGGACATTCAAGATCAATCTATGGATCACGGGGGTGCGCCCCAACGCATGACGATGACCGTCACATCGGGTATACTAAAAGCAAATCTGGCTGGGCCGAATACAATAGACAAGACTCATTTGAACTACGTTGTGATGTAGCCCGGCATAGAGGCACCGCACACCCCTTATGCTTCACTGACGAAGTAATGGATCATGAATTCCCAGAAGGGTTTAAGCCCGTAAATATCGAGCCCTACGATGGGACTACCGACCCCATGGTATGGATAGAAGATTTCTTTCTCCACATTCACATGGCCCGCGGGGATGATCTACATGCCATCAAGTACCTCCCACTAAAACTCAAGGGACCGGCTCGGCATTGGCTGAATAGTTTGCCGGCAAACTCCATTGGAAGTTGGGAGAACCTAGTAGACGCATTCCTGGGTAAGTTCCAGGGCACTTATGTGTGACCTTCGGATGCTGATGACTTAAGTCACATAACCCAACAGCCCGGAGAGTCAGCCAGGAAATTCTGGACTCGGTTCCTAACTAAAAAGAACCAAATTGTCGACTGTCTGGATGTCGAAGCCCTAGCGGCCTTCAAGCATAACATCTGTGGCGAGTGTCTTGCCCGACATCTCGGCCAAGAAAAGCCCTCATGACACTCATGACCCACTTTTGCGCGGGTGAGGATAGCTGGTTGGCTCGTAGCAACAACACAGCAAGCAATCCTGGCACATCAGAGGCCAGAGATATCACCGGCAAGCACCGACACAACAAACACAAGCATCGCAAAAACGGTGACAATGTCGAAGACATGACAGTCAATGCCGGATTCAGTGGCTCTAAGTCCAGTCAGCGGAAAAAGCCATTCAAAAATAACAATTTGGGCCCGTCCAGTCTGGACCGCATACTCGATCGTCCATGCCAAATTCATGGCACCCCAGGAACACCAGCCAATCATACCAACAGAGAATGTTGGGTCTTCAAACAAGCCAGCAGGTCAGGTGCCGAAAACAAGGAGAAGGGATCTCAAAGCGATGACGACGACGAGGAGCCCCGATCACCAAACACAGGAGGGCAAAAGAAATTTCCCCCACAAATCAAAACGGTGAATATGATAAATGCCACCCACATTTCGGTGCTGGAACGAATGTGCACTCTTAGGGATGTCGACTTAACGGAGCCAGTCGCCCCATAATATAAACTATGGCCGATCACTTTCGATCGTACGGATCATTCGGCCAATACCAATTAGGGAAATTCAGCCGCACTAGTCCTTGACCCAATAGTTGATGGGTTTCACCTCACGCAAGTCCTTATGGACGGAGGCAGCATCCTAAACCTGCTGTATCAGGACACAGTGCACAAGATGGGTATTAATGTTTCGATGATCAAGCCCACTAAAACCACCTTTAAAGGTGTAATATCAGGTGTGGAAGCCTGTTGTAGAGGCTCCATCACTCTAAAGGTAGTCTTCGGATCACCGGACAATTACCGTACCGAAGAGTAAACCTTCGACATCGTCCCTTTTCACAGTAATTATCATGCACTGCTTGGACGTACCGCGTTTGCTTGATTCAACATGGTGCCATACTATTCTTACCGTAAGCTCAAGATGCCCGGTCCGCGTGGCGTCATAACAGTTAATGGCAAGGCCGAACTCCACCTCTGTGCCGAAGAGTGTACCGCCGCCTTGACAGTAGAAGCAACGAAAGGCATCTTTCAATCGAACCTCGAGTCGACGGCCATGCTCCCGGACACCGTCAAGGGAGTCTGAACTACTTCATGGCAGGATAGCCCGGCTTGTCCGGAGCTCAATTAAACACTCCGGCAGTAAACGGAGGCACAAGTAGGATATGCCACACAATGCGGCTTAACCGCTAATATCTTTTTTGCACTTTTGTAGGTCCACTTTTGCGTAGGCCAGGACCGGTGACATGGAAGTAGCTCAAATGTGTAAGGGAATCCTTAGAGATGCCCCTTGATGACCATCGGATTACACTACGGATCCGCACATAGCCTCCTCCCGCTTGATCTCAGCAGGTTCCAAAGTCATATTTCCTTTTTTATCACATTACTTGTATTCGTACGCATCGACGTGTTATTAAATTACAACATGTGGCTTTATATGACGCTTATATGCTGTCGTTTCGTATTGACACTCTTTGTCAAAGGGCATCCATACACCGCGATATGCCTTAAATATGCCAGGGGCTTCATTGTACCCATAATAACGGCAATAAAGTCCGAACACCTTCGTGGTCGTTTGGCACCCCGAACTTATAGCATTATATGCATCAGCTCCGAATCATGTCTTGGGTCAATAGTTGGGTTTGCCCGGCTCCCATGTTTTGCTGGCTTACGTTCCGCCATATCGGCTAAGGCGGCACAGGGAGAACTACTGTGATTGTGTCCCGGTTCTTCCGGATGAGCGCCTCAGTAGAGAAAGCCGAAACTGACTGTCATGATATGGCGAGAGCTGGTCAACTGTTTGAGAGGTTGTACAATCTTTAAGGATTTCTTTCGCATAATGCCATAACTAATGCAGCGTGCGAAGGATCGGCTTTTCTTCCGATCAGGTGCTTATAGAGCCCCTCGTGCAGTCTTCCGAACACCAGGGGCTGTGCCTACCTTCCTTTTGTCAAGCTCCTATGGCTAAGTGAGAGTGATAAAGCCCTATAGTCCTATTGCCTGGTTCGTTGTGCTGAAGCACCTCCTTCAAGGACCCAAAACTGGGATAAAGAGTGCTCAGGTTTATCCCGAACACCCCCGTACTTCCTACGTGGGGGCAGAAGCCAACGACTGACCAACTCTCAGGATTAATATATAAAACGGCTGCGCAGGAGGAAAAACTTTCAAATAACAGGCAATAAATAATAGAAATGACCTTGTTCAACATTACAAAGGACAACATGACTGTATTCATGGAAATATAATGTCCTTGGTGCATTGCTCCGCCACAAGGCGGGATCCTTTTAGGACACTATCATAATATAATTCGGGCTTGCGGTGCTCCTTCCCCTCAGGCAGTCCCTCGGTCATCAGCTTTTCAGCATCCATCTTCCACTAGTGCACCTTTGCACGGGCGAAGGCCATTCGCGCACCCTCCATACAGACCGACCGCTTGATGACTTCGAGTCGAGGGCAGGCACTCACAAGCCGCTTCACGAGCCCAAAGTAGCTGCTTGGAATCGGCTCGACGAGCCATAGCCGGATAATTAAATCCTTCATGGCTAGTTCGGCCGCCTTATTCAGTTTGATCATCTGCTTCAGCTGATCGGCAAATGGCACTGGATAATTCGGCGCCAGATACTATGACCAGAAGAGCTTCTCCGCAGTGCTTCTTTCTTCGGCTCGGTAGAATTGGGCAGCATCAGATATAGTGCGTGGCAGCTCCGCAAATACCTCGGGAGAAATCCGAATTCAAATTAGTAAACATGGTTTTCTCCCTTCAAATACCCGCTTTACATAGAAAAAGCCTCACCCGCCGCGATCTTCCTCACCTCCTAGATTTCCTTCAGGGCGCCTTGGGCTTCCCCCAGGGCATCACATGCGGCTTGGCAAGCTTAGGAGAGTTCGGAGTCTTTCTCCGCTAAACTCTGCTCCAAGGTCTCGCATTTCTTCATGGCCTCTTGAAGCTCTTGCTCAGCTTCAATAACCCTGGCCTCGTGCTTTTCGTGAAGAGCCTGCTCCGCGGCAGCCTTCTTCTCGGCCTCGGCCACAACCTTCTTAAGAGCCGCAATTTCGGCCGTCACCCCTAGAGCATATCATAAAAATATTTTCATCATACTAATTTATTCATTTGCACTAATACGAACAGAGTTTTTTGCATACCTTGGTTACCCTCCAACTGTTTCTTCACTTGGCCGAGTTCTTCTTCGGCCCGCTCCAGACTCTACTTCAGTCCGGAGACTTCCACAGTATGAGAGACGGCAGTCGCTACAGACGCCTGCTTACAAAATAAAAAGAGGGAGAGATGCTATGAAGTGAGTCTCCTGCGTAAATATATTTGATCCTCTGTCCGGCTCCTTCTTTCACCGAACAGTGTATCAGGGGCTACCATCTATACTATAGCACTCTTCAAAACCTCACAAAACATACCTCAAAGGCCGCTATAAGGCTGACACAGGCCTCATTCAGTCCACTCTCAGTGGACTGAATCCTCTCAATCACCGCACCCATAAGGGAACGATGCTCGTCAACGATGGAGGCGCTCTTCAGCGCTGATAATAAAGTATCCGACACCTCTGGTTGGACAGAGGTTGCTATAGGAATAGGCGCACCCCCTCCAGCCGAGAGGGGCTGCCTTCCTGATTTTGGAGCCGTATCGGTCTCCGGAATTGCGTCCGACCGGGGGCCGAATTCAGGATGGCCCCCACCGTCGACATCCATGGGAGCCTTTTCTCTCGTGTGTCCGGCCCTTGAAGTTTGACCTTCCGGCGCCACCTTGACAATATTTTCCCCCCTCCTTGGCCCGGGTCCCTCTGGGACGATACCTCGGTGTCGTTCACATGTTTTGGGGAGGGGGCCTTCGGGGGTGTCCCGCTGTCCATAACATCCAAGCCCAGTAAATCCTTTGATGAGGATTGTTCGGTACGGGACCTCGCTGGACTGCAAAACAGTATGGCTCAATGATTAAAACGTCAAGCTGTAGTAAGTCTGGATGCGTAAACGTGTTCGGATTTTATATACTCACGAGTTCACCAGGGGCTGGGCCCTAGGATCCCATTCCGGGTTGCTGTCGGTAGTGGTGGTGAACTCCTCCGGAAGGGGAGTTTTTCCCTTCTTAGGCGACTCGGCCTCCAAAGATGTGGAGGCCGTCCTTTTCTTTCTTCCCCTCACTGGGGATTGGCCTTCCTCCTCTTCCTTGTCCTCTCCGGAGGAAGAGCGGGCATCGGAGTCTTCGGATATTGTGTCCGAAGTGCCATGGCGACGAAGGCCGCCCCTGGTCTTCTTGGCCTCCTTCTCAGCCTTCTTCTTCGGCGCCTTGTAAGGCGTCGGGACCAACATCTTCGTCAGAAGTGGGCCATCTGGTTCTTCCGGCAGTGGGACCGGACAGTAGATCCGCCCCGCCTTCTTCGTCCAGCCCTAGAGGAGTTGTGGAAAACACATTAGGCATTTCCCTTGGGTTATGCAAATAAAACATATGACTTGCCAACTGATATGTCCATTTTGCATCATGCTTTTATATCAATATTTATTGCATTATGGGCTGTTATTACACATTATATATCAATACTTATGGCTATTCTCTCTTATTTTATAAGGTTTACCATGAAGAGGGGGAATGCCGGCAGCTGAAATTCTGGCTGGAAAAGGAGCAAACATTGGAAACCTATTCTACACTGCTCCAAAAGACCTGAAACTCCACGAAACTTATTTTTGGATTTAATAAGAATTATTGAGCGAAAGAAACACCTCAGGGGGCCCACACCCTGGCCAGAAGGGTGGGGGCGCGCCCACCCCTACTAGGCGCGCCCCCTGTCTCATGGGCCCCCTGGTGGCCCCCCGGTGTCCATCTTCCGCTATATGACAGCTTTTACCCTAGAAAAAATCGTGGGCAAACTTACGGGACGAAACTCCGCCGCCACGAGGCAGAACCAATCTAGAGCTCCGGCAGAGCTGTTCTGCCGGGGACACTTCCCTCCGGGAGGGGGAAATCATCACCATCGTCATCACCAACGGTCCTCTCGTCGGGAGGGGTCAATCTCCATCAACATATTCACCAACACCATCTCCTCTCAAACCCTAGTTCATCTCTTGTATCCCATCTTGTATCCTAAACCAAAAATTGGTACCTGTGGGTTGCTAGTAGTGTTGATTACTCCTTGTAGTTGATACTTATTGGTTTACTTGGTGGAAGATCATATGTTCAGATCCTTAATGCATATTATTACTCCTCTGATTATGAACATGAATATGCTTTGTGAGTAGTTACGTTTGTTCCTGAGGACATGGGTGAAGTCTTGCTATTAGTAGTCATGTGAATTTGGTATTCGTTCGATATTTTGATGAGATGTATGTTGTCTTTCCTCTAGTGGTGTTCCGTGAACATCGACTACATGACACTTCACCATTATTGGGCCTAGATGAAGGCATTGGGAAGTAATAAGTAGATGATGGGTTGCTAGAGTGACAGAAGCTTAAACCCTAGTTTATGCATTGCTTCGTTAGGGGCTGATTTGGATCCATATGTCTAATGCTATGGTTAGGTTTACCTTAATACTTTTGTTGTAGTTGCGGACGCTTGCAATAGGGGTTAATCATAAGTGGGATACTTGTCCAAGTAAGGGCAGTACCCAAGCACCGGTCCACCCACATATCAAATTATCAAAGTACCGAACGCGAATCATATGAACGTGATGAAACTAGCTTGACGATAATTCCCATGTGTCCTCGGGAGAGCTTTTCTCATTATAAGAAATTGTCCAGGCTTATCCGTTGCTACAAAAAGGATTGGGCCACCTTGCTGCACTTTATTTACTTTCATTGCTTGTTACTCGTTACAATTTATCTTATCACAAAACTATCTATTACCTACAATTTCAGTGCTTGCAGAGAAAACCTTACTGAAAATCGCTTATCATTTCCTTCTGCTCCTCGTTGGGTTCGACACTCTTACTTATCGAAAGGACTATGATAGATCCCCTACACTTGTGGGTCATCACCAACATATAATGACTTATCGAACTTGCAGGGCATGACAGTTGGTACCCGCGGTCCTCGGCGGAGTCTGGCCATGATTTGCCGGACTTAAAAAGCACCATCCAGATGTCCTTGTGCGAGGAGCCAAAGAACTCTGGCAGGGTCTGGTGCTTGGCCGGGTCGAATTCCCATAAGTTGCAAGCCCTGTGTTGACAAGGGAGAATCCGGTGAACTAACATCACCTGTACTACATTGACAAGTTTGATATTCTTGTCTTCCATATCCTTGACGCGCGTCTGGAGAGCCGACAACTCGTCGGGCGAAGAACAGTTCAGGCCCTTCTTGGGCCAGGACGTAAGCCGCAGGGGAGCTCCGGATCGGAATTCAGGAGCGGTGGCCCCCGTGCCGCGCGGCTCAGTGATGTAAAACCACTGCTGCTGCCACTCTTTGACGGAATCATTGAAAGTACATGTTGGCCATGTGACATTGGGCATCTTGCTCACCATGGTGCCTCCGCACTCGGCGTGCTCGCCGCTCACTACCTTGGGCTTCACGTTAAAAATCTTCAGCCATAAGCCGAAGTGTGGCGAGATGCGGAGAAAGGCCTCGCACACGATGATGAATGTCGAGATGTTGAGGAAGGAATTCGGGGATAGATCATGAAAATCAATCTCGTAGTAATACATGATGCCACAAACGAATGGGTGAAGGGGAAACCCTAGCCCACGGACAAAGTGAGGGAGGAATACAACCCTCTCGTGGGGTTCCGAGGTTGGGACGATCTGTCCCGCCGTCGGGAGACGATGGCTGATTTTCTTGGCTAGATACCCGGCCTCCCAAAGTGTTGGGGAACATAGTAGAAATTCAAAATTTTCCTACGTGTCACCAAGATCTATCTATGGAGAAACCAGCAACGAGGGGAAGGAGAGTGCATCTACATACCCTTGTAGATCGCTAAGCGGAAGCGTTCAAGAGAACGGGGTTGAAGGAGTCGTACTCATCATGATCCAAATCACCGGAGATCCTAGTGCCGAGCGGACGGCACCTCCGCGTTCAACACACGTACAGCCCAGTGACGTCTCCCATGCCTTGATCCAGCAAGGAGAGAGGGAGAGGTTGAGGAAGACTCCATCCAGCAGCAGCACAACGGCGTGGTGGTGGTGGAGGAGCGTGGCAATCCTGCAGGGCTTCGCCAAGCACCACGAGAGAGGAGGAGTACTTGGGAGAGGGGGAGGGCTGCGCCAGAACTTGGGGGTGCGGCTCCCATGCGCCTCCCCACTATATATAGGGGTGGAGGGGGCTGGTTTCTTGCCCTCCAAGTCCATTGGGGCGTTGGCAAAGGTGGGAGGAAAGAAATCCCATCATTTCCTTCCCCACCGATTGCTATCCCCCTTTTTTAGGGATCTTGATCTTATCCCTTCGGGATATGATCTTATTCCTTTTAAGGGGGGATCTTGGTGCGCCTTGACCAGGGGTGTGGGGCCTTGCCCCCACTACCCACGTTCATGTGGGTCCCCCCTATGCAGGTGGGCCCCACTCCAGAACCTTCTAGAACCTTCCCTGTACAATACAGAAAAATCCCGAACATTTTCCGGTGGCCAAAATAGGACTTCCCATATATAAATCTTTACCTCCGGACCATTCCGGAACTCCTCGTGATGTCCGGGATCTCATCCGGGACTCCGAACAACATTCGGTAACCACATACAAACTTCCTTTATAACCCTAGCGTCATCGAACCTTAAGTGTGTAGACCCTACGGGTTCGAGAACCATGCAGACATGATCGAGACGTTCTCCGGCCAATAACCAACAACGGGATCTGGATACCCATGTTGGCTCCCACATGTTCCACGATGATCTCATCGGATGAACCACGATGTCAAGGACTCAATCAATCCCATATACAATTCCCTTTGTCTAGCGGTATAGTACTTGCCCGAGATTCGATCGTCGTATCCCGATACCTTGTTCAATCTCGTTACCGGCAAGCCTCTTTACTCGTTCTGTAACACATCATCCCATGATCAACCCCTTGGTCACATTGTGCACATTATGATGATGTCCTACCGAGTGGGCCCAGAGATACCTCTCCGTTACACGGAGTGACAAATCCCAGTCTCGATTCGTGCCAACCCAACAGACACTTTCGGAGATACCTGTAGTGCACCTTTATAGCCACCCAGTTACGTTGTGACGTTTGGTACACCCAAAGCATTCCTACGGTATCCGGGAGTTGCACAATCTCATGGTCTAAGGAAATGATACTTGACATTAGAAAAGCTTTAGCATACGAACTACACGATCTTTAGTGCTAGGCTTAGGATTGGGTCTTGTCCATCACATCATTCTCCTAATGATGTGATCCCGTTATCAACGACATTCAATGTCCATGGTCAGGAAACCGTAACCATCTATTGATCAACGAGCTAGTCAACTAGAGGCTTACTAGGGACATGGTGTTGTCTATGTATCCACACATGTATCTGAGTTTCCTATCAATACAATTATAGCATGGATAATAAACGATTATCATGAACAAGGAAATATAATAATAACTAATTTATTATTGCCTCTAGGGCATATTTCCAACAGTCTCCCACTTGCACTAGAGTCAATATTCTAGTTCACATCGCCATGTGATTAACACTCACAGGTCACATCACCATGTGATCAACATCCAAAGAGTTTATTAGTTCACATCATCATGTGATTAAGACTCAATGAGTTCTGGGGTTTGATCATGTTTTGCTTGTGAGAGAGGTTTTTGGTCAAGGGTTCTGCAAAATTCAGATTCGTATGTACTTCACAAATCTCTAGGTCATATTATAAATGCTGCTACCACGCTCCACTTGGAACTATTCCAAATGGTTGCTCCACTATACGTATCCGGTTTGCTACTCAGAGTCACTCGGATAGGTGTTAAATCTTGCATCGACGTAACCCTTTACGCCAAACTCTTTATCACCTCCATAATCGAGAAACATGTCCTTATTTACTCCAAGGACAATTTTGACCGCTGTCCAATGATCCATTTCTGGATCATTCTTGTACCCCTTGACTGACTCATGGCAAGGCACACTTTCGGTGCGGTACACAGCATAGCATACTATAGAGCCTACGTCTGAAACATAGGGGACAGCCTTCGTCCTTTGTCTCTCTTCTGTCGTGGTCGAGCTTTAACTCTTAACTTCATACCTTACAACTCAGGCAAGAACTCCTTCTTTGACTGATCCATCTTGAACTCCTTCAAGATCATGTCAAGGTATGTGCTCATTTGAAAGTATTATTAAGCATTTTGATCTATCTTATAGATCTTGATGCTTATTGTTCAAGTAGCCTAATCCAGCTTTTCTAATTGAAAAACACTTTTCAAATAACCCTACATGCTTTCCAGAAATTCTACATCATTTCTGATCAACAATATGTCAACAACATATACTCATCAGAAATTCTATAGTGCTCCCACTCACTTCTTTGGAAATACAAGTTTCTCATAAACTTTGTATAAACCCAAAATCTTTGATCATCTTATCAAAGTGCATATTCCAACTCCGAGATGCTTGCTCCAGTCCATGGAAGGATCGCTGGAGAAAGCATACCTTTTAGCATCCTTAGGATCGACAAAACCTTTCTGATTGTAGCACATACAACCTTTCCTTACGAAGACTGGTAAGGAAACTCGTTTTGACATCCATCTGCCAGATTTCATAAATGCAGCGAATGCTAACATGATTCCGACGGACTTAAGCATCGCTACGGATGAGAAAATCTCATCGTAGTCAACTCCTTGAACTTGTGAAAAACTCTTCGCCACAAGTCGAGCTTCATAGACGGTGACATTACCGTCCATGTCCGTCTTCTTCTTAAAGATCCATTTATCTCAATGGCTTGCCGATCATCGGGCAAGTCCACCAAAGTCCATGCTTTGTTCTGATACATGGATCCTATCTCGGATTTCATGGCTTCTAACCATTTGTCGGAATTTGGGCCCACCATCGCTTCTCCATAGCTCGTAGGTTCATTGCTGTCTAGCAACATGACCTTCAAGACAGGATTACTATACCACTCTGAAGTAGTACACATCCTTGTCACCCTACAAGGTACGGTAGTGACTTGATCCAAAACTTCATGATCACTATCATAAGCTTCTACCTCAATTGTTGTAGGCGCCACAGGAACAACTTCATGTGTCCTGCTACACACTTGTTGAAGTGACGGTTCAATAACCTCATCAAGTCTCCACCATCCTCCCACTCAATTCTCGAGACAAACCTTTCCTCGAGAAAGGACCCGATTCACGAAACAATCCCTATTGCTTTCGGATCTGAATTAGGAGGTATACCCAACTGTTTTGGGTGTTCTATGAAGATGCATTTTATCCGCTTTGGGTTCGAGCTTATCAACCTGAAACTTTTTCACATAAGCGGCGCAGCCCCAAACTTTTAAGAAACGACAACTTAGGTTTCTCCAAACCATAGTTCAAACAGTGTCGTCTCAACGGAATTACGTGGTGCCCTATAAAGTGAGTGCGGTTGTCTCTAATGCCTAACCCATGAACGATAGTGGTAATTCGATAAGAGACATCATGGTATGCACCATATCCAATAGGGTGCAACTATGATGTTCGGACACACCATCACACTATGGTGTTCCAGGCGGTATTAATTGTGAAACAATTTCCACAATGTCTTAATTGCGTGCCAAAGCTCGTAACTCAGATACTCATCTCTATGATCATATCATAGACATTTTATCCTCTTGTCACGATGATCTTCAACTTCACTTTGAAATTACTTGAACCATTCAATAATTCAGACTTGTGTTTCATCAAGTAAATATACTCAGCATCTACTCAAATCATCCGTGAAGTAAGAACATAATGATATCCAATGCGTGCCTCAGCACTCATTGGACTGCACACATCAAAATGTATTACTTCCAACAAGTTGCTTTCTTGTTCCATTTTGCTGAAAACGAGGCTTTCAGTCATCTTGTCCATGTGGTATGATTTGCATGTCTCAAGTGATTCAAAATCAAGTGAGTCCAAAACGGTCCATTTGCATGGAGTTTCTTCATGCATATACACCAATAGACATGGTTCGCATGTCTCAAACTTTTCAAAAAACGAGTGAGTCCAAAGATCCATCAACATGGAGCTTCTTCATGCGTTTTATACCAATATGACTTACATGGCAGTGCCACAAGTAGGTGGTACTATCATTACTATCTTATATCTTTTGGCATGAAAATGTGTATCACTACGATCGAGATTCAATAACCCATTCCTTTAGGTGCAAGACCATTGAAGGTATTATTCAAATAAATAGACTAACCATTATTCTCCTTAAATGAATAACCGTATTGCGATAGACATAATCCAATTATGTCTATGTTCAACGCAAACACCAAATGACAATTATTCAGGTTTAATACAAATCTTGATGGTAGAGGGAGCGTGCGATGTTTGATCACATCAAACTTGGAAACACTTCCAACACATATCATCAGCTCACCTTTAGCTAGTCTCCGTTTATTCCGTACCTCTTTTATTTCGAGTTACTAACACTTAGCAACCGAACCGGTATCTTAATACCCTGGTGCTACTAGGAGTACTAGTAAAGTACATATTAACATAATGTATATCCAATATACTTCTATCGACCTTGCCAGCCTTCTCATCTACCAAGTATCTAGGGTAATTCTGCTCTAGTGGCCGTTCCCCTTATTACAGAAGCACTTAGTCTCGGGTTTGGGTTCAACCTTGGGTTTCTTCATTAGAGCAGCAGCTGATTTGTTGTTTCATGAATTATCCCTTCTTGCCCTTGCCCCTTTTTGAAACTAGTGGTTTCACCAACCATCAGCAATTGATGCTCCTTCTTGATTTCTACTTTCACGGTGTCAAACATCGTGAATACCTCAAGGATCATCATATCTATCCCTGATATGTTATAGTTCATCACGAAGCTCTAGCAGCTTGGTGGCAATGACTTTGGAGAAACATCACTATCTCATCTGGAAGATCAACTCCCACTCGATTCAAGTGATTGTTGCACTCAGACAATCTGAGCACAAGCTCAACGATTGAGCTTTTCTCCCTTACTTTGCAGGCTAAGAAAATCGTCGGAGGTCTTATATCTCTTGACATGGGCACGAGCCTGAAATCCCAATTTCAGCCCTCGAAACATCTCATATGTTCCGCGATGTTTCGAAAACGTCTTTGGTGCCTCAACTCTAAACCATTTAACTGAACTATCACGTAGTTATATAAACGTGTATGTCCGATGTTCGCAACATCCACAAACGACGTTTGGGGTTCAACACACTGAGTGGTGCATTAAGGACATAAGCTTTCTACTGTCCGCATGATCGCTACTGTCAACTTTCAACTATATTTTCTCTAGGAACATATCTAAACAGTGGAACTAAAGCGCGAGCTTATGACATAATTTGCAAAGATCTTTTGACTATGTTCAGGATAATTAAGTTCATCTTATGAACTCCCACTCAGATAGACATCCCTCTAGTCATCTAAGTGATTACATGATCCGAGTCAACTAGGCCGTGTCCGATCATCACGTGAGATGGACTAGTCATCATCGGTGAACATCTTCATGTTGATCGTATCTACTATACGACTCATGCTTGACCTTTCGGTCTCTTGTGTTCCGAGGCCATGTCTGTACATGCTAGGCTCGTCAAGTCAACCTAAGTGTTTCGCGTGTGTAAATCTGGCTTACACCCGTTGTATGTGAACGTAAGAATCTAACATACCCGATCATCACGTGGTGCTTCGAAACGACGAACTTTCGCAACGGTGCACAGTTAGGGGGAATACTTTCTTGAAATTTTAATGAGGGATCATCTTATTTACTACCGTCGTTTTAAGCAAATAAGATGCATAAACATGATAAACATCACATGCAATCAAAAAGTGACATGATATGGCCAATATCATTTTGCTCCTTTTGATCTCCATCTTCGGGGCTCCATGATCATCATCGTCACCGACATGACACCATGATCTTCATCATCATGATCTCCATCATCGTGTCTTCATGAAGTTGTCTCGCCAACTATTACTTCTACTACTATGGCTACCGGTTAGCAATAAAGTAAAGTAATTACATCGCGTTGTTTAATGACATGCAGGTCATACAATAAATTAAGACAACTCCTATGGCTCCTGCCGGTTGTCATACTCACCAACATGCAAGTCGTGATTCCTATTACAAGAACATGATCAATCTCATACATCACATATCATTCATCACATTCTTCTTGGCCATATCACATCATATAGCATACCCTGCAAAAACAAGTTAGACGTCCTCTAATTGTTGTTTGCATGTTTTACGTGGCTGCTAATGGGTTTCTAGCAAGAACGTTTCTTACCTACGCAAAACCACAACATGATATGTCAATTGCAATTTACCCTTCATAAGGACCCTTTTCATCAAATCCGATCCGACTAAAGTGGGAGAGACTGGCACCCGCTAGCCACCTTATGCAACAAGTGCATGTCAGTCGGTGGAACCTGTCTCACGTAAGTGTACGTGTAAGGTCGGTCCGGGCCTCTTCATCCCACAATGCCGCCAAATCAAGAATGGACTAGTAACGGTAAGCATATTGAACAAAATCAACGCCCACAACTACTTTGTGTTCTACTCGTGCAAAGAATCTTCGCAATAGACCTAGCTCATGATGCAACTGTTGGGGAACGTAGCAGAAATTCAAAATTTTCCTACGTGTCACCAAGATCTATCTATGGAGAAACCAGCAACGAGGGGAAGGAGAGTGCATCTACATAACCTTGTAGATCGCTAAGTGGAAGCGTTCAAGAGAACGGGGTTGAAGGAGTCATACTCGTCATGATCCAAATCACCGGAGATCCTAGTGCCGAACGGACGGCACCTCCGCATTCAACACACGTACAGCCCGGTGACGTCTCCCATGCCTTGATCCAGCAAGGAGAGAGGGAGAGGTTGAGGAAGACTCCATCCAGCAGCAGCACAACGGCGTGGTGGTGGAGGAGGAGCGTGGCAATCCTGCAGGGCTTCGCCAAGCACCATGAGAGAGGAGGAGTACTTGGGAGAGGGGGAGGGCTGCGCCAGAACTTGGGGGTGCGGCTCCCATGCGCCTCCCCACTATATATAGGGGTGGAGGGGGCTGGTTTCTTGCCCTCCAAGTCCATTGGGGCGTTGGCAAAGGTGGGAGGAAAGAAATCCCATCATTTCCTTCCCCACCGATTGTTATCCCCCTTTTTTAGGGATCTTGATCTTATCCCTTCGGGATATGATCTTATTCCTTCTAAGGGGGGATCTTGGTGCGCCTTGACCAGGGGTGTGTGGCCTTGCCCCCACTACCCACGTTCATGTGGGTCCCCCCATGCAGGTGGGCCCCACTCCAGAACCTTCTAGAACCTTCCCTGTACAATACCGAAAAATCCCGAACATTTTCCGGTGGCCAATATAGGACTTCCCATATATAAATCTTTACCTCCGGACCATTCCTTAACTCCTCGTGATGTCCGGGATCTCATCCGGGACTCCGAACAACATTCGGTAACCACATACAAACTTCCTTTATAACCCTAGCATCATCGAACCTTAAGTGTGTAGACCCTACGGGTTCGGGAACCATGCAGACATGACCGAGACGTTCTCCGACCAATAACCAACAGCGGGATCTGGATACCCATTTGGCTCCCACATGTTCCACGATGATCTCATCGGATGAACCACGATGTCAAGGACTCAATCAATCCCATATACAATTCCCTTTGTCTAGCGGTATAGTACTTGCCCGAGATTTGATCGTCGGTATCCCGATACCTTGTTCAATCTTGTTACCGGCAAGCCTCTTTACTCGTTCTGTAACACATCATCCCGTGATCAACCCCTTGGTCACATTGTGCACATTATGATGATGTCCTACCGAGTGGGCCCAGAGATACCTCTCTGTTACACGGAGTGACAAATCCCAGTCTCGATTCGTGCCAACCCAACAGACACTTTCGGAAATACCTGTAGTGCACCTTTATAGCCACCCAGTTACGTTGTGACGTTTGGTACACCCAAAGCATTCCTACGGTATCCGGGAGTTGCACAATCTCATGGTCTAAGGAAATGATATTTGACATTAGAAAAGCTTTAGCATACGAACTACACGATCTTTAGTGCTAGGCTTAGGATTGGGTCTTGTCCATCACATCATTCTCCTAATGATGTGATCCCGTTATCAACGACATTCAATGTCCATGGTCAGGAAACCGTAACCATCTATTGATCAACGAGCTAGTCAACTAGAGGCTTACTAGGGACATGGTGTTGTCTATGTTGTTGGAAATATGCCCTAGAGGCAATAATAAATAAGTTATTATTATATTTCTTTGTTCATGATAATCGTTTATTATCCATGCTGTAATTGTATTGATAGGAAACTTAGATACATGTGTGGATACATAGACAACACCATGTCCCTAGTAAGCCTCTAGTTGACTAGCTCGTTGATCAATAGATGGTTACAGTTTCCTGACCATGGACATTGGATGTCATTGATAACGGGATCACATCATTAGGAGAATGATGTGATGGACAAGACCCAATCCTAAGCCTAGCACAAAGATCGTGTAGTTCGTATGCTAAAGCTTTTATAATGTCAAGTATCTTTTCCTTAGACCATGAGATTGTGCAACTCCCGGATACCGTAGGAATGCTTTGGGTGTACCAAACGTCACAACGCAACTGGGTGACTATAAAGGTGCACTACAGGTATCTCCGAAAGTATCTGTTGGGTTGGCACAAATCGAGACTGGGATTTGTCACTCTGTGTGACGGAGAGGTATCTCTGGGCCCACTCGGTAGGACATCATCATAATGTGCACAATGTGACCAAGGGGTTGATCATGGGATGATGTGTTACGGAACGAATAAAGAGACTTGCCGGTAACGAGATTGAACAAGGTATCGGATACCGACGATCGAATCTCGGGCAAGTACAATACCGCTAGACAAAGGGAATTGTATACGGGATTGATTGAGTCCTTGACATCGTGGTTCATCCGATGAGATCATCGTGGAACATGTAGGAGCCAACATGGGTATCCAGATCCCGCTGTTGGTTATTGACCAGAGAACGTCTCGGTCATGTCTGCATGGTTCCCGAACCCGTAGGGTCTACACACTTAAGGTTCGATGACGCTAGGGTTATAAAGGAAGTTTGTATGTGGTTACCAAATGTTGTTCGGAGTCCCGGATGAGATCCCAGACGTCATGAGGAGTTTTGGAATGGTCCGGAGGTAAAGATTTATATATGGGAAGTCCTATTTTGGTCACCGGAAAAGTTTCGGGTTTTATCGGTAACGTACCGGGACCACCGGGAGGGTCCCAGGGGTCCACCAAGTGGGGCCACCAACCCCGGAGGGCTGCATGGGCCAAGTGTGGGAGGGAACCAGCCCCAGGTGGGCTGGTGCGCCCCTCACAAGGGGCCCAAGGCGCAAGGGAGAGCGGGAAGGGGCAAACCCTAGGGCAGATGGGCCCTAAGGCCCGCCCCAGGCGCGCCTCCCCTCTCTCCCCCTCTGGCCGCCACCTAGATGGCATCTGGGGGCTGCCGCCACCCTTGGGGAGGGAACCCTAGAGGGGGCGCAGCCCCCTCCCCTCCCCCTATAAATACTTGAGGCCTGGGGGCTGCTCAACAGATGAGTTTCTCCCTCTATTGGCGCAGCCCTACCTCTCTTACTCCTCCTCTCCCGCGGTGCTTGGCGTAGCCCTGCAGGATTGCCACGCTCCTCCATCACCACCACGCCGTTGTGCTGCTGCTGGATGGAGTCTTCCTCAACCTCTCCCTCTCTCCTTGCTGGATCAAGGCATGGGAGACGTCACCGGACTGTACGTGTGTTGAACGCGGAGGTGTCGTCCGTTCGGCACTAGGATCTCCAGTGATTTGGATCACGACGAGTACGACTCCTTCAACCCTGTTCTTTTGAACGCTTCCACTTAGCGATCTACAAGGGTATGTAGATGCACTCTCCTTTCCCTCGTTGCTGGTTTCTCCATAGATAGATCTTGGTGATTCGTAGGAAAATTTTGAAATTCTGCTACGTTCCCCAACAGTGGCATCATGAGCTAGGTCTATTGCGTAGATTCTTTGCACGAGTAGAACACAAAGTAGTTGTGGGCGTTGATTTTGTTCAATATGCTTACCGTTACTAGTCCAATCTTGTTTCTACGGTATTGTGGGATGAAGCGGCCCGGACCAACCTTACACGTACACTTACGTGAGACAGGTTCCACCGACTGACATGCACTTGGTGCATAAGGTGGCTAGCGGGTGCCAGTCTCTCCCACTTTAGTCAGAACGGATTCGATGAAAAGGGTTCTTATGAAGGGTAAATAGCAATTGGCATATCACGTTGTGGTTTTGCGTAGGTAAGAAACGTTCTTGCTAGAAACCCATTAGCAGCCACGTAAAACATGCAAACAATAATTAGAGGACGTCTAACTTGTTTTTGCAGGGTATGCTATGTGATGTGATATGGCCAAGAAGAATGTGATGAATGATATGTGATGTATGAGATTGATCATGTTCTTGTAATAGGAATCACGACTTGCATGTCGATGAGTATGACAACCGGCAGGAGCCATAGGAGTTGTCTTTATTTATTGTATGACCTGCGTGTCATTAAACAACGCCATGTAATTACTTTACTTTATTGCTAACCGGTAGCCATAGTAGTAGAAGTAATAGTTGGTGAGACAACTTCATGAAGACACGATGATGGAGATCATGGTGTCATGCCGGTGACGATGATGATCATGGAGCCCCGAAGATGGAGATCAAAAGGAGCAAAATGATATTGGCCATATCATGTCACTATTTGATTGCATGTGATGTTTATCGTGTTTATGCATCTTATTTGCTTAGAACGACGGTAGTAAATAAGATGATCCCTCATTAAAATTTCAAGAAGGTGTTCCCCCTAACTGTGCACCGTTGCGAAAGTTCGTCGTTTCTAAGCACCACGTGATGATCGGGTGTGATGGATTCTTACGTTCACATACAATGGGTGTAAGACAGATTTACACACGCGAAACACTTAGGTTGACTTGATGAGCCTAGCATGTACAGACATGGCCTCGGAACACAAGAGACCGAAAGGTCGAGCATGAGTCGTATAGTAGATACGATCAACATGAAGATGTTCACCGATGATGACTAGTCCGTCTCACGTGATGATCGGACACGGCCTAGTTGACTCGGATCATGTAATCACTTAGATGACTAGAGGGATGTCTATCTGAGTGGGAGTTCATAAGATGAACTTAATTATCCTGAACATAGTCAAAAGATCTTTGCAAATTATGTCGTAAGCTCGCGCTGTAGTTCCACTGTTTTGTTCCTAGAGAAAATATAGTTGAAAGTTGACAGTAGCGATTATGCGGATAGTAGATTGCTCATGTCCTTAATGCACCGCTAAGTGTGCTAAACCCCAAACATCGTTTGTGGATGTTGCGAACATCGGACATACACGTTTTGATAACTACGTGATAGTTCAGTTAAACGGTTTAGAGTTGAGGCACCGAAGACGTTTTTCGAAACGTCGCGGAACATATGAGATGTTTCGAGGGATGAAATTGGGATTTCAGGCTCGTGCCCACGTCAAGAGGTATAAGACCTCCGACGTTTTTTTTCTTAGCCTACAAACTAAGGGAGAAAAGCTCAATCGTTGAGCTTGTGCTCAGATTGTCTGAGTGCAACAATCACTTGAATCGAGTGGGAGTTGATCTTCCAGATGAGATAGTGATGTTTCTCCAAAGTCATTGCCACCAAGCTGCTAGAGCTTCATGATGAACTATAACATATCAAGGATAGAGATGATGATCCTTGAGGTATTCACGTGGTTTGACATCGCGAAAGTAGAAATCAAGAAGGAGCATCAATTGTTGATGGTTGGTGAAACCACTAGTGTCAAGAAGGGCGAGGGCAAGAAGGGATACTTCATGAAACAGCAAATCAGCTACTGCTCTAGTGAAGAAACCCAAGGTTTAACCGAAACCCGATACTAAGTGCTTCTGTAATAAGGGGAACAACCACTGGAGCAGAATTACCCCAGATACTTGGTAGATGAGAAGGCTGGCAAGGTCGATAGAAGTATATTGGATATACATTATGTAAATGTGTACTTTACTAGTACTCCTAGTAGCACCAGGGTATTAAGATACCGGTTCGGTTGCTAAAGTGTTAGTAACTCGAAACAAAAGAGCTACGGAATAAACGGAGACCCGCCTTGCAATGCCGAAGACAATCTACACGTTGAACTCATCATCATTGAAGCCTAGTTCAGGGGCTACTGAGGGAGTCCTGGATTAGGGGGTCCTCGGACAGCCGGACTATGTACTTGTGCGGGACTGTTGGACTATGAAGATACAAGATTGAAGACTTCGTCCCGTGTCCGGGTGGGACTCTCCTTTGCGTGGAAGGCAAGCTTGGCAATTCGGATACGTAGATCTCCTTCTCTGTAACCGACTCTGTGTAACCCTAGCCCCCTCCGATGTCTATATAAACCGGAGGGTTTAGTCCATAGGACAACAACAATCAGAATCATAGGCTAGCTTCTAGGGTTTAGCCTCTACGATCTCGTGGTAGATCAACTCTTGTAATACTCATATCATCAAGATCAATCAAGCAGGAAGTAGGGTATTACCTCCATCGAGAGGGCCCGAACCTGGGTAAACATTGTGTCCCTCGCCTCCTGTTACAATTAGCCTTAAACGCACAGTTCGGGATCCCCTACCCGGGATCCGCCGATTTTGACACCGACAACTACACTTGAGCCGCCGGCTCTCATGATGTACATATTTTGACGATGTATATATTATGATAAGTAATAAAGAAGGACCTCTGTCCTTTTCATCCTCAATGATCATATGTTTTCATTATTACCATTTCAAATGACCAATTGGGGGCTGATCATATTCGAATCTAGCTTAACCCTCTTGGTCTGGCTCATGGTCGTATTCGAATCTAGCCGTTAAACCTCATGATCATTAGGGGGCTTCCTATTCAAATATAGGTCTTATTCAAACCAAAGAGAACATAGCTGTCAGTACCCTCTTGATCAGCACAATGCCAAGCTCACTAAGGGGCTTCTTGATTGTATTCTAATCATAGCTTAACCCCTTTTGGGTCCGACTTTGATCGTATTCGAATCAGAGTCGTTAAAAAACTCTCAAGGTCACTAGGGGGCTTCCTGTTCAAACATAGGTCGTATTCGAACCAAAGAGAACATAGCTATCGGTACCCTCTTGATCAGCGCAACGCCAAAGCCAGTGGGGGCTACATGATCATATTCGAATCCTAGCTTAACCCCTTTGGAACGGTTTACTGATCGTATTCGAATCAGAAGCCTTGATTTTTTTCTTTTGGTTTAAGTTTTTTGAAAACAATTTTTGGATTTTGTCTTGAGACTTTCTTGTTCAGATCTAAGTTTAAGTGTGGTTTAAATTTAGCCCGGCTTGGCTTTGGACGATAAGTCGCCAGCATATGATAATCATCATACATTTGGAAGTATTGGCTTCTAAGGATTGGGTTATCACCCTTACTGTTCAGGTTACATAAACCGGCAGTGCAAAC
This sequence comes from Triticum aestivum, assembly GCF_018294505.1. Taxonomy (NCBI): domain Eukaryota; kingdom Viridiplantae; phylum Streptophyta; class Magnoliopsida; order Poales; family Poaceae; genus Triticum; species Triticum aestivum. The sequence continues at coordinate 673,948,243 of NC_057801.1, forward strand.
TCAAAATCACAGGTATGATATTATAGTTGTGTCTCCAAGCTATAATTCATAGTAGACTTATCTATGACTCCTTTTTCCATATTAATGGTTATATATAAAGATACTACCCACCCTGCAATAAGCCGCCAAGGGTTCTTGTGATCTCTTTCTGTGTGCAGGATAGTTCAAAGGCTTTCTTCGGCATAAGGAAACAGCTGATAAGTATAGTATGGGTGAATATAAGATGGCACCTTAACAGTGTTGAGCACCAAAATTTGCACGATGGCACGGCAAAACAAAGTTATTTCTACCATATTACATGACTCCCCGAGTCCAAATGATTAAAATTGTTTTTTTAGCAGACCACAGATATGAGCCGCCCAATGGATCAATTCTCTTGTAGACCTGAAGCTTCCGGGTCAGCCCTCTCCGCTTCTTCGCCCTGTTCCCTATCCTGGAAGGTTGATGATGACCAGTCAATGCCATTCAAAGCTTCAAATTCAGCTTCATCATCAATTAGTCTGGCCGGGTCAACTTCAGGGGTGAAGGTATGCTTACGGATTGGTGGAATCAGGCTGGTCACTTTATAATGCGGTGTTGGAATCCTCCGGTTCTCCACGTCATAGCCCGGCTGGTACTTGGTAAGATCCTCTTCATCAGCTATCAGGGTGGCCATGGGGCGTATCTCCTTCACACAAGTGGCGAAGTCTTCCTGTTCAAAGGGAGTGCCATCCTCCTTAAGGCTTGGATAGCCAATGGCGATGTCGGACAGGTCTAATTTCGGTAGCCAAGCTTTGGCCCGGCTTAAGGCAGCCACGACTCCGGCTCTTGCAGACGATCGCCTTAGTTCATTGAACCGCTGGGGCAGCATAGAAAGCTTCCTTAGTACATCCGCCAAGAGTGTAGGAACTTCATTTGACAGGGCCACTTTGGCTAAGGCACGCTGAGATCCGGTGTAGAGTTATTCCACAAGCGTGTAAACCTCCTTCAGCTTTATCAACATGTCTTGGTTAAGATTTGAACTCCTGGGGCCTGCATTGCAATGTTAGGTGAATTAATGACAATTTATATGCTCATTAGAAAGATTCAAGTATTTAACACTTACAGGGCGACTTACCAAAGATTGTTGAGACCATCTGAGATACATGGCATTTTAAGCCGGATAACGACGGTCGCCTCTTCAAGAGCCGCCTCTGCCTTGTTAGCTCGATTGAGCAAAGCAATCTATTCTTCAGCTCAGGCCTTTTTCTCCATTTCAAAGTCTTTTTTCAACTTGGATCTCCATCTCAGCTCGATTGAATTCAAATTTGGAGTGGGCCCTTTTGGTTTTCGTCTCTTGTGCTTCCAAGCGGTTCTTCAAGTCAGACACTTCTGATTGAAGTTGAGTGGTGGTGGCCTGTACAAATACCGGGTCAAAATCATGAATGTTATCATACAATATTAAGTCCCAATCCTTTTGCAAGCAACAACACTTGGCACTTGGGGGCTAATGTCTACCTAAGAATTTTACCTAAGTGGCGGTTCATGAGAGTAAGTCCCAAGCACCTTGCAAGCAAGAGTACTTGGCACTTGGGGGCTAATGCATATTGCTGTTAAAATTTTACAAGTATTTTATTCTATACAAGCATGTAAAGGACCGGCTCAAACATGCTGCTTAAACCGGCCCTTGGGGACTACGGAGTAAGCCGGATTTCTTACATGTTTTTGTCCAAATATATCACTAATGTTCATAAGTTTGTTTCTCAGTCTACATCATATTCATCATAAGCAATGGACTTGGGGGCTGGCATAAGCAAGGATAATTCAGTGAAGGGAAGAATTTATACCTCAAATTTCTGGTGCATTTGCTTCACCGTGTCAACTTCGATGTCACGGCTGCTATGTACTTGGCTAAGATAGCCAGAGAAAACTTCCCCAATACTCATGTGAGTATAATCAGCAACATCAAACCTGACCTTGCGGTGTTCCAGGCGCTCCTCCTTGGCAGAACACTTGGCCAGCACAGTAGGTCTTCCCGGCTCAATATAGTCGGTCTTGGTAATCTCAACATCAGTGTCTTGGGGATCGTTTGTCTTGGCCGGACTAGAAACATCAGGGTTTTCAGAGCCAGGCTTGCTCGGCAGGCGGGTTAGCGGTCGGCGTTGGCGTGTCATGAACTGGTTCAGGTGGCGGCTCATGAGGCCTCAGGTGCGGCCGTCCCATGTTCCAGCTCTTTAAAGATCAGCTCTTCGGTCGGCTTGTTCTTCTTCACCTTCTTGCTAGGCTTTGCTTTTCCACTGCATAAGATCAAAAGATTAGTACAAATATAGAGAATTGAAATGAATACATGATAAGCAAGTCATCATTACCCTGGAGTGGTCTTGAAAGCTGGCAAGTTGGACTACATTGAGTCGCCGGAGGAAGGTGAAGTTTCCTAATAATTCGAGTCAAAAGAGTTGAGTGGTTGACGAGTGTGACCCGCCAAAGGATAAAAGGGATTTAAATCAGAGGTGACCTTGTTCCGGCGCTTCCTTGGTGTATTGGGTAAGCCGGAGGAGAGTTCCGCGTCCTTGCTGGTCCGGGTCTGCCTCCGGCTCTCATGAATCTGTCGCTTCAAAAGAAATTGAGGATCTTGATATGCTAAGGGATGTGAAAATCTTACTTTCCGGGTTACTCTTCGGATTTTCTGTCTTGGCAAAGGCTCAGAGTCGGAGGAAATGATAGTTACCTCTTCATCCATTCCATGACTTGTTCCCGTGTCCTCCTAATGATAATCAGTGTCAATAAGGTGGTTAAAAAAGGAGCCAAGAGAGTCAAGGGCTACCTCCAACTCAGAAGTATCTTCTAGTCGAAGCAAGTCAGAGGCGCCGGCCTTCTTTCCCTTCTTCCTGGTGGCTTCTTTCCTAGCGACTCTCTTGGCCTTCCTGGCTCTCCTCGCAGCCTCGTGATCATATTTTGCTTTCCAAAAATTATCATCAGCCTGTAAAAATCAGCAAAGGTTGAGCACAGACAAACATCAAGGTTAAAGGTAATTTACTTAGGTTAGCGGCTTACCGCTGGAGCCGGGTTAGCTTCACAGAAGGGGCTTAAGCCCATGTTTCCACAATCTGCTAGGCTTTCCTTCAGGAGTGACTTTGTCATGTCATCAATGATGTGGTCCGGTAAATCGTCAAAGCTATGCCGTAGAGGGTCATTCTTCTTGCCCGTGTAGGTACACATCAGACCAGGGTAACGGCTCAACGGAATGATCCGCCAGGCAAGCCAAACCCGGACCAAGTCGATACCATTTAGCCCGTTCCCCAAAAGAGCCTTGATTTTAGCCATAGTGGGGGCGAGCGTCTGGCGTTCAGCGGCTATAATCTTGTCAAGAAGTGGATGATTGGACTCAAGATGCAGAGCATGAAAGCCGGGCAGAGGGTTCTCATCAGCTGGAGAAGTGTCTTAGCAATAGAACCATGTCTGGTTCTAGTCTTTGGGATGACTTGGTGGATTGGCATAAGGAAAAATGACGTCTCTCCGACATTGGATTGAGACACCGCCAAGTTCCAAGCTTTGTCCATTGGCACATTCATTCTGGCGGTTGAAGTAAAATAACTCTTTGAAGAGTAGTAAGCTGGGCTCTTCTCCAAGATATACCTCACTGAACACTTGAAAATTGCAAATATTAGACATGGAATTGGGTCCGATGTCTTGAGGACGGAGGTCAAAGAAGTGCATGACATCCTTGAAGAATTTTGAGCCGGGTGGTGACAAACCCCGGTTCATATGGTCAGTGAAGACAATGACCCCTCCTCTTTGGGCTGAGGCTTTTCCTCCGTCGAATCGGGAGCATGATATGACATAACTTCCTTTTTCGACAGATAGTCGTTCTTCCCAAAGTCATCAAGCGTACTATCTGTGACGATGGATTTGACCCAGTTGCATGAAGTGGGTGGTTTGGGCGGCATTTTGATGAAAGCCTAAGAAAGAGTAAAAATTTCTGGTTCAAATTTAAGCCGGAGAAAAACATTATAGTGCATATTCAAGATGGCGGCTTATGAAGGGGCCTAATGGTATATGGCTAATTATATCAAATTATTTAAGCCACCATGAGCGCCATAAGCAGTCAAGTCATCTAAACCGCCATGGGTGGTTAAGATTATCAAATGAGCATTGCAATTTTAAGCCGGTGTTAAGAGTCGCCATGGCTAGGTGGATCTAACAAAATACAGTTTTTGCCTAAGTGTTGCACAAACAAGTTTCACAGGCTGCATCTATTATTTTGGATCAAATGGCTGTTCAGAAAAGAAAATATTCTAGACCTAAAAACCTAGTACATATGAGTTCGTGAGTTCTAATGAGGCCTCTTTACAGGAAAAAGAGATATGCTAGTATCAAAAATGGACGCAAAACAACTACCGCATGAGTTCTATATTACGTTTGGATCAGAAGAGGCTGCGGTGGAGGAACTACGAAGAAACTGTGATGATCCATGAAGAACACATGGTAACTTGAAAACCCTAATGCGGATTTGAGGTGCGGGGAGCCGAAGACTTACAGATGCAGATCTACTGCGGGGGGTCGCCGTCGTTCTCCGGATTGACTCAGGTTGATGCAGCGGCCGAGGTTGAGGAAGATGAGGTGCTCTGCGGCGGCGGAGCTCGAGCGGCAGTAGGGTTGCGAGAGGAAGAAGATGAAGAAAGGGGAGAATAAGGAAAGACCTGGTCGTGTCTATTTATAAGGGAAGATTGATAAGTGGGTGCAAAAAACGAGGAGGTCGAAAACATGGTTATCCATTTACAAGGACGCCTCGATTCTCGGGATGGTCATTAAGATAAGGATCCGTTGAGATATGTTGGACAAAACGTGTATTAATGGCAGATGATGTCATGACGGGTTACCACAAATCCAAAGGATGACATCATGGCGGGTTACAAAATTTTTATACAAGCAAAAAGCAGAAGAATTTTTCTTAAGTGTTGAAGATTGACATGAACCAGTGCAAATCAATCTGGGGCCTAATATTGGGGATATAACTATTAGGTACGACCCGCCCAGGAGGGGCCGGGTTATACCTATAAAGGCTCTTGAAGCCCAAGACGAAGCTTGAAGATGGCGGTTCAGTTAAGGGCCCAAAGCCCAAAGGCGACTTAAGGCTCGTAGAGATAAACTGCCATATGTACATAACTTGTATTGTAAGGCAAGAATAGGTAGAGACTGAGCCGGACACTGTTTGTGAACCGGCCGGGACTCTGTGAGCCGCTGGGCGTCGACCTCTGTATATAAAGGGACGACCCGACGGTGGTTCAGGGCAAGTAACATCAGATCGAGAGCTAGGTCAAGCGATTTCGCTCCCTGGTAATCGAGACATAAGCAATTCCACTCAAAACTGGATCATAGGCTTTTACCTTCACCTTAAGGGGCCGAACCAGTATAAACCCCGTGTCCTTTGTCCCGATTAACCCCTTTAAGCTTCCTAGTTGCGATGGCTCCACGACTAAGTCCTTTCACTAGGACATCTGACGTGACAATTCCATGACAGTTGTCGTACTCCTCTGCCTCGCGGCGGTTGAAGCTCGGCGGCGGCGACATCCCGCGGTTGGTCCACCTCCGGGTGCCGCGCTTCCTCGCGCCATCCGCCCGGACGTGCCGCTCGCGCTCCGTGTCGCGCTCACGGCCGGATCTGCTGCCGGAGCTGTGTCCGGAGCTCCACATTCGCCCCCACATGGCGGATGGAGGCGGGGCGGGTGGTCGCCGGCGGTGAGAAATTGCGAGAGGGAAAAGGGGAATCGGGTGGCTCGCGGCGGCGGGGGATAGGGTTTGGACCCCAAAAAGGGTCGCGAAACCGCAGTTATACTGCTCGGGACATGCGGTTTGCGGGCTGCGGCAAAAAAATTTGCGGGCCAAGTTCGAACTGCTGTGTGGCTTGGGTCAGGTCCGGAACTATTTTGGAAAAAAGAAACTATTCTAACGCAACTTGAGCAAAGGCAGGTTCCTGCGTACAAATTACAAGCCGATTCATCATTCATGCGTTGCGCATGGAAATCGACTACTGTGCGGAATGGAAAAAGGGAATGGAAAAAAAGAGGTCGCCCACCGTGGGGCTCAAACCCACGACCACAAGGTTAAGAGCCTTGCGCTCTACCAACTGAGCTAGACGGGTTGTGCTGTTTTTGTTTTGATTTCCTATTAACTCTTCCATGTGAGACGCATAGAAGGTGTCACTACATCCTACTCCCCCTAGCAAAAAAGAAGCAAACACTGATATAAAATGACAAAAATAGTGAAGTACAGATTTATCTCTATATCGATCAAAAAAGATTTCTTTCTATATTGTACACTTAGTTTGTTTGGTCCTCATTTTAACCAACCAAATATGTGCCACATGCCACCAAAAGCATAATGGGAACACAGTCGCAATAGAAACACTGATTTAGCATTCAGAAACAACGACGGGACAGCTCAAGTTCGACAAGATATACAAAATCCATAAGTTGATAATGATGCACAGAAATTAATTAACCAGAGGTGCATGGCTACTACTTACACTACTTGCAAGGCTGCCCCCTTTCCTCAACAAACATCATTTTTTCATGGTGAAATAGGAGGGCGCTAGCCAGAAAGGGCGGTTCCAGCAAGCTACACAAGCACCAGTTAGTTAGCCCATGTTCAACTGATCAATTGTCACTAAAGGACGCTTTGCAGCCGCGGCAGCCACCGCGTTCAGTTGGAAAGAAACCCTCTGGCTCTGGCTGTGAGGCTGATGTTGCTCGCTGCTCCTCTGATCCTGTGAATAGTTTGGACTAGGATTGGCAGGGATCGCGTCGGCTCCCTCGTTGTCAACTTTCGTCTCTTCAGTCTGAGCTGGTGGCTTCAGTGCGGGTAGGAGCTGGTAGTTTTCACTCAACAAAGTGTCCTGCTTAGGTGGCAGAGGAATCGAGCCAGGTGGAGCGATAGACTTGGGCAGCGGGATCTTGTTCCGGCTGCGTGCCAATTCAAGTAGAACCTGTGACATCAGCAAAATTACTTGTCATACACCTATGCAGATAGAGTACAGTGTGTCAACGTGAATTTCCAGGGATCTGATAAAACATAAAACAAGCACTTGACTTCAAAGCATAAGCACAAGAGTTGTTCATAGCCTTTATCTACGCAAGATCTTACTTAGTAGCAGTTACCACTTACCAGCTAACCCGCAAGTGAGTACACTTGTCAGTGACCCTCAATCTCTAATATATTTGTACTACCTAATATGATTCATCAACATTTTAGGTATATCTTCAGATGCCAGCCTCATACACATTAAGAATCATACCCTGTTTGTTTCGTGTTTCTATATGTCAGCTTGCCAATTCAAGTAGGACCTGTAACCTCAGCAAAATGACTTGTCATCCACCCATGCAAACAAAGTACTTTTGTGTCAGCTTGAATTTCCAGGGATCTGTTAAACCGTAAAACAAGCATAGTGTAACGCCCCGGATCCGATGCGCCATGTGTCTGCCAGTTATTCGTCGTTGTTGCCATGTCATTTGCTTGCGTGTTGCATTTTATTATGTCATCATGTGCATTTCATTTTGCATACGTGTTTGTCTCATGCATACGAGCCTTTTCTCCGTTGTCCATTTTGCAATCCGGCGCTCCTATGCCCTCCGGCGTTCCCCTTTCATCTCTCATTGTGTGCGGGTATTAAATTTTCTCGGAATGGAGTGAGTCTTGCCAAGCGGCCTTGATATAGCACCGTAGACCGCCTGTCAAGTTTCGTGTCATTTGGAGGTCGTTTGGTACTCCAACGGTTAACCGGGTAACCGTAAAGCCTCCTTCTCTTTGCAGCCCAACACCCCTTCCAAAGTGGCCCAAAAACCCATCTAACTCCCCTCCATGCTCTCGGTCGTTCGATCACGATCGCGTGGCTGAAAACCGCTCCTCATTTGGACTCTCCTAGCTCCCTCCACCTTTAAAACTAGCCCCTCCCCCGAAATTTGCGGACGAATTCGCAGACGAAACCCTAGCCCCGCTCCCCTCGCGCGCCGGACATGTCCAGCCCCGCCGGATATGTCCAGCCGCCACGTCGTTTTGCCCAATCAGGGCGCGACACGTCACCTTCCCCGCCGCCGCGCCCAATCCCCCGCCGCCACGTCGCCCACGCCTGCGTCCGCTCCCGCCGCCGGCCCATGCGGGCCCGGATCCGGCCCGCCAGGCCCGCGCGCCGCTCCGGCCGCCCGCGCCTGCCCCACGCGCCGCCCCGCCTCTTCGCCGCCGCCGCCCGCGCCCCGCGGCCGCCTGGCTCCCCCGCCGCCCGGCGCCGGCCGCCCGCCGCCGCGGCCCCGCTCCGCCCCGCACCGGCGAGCGCCCCCTCCGCGTCGCCCGGCCTCGCCGCCGCGCGCCCTGGCCGCCCCCGGCCGGCTCCGTCCCGCCGCCGTATGCCTTCGCCCGCGCCTCGCCTCGCCGAGCTCCGCCGGAGCCGGCGCGCCCCGTCCTCGCTCCGGCAAGATCCGACGCCCCCGTAGCGCCCCCGCGTCGACCCCGGCCGGATCCGTCCGTCCCCGGCCGTCTCCCTCCTCTCCGGCGTCTTCTCCGGCAAGTCCCTCCGGCGAGATCCGCGCTGCATCAAAATCCGTGCCGAGAGGTTGATTTTTCTCCTTCCCCGAATCTACTAAGTCCCTGATATTTTGCAATAATTATGCCATGTTTGACCTGCTATATCTCTGCATCCGTAGCTCTGTTTTGTGCGTGTAATATGTCAAATTGTTCGTCTCGACGAGTACATCATTTCATTCCATTGCATCATATTTATTTGGGCTCATCTTGATGCCTGAATCATCGTTGTAAGAGTGCTTCATAATGTTTTCTGCTGTCTGTTATGAGAACGAGCTCTTTTGTCATTTTTGCCGTGATTGATGTGTGCATCCTATGAGGTTGATGTCTACATGTGTTTTGAACTATGCCATGTCTTCTTTACAGAGGTGCTTACCATGTATTTTTGTGATCAATGTGGTGACTAGCACAAGCATGCAAACTAGGCATCGTGATGTTGCTGATTTTAGTCCCTGTTCTGCTGTTATTTTCATGCCATATAAACTTGATGCCACAGAGAGATCCATGCATATTTTGAGATACTTCAGTAAGGGTGTTTTGAACATATGGTTATTGTATATCCATTCATGCCCTTTGTTGCAATTATGGAGTAGTCTAGCATGTCATTTGAGTGCTCTACTTTTGCTTCAAAATGTTTCCTGGCAGATTGTTTACATGTTATTCAATTTGGCCAATGTTGCTATAGTTGATCCTTGCATGCTATGGTCTTGTTCTTGACTTGGGTTGTTTCACAAACATGTCTTCTTGATGATGCTATGCTTATCTTGTCATGCAATGACTTGTGGTGAGTGATTCAAGCTTGTTAAGTAGGGTCCATGATGTTGCTGTTTTGCTAGGCTGAATCTGTTATTTCGTGATGCTATATAAACATGTTGCTACTAATCATTCTATGCATAATCTGGAGATGTTTTATAAACATGTTTTGATCTACATGTCGTCCTCTATCCATCCATGCCCCTGGTTGCATTTATAGGTTGCTGTAGCTTGTTGTAATCTTGCTCTAAAGTTGCTTCATAATGTTGCTGTCAGCCTGTTTACATTAAGTTCAGTTGTTTCCATGTGTTTCCTAGTGATCCATGCACCCTATGACCTTGCTATTGCCATGCTTAGCTTCACAAATATGTCTTCTTACTGTTGGTTGCCTTGCCATGCCATGTATTGCTCTGTAGTGAGTTGCACAAGCTCATCTACATGCCTTCATAATTATGTTCCTGCCATGTATGAATCTGTATAATAACTTGCCATGTTTACATGGGTGCCATCATATTTTCTGATCCTTTTGGCTTATGGTCAGTAAGGACTTTTGATCTATGCATTTAGTAGATTCATGCCATTCCTTTGTTTGCCATGATAAGTTCCTGTAACATGTTGTTTGATAGCTCTGAACATTGCATCGTGATGTTATTTTCTGCAAAGTCTGAAATTGTTATAACTTGCAATCTTATCATGTGTGTTTGAGCATGTTCTAGTGATTTCTGGAGATAGCTCAGTGTTCATGTTTTGTTATGCTTTACCTGTACATCATGCCCATGCCTTTTGTTTTCATGTTGAGGTGCTGTAGCATGTTGTTTTGATGCTTGCAATATGCCTAGTTGCTGTTTTGGACAGCTTGTCCTTTAAACTTGTATCATGTGTGTGTGTTGAACCGTTGCTCCGTTTTGAGTGTGCTCTATATGAAACTTGCTTAGAATTGCATGTAGCTTCATATTATCATGTTGCATCCTTGTTTTGAGGTGTTTGCTTGATGTTTGGGTGCATTTTGCATCAATGCCATGTTTAACTTGTTTTGCTCATATCTTCTAAGCCGTAGCTCCGAATCTAATGAACTTTATATGTAACTTGACTAGAATCTCATGTAGATCATCTTGTGCATCTTAACTTGATGTTTAACAACTTGAACATAAGGTTTATTCAGATCTGGACCAATTTCGAAATATGCATATGAGGACTTACCGGAATTGTTATATGTTGTTCCCGGCCTCATTTAAACTTGCCTTGATGTGTTGTTCTCGTTTGCATCATCCCTTGCCGTGAGTAGCTTCATGTAGCCTTGTCATGCGTCATGCTTGGTTGCACATCATGCCTTGTTCATGTGTGGTGTGTTTACTATGTTGTGTGCTTCTTTTCGATAGTTCCTGTTTCGTTGCGATCGTGAGGATTCGTTCGTCTACGCTTGGTTCGGCTTCATCCGTTCGTCTTCTTCATGGACTCGTTCTTCTTCCTTGCGGGATTTCAGGCAAGATGACCGCTACCCTGGATCTCACTACTATCATTGCTATGCTATTTGTTTCGTTCTACCGCTATGTTGCGCTACCTATCACCTATTTATCAAGCCATCCCAAATTGCCATGAACCTCTAACCTTTGACACTTTTCCTACGCAAACCATTGTTTGGCTATGTTACCGCTTTTGCTCAGCCCCTCTTATAGCGTTGCTAGTTGCAGGTGAAATTGAAGATTTCTCCATGGTGGACAGGATTTTGGTTGGGATATCACAATATCTCTTATATTATTAATGCATCTATATACTTGGTAAAGGGTGGAAGACTCGGCCTTTTGCCTAGTGTTTTGTTCCACTCTTGCCGCCCTAGTTTCCGTCATACCGGTGTTATGTTCCCGGATTTTGCGTTCCTTACGCGGTCGGGTGATTTATGGGACCCCCTTGATAGTTCGCTTTGAATAAAACTCCTCCAGCAAGGCCCAACCTTGGTTTTACCATTTGCCTCACCACCACCTATCCTTTCCCTTGGGTCGGCCAACCCGAGGGTCATCTTTATTTTAGCCCCCCCGGGTCAGTGCTTGTCTAAGTGTTGGTCCGAACTAAGCTGCCTGCGGGGCCACCTCGGGGCAACTTGAGGGTTGGTTTTACTCGTAGCTAGTCTCATCCGGTGTTGCCCTGAGAACGAGATATGTGCAGCTCCTATCGGGATTTGTCGGCGCATCGGACGGCTTGCTGGTCTAGTTTTACCATTGTTGAAATGTCTTGTAAACCGGGATTCCGAGTCTGATCGGGTCTTCCTGGGAGAAGGTCTATTCCTTCGTTGATCGCGAGAGCTTGTCATGGGCTAAGTTGGGACACCCCTGCAGGGTATAATCTTTCGAAAGCCGTGCCTGCGGTTATAGGCAGATGGGAATTTGTTAATGTCCGGTTGTACATAACTTGACACCAGATCCGAATTAAAACACATCAACCGCGTGTGTAGCCGTGATGGTCTCTTCTCGGCGGAGTCCGGGAAGTGAACACGGTTTCTGGGTTATGTTTCACGTAAGTAGGAGTTCAGGATCACTTCTTGATCATTGCTAGTTTCACGACCGTTCCTTTTGCTCTCTTCTCGCTCTGATTTGCATATGTTAGCCACCATATCATGCTTAGTCGCTGCTGCAGCCTCACCACTTTACCCCTTCCATTTCCTTTAAGCTTTGCTAGTCTTGATACCCATGGTAATGGGATTGCTGAGTCCTCGTGGCTCACAGATTATTACAACAACAGTTGCAGGTACAGGTTATGCGATGATCATGACGCGAGAGCGATGCTTGCTTGCGTTGAGTTCTTCTTCTACTTCTTCTTCGATCAGGGGATAGGTTCCAGGTCGGCAGCCTGGGCTAGCAGGGTGATGTCGTTTGAGTTTTTGTTTGTGTTTCATCCGTAGTCGGATGATGCTCTGATGTATTGTAATGTTGTATTCATGCGGCATTGTATGCCTCTTGTATGTATCCCCATCTATTATGTAATGTTGATGTAATGATATCCACCTTGCAAAAGCGTTTCAATATGCGGGTCTATCCTTGGTGGGACCTTCGAGTTCCTTTTGGATAGGGTCGCATACTGGGCGTGACACATAGCCGCATGAGTTGCTCATGCCCTTTATCCATGCAAGATCTTCTTTACCTGCACCTAGCAGCTAACATGCAAGTGAGTACACTTGTGCATGACCCTCAATCTCTAATATTTTTGTACTACCTTAATATGATTCATCAACATTTTAGGTATATATCTTCAGATGCCAGCCATGTACACATTAAGAATCATACCCTGTTCGTTTCTTCTTGTTATAAAAATCTAGCCATGCGCATTCCCAAAAATCGTTTCCTACTACGGAATGTTTACGTGGGGGGTTCCAATGAAGCCCACAGGCCACAACAGCCACACCTGAGTTGGAATCCGCTAAGAGTCTATTAAGGAAAGGATATTTCGTTCCCTAAGTTAAGAGTCATTTCAATAGAACCTGCAGTAGTCCTGTTCTGCAGCAGTTTGAGTTTGTACCAGTCCAGGGCACTAGTCTTGAGTCGCCTATATAAAGGTCCCCTAGCTGCAGCGACTGATGCAAGTTATCAATAATGAAGTCTTCCCTAATCACTATTCCCCCACTACGTTGTTACCTTTCTGATCTGCGCTGGCTACGGTGCCTTGTTAACCCTCTAGCACCTTCTGGCTACAGGAATACCCTCCGGTCTAGAGGCTCTAACAGATGCTCTCCCTTGTATGTGATTATTTGATTTGACCCATCCGATGAGAGTCTTCCAATCTAACGATAATACACATAATATATCTAGAGTAAAGCCAACTAATAAGGAAACCGTGTGTTCTTGTTGTTTCCAATTCCAACAGTAAGACAGCTGCTGCAGCACCAGCAGCATATCTGCACTAACAGAAGAGGGTATTTATTTCTTGATTGGTTCTCTTCTCAAAGGTTACATTGTGTAAATGGAACTACTAGCGGCACATGATTCCTAAGATTTTGAACCCTTCAGCAGATAAGCATTCAACTTTCCAAATGAGCCATGGGCTCAGCTGAACATTCATAACAACACATGGATTAAGTTGAACGTTAATCAGCTGCCACTGGACTCTCCTTGCATCCTCTGCTACTAGCTGCACCCAGGGATTTAAATGTCGGCATTCCCTAGTTACCTACAAAATTGGCAAAAGTTCGGTTGGTTCCAACTTCCTAAAGGATAAAGGAGTCATCTTGGTCCTCATGGTAGGGTGCTAGAGTACTAGTACTACTTGAGAGGTTGAGAATTTGGGGATGAATCTGGGTTCGAATCCCACATTCCCTCCTATGTTTTCCTTATAATTTCAGTGTAAAACTGACTGATATGTTGGTCCCTCAGACGGCTACAAGTGTAGACAGAATAATATTTCGTTAGCTGAAGGATTCAAAACCGTATCTCTTCATTGTGGATGATGGCTTCTAACCGAATCTCTTACTGAACAATGTATTCTATTAATAAATCCAACCTTATTTGAAATTTAAATTTTCCCAAGAAATATCTCTCAGCCAAGAACCAGCAATTAACTGAAATGATTTCTTGTATGGAGATTATTTGTTCCGCGACACATCTGCACATCCTCTACTATTCTTACTATTTCCCCAACTGGACTACTGGAGGCCACAACATTACTCCCTCTGAATCTGATAGGTTCATAGGAGATTGTTTTGTCATTCACCAATTGAGGAAGGTAGCAGCAGGGCCGTTGCGTGTCGTGCACCAGATCGTATGATGAAGCTACGGAACCTAGTAAATTTCGGAATCTAACGAGGATAATATACTAGGGGTTCTGGTGAGATTGGTCGTACTCTTACCTCGCGGGGCGGCGGCTGGGAGAAGGAGAAGTTGACCTTGGCCTGGATGGCGAGGTGGACGTCGTCGGCGTCGAGCTGGGGCTTGGCTGCGTGGTCGGCGTAGACCTGGGCGTCGCCGAGCACGTCCCCTACGTAGCGGTAGGCCAGGTCCAGGAACTGGTGCACGACACGCGGCTCGTACTCGCCTGTCACGACCTGGGGTCGGACGGTTTCGCCGCCGGCGATCGGAGGTAGGATTGGTAGGATAGGATTTGAATTTGGGGACGGAGAGGAGAGAAGACAGCGAGAGGAGGAAGAGAAGAGCCAGCGGCTCAGAATGATCTATTTCCTTTTCGATGCCTTTCACACGCTACCTGGCTGGCTGGTTATATCCACCAGTCTAGCTTTCACTTTACAAGGCCCATGGCCCAACTATTACAAGGCCTTAAGCCCAAATGCCCACTCCACACATTTGAACTCTCCCGCGCCTTGGTTACGCCTTCTTCTTCACTTGATTACGCCTTCTCTCTTGGTTGACGCCCATCGTAAGCATTGCAGTACTTACAGTACCCGCCCCTAAAGAACCAGCTTGTCCCCAAGCTGGTGCAGCTGGGTAACGCGCCTTGAGCACGTCATAATCTTCCCATGTGGCCGACGATGGTGGTACTGTAGCCCATTTTATCAGCACTTGCAAGTGAGAGTTGTTCCCCTTTTTCACCAATCGTCAATCGAGCACTGCCTCTGGAATTATGCCAGGTACGGACAGATCCACTGGCTTGGGCAAATTGACGAAGACGGGTGTATGATCAGGAACATGCCCTTTGAGCTGGGAGACATGGAAAACCGGGTGTACCTGACTGCCTCTGGGTAATTCAAGTCGGTAAGCCGCTTCTCCAATTTTGTCCAACACTTTGTATGGCCCGAAGTACTTGAGTGCAAGTTTGGGACATGGCCTGTTGACCACTGTAGATTGTGTATACGGCTGGAGACGCAAATAAACCATCTCACCCACTGCAAACACACGTTTTGATCTTTTCCGATCTGCAAAATGTTTGTACTTGCACTGAGTGCGAGCCAAATGGTCCCTCAATGCTGCAGTATGGTGCTGGTGTTCAGTCAACCAGGTTTGCACATCTGTATTGAGCGAAGAGTTGTGACCCAACAACTGTCCAATGTCCGGATCATGGCCATACAGAGCTTTGTAAGGAGTACAACCCAAGGAACAATGGTACGTGGTGTTGTACCAAAACTCAGCTTGCGACAACCAGGTGGACCATTTAGCTGGAAACTCATTCACAGCACAGCGTAAATACATTTCCAGGCACTGATTAACACGCTCTATCTGCCCATCCGTTTGGGGATGGTAAGCTGTGCTCATGTGCAATTATGTACCCCACACTCCGAACAGCTCCTTCCAAAATGCACTCGTGAAAATCTTATCTCTGTCTGATACGATCACCAGTGGTAACCCATGCAGCTTGACAATGGTATTGAGAAAGACTTTGGCAACAGAAGCAGCAGTGAAGGGGTGTTTCAAGGGGAGGAAATGACTCACTTTGGTCAGTCGATCGACCACAACAAGAATTGCATTATAGCCATCAGATTTTGGTAATCCTTCAATAAAGTCCATACTAATTGATTGCCAAGGACTGTCAGGTATAGGAAGTGGTTGCAGCATTCCAGGACTTTTGCAAAGTTCATGCTTAGCTTGCTGACACACACTGCATTGCTTGACAAAACTTTCCACATCTGCTTTCATACCTGACCAGCTAAACAACTGTTTCACTCTGTGATAAGTTGGCAAAATGCCAGAGTGACCACCTATTGGACTTGAGTGGAAAGCCTGTATTAACTTGGTCTGCAAGCCTGTATTTGCTCCCACCCATATCTTCCCTTCTTGTTTAATGAGGCCTTCCTGTAGTTGAAACCCAGGACAAGTCTTGCTGTCCATTGCTAACTTCTGTAGCATAAGTTGAGCATTAGGGTCTACAGTATATGAATTGAGAATTTCCTGAATCCACACAGGTTTGCTAGTGGATACTACCTGTGCCACAAACAAATGAGCCACTCTTGACAAAGCGTCTGCTGCAGTATTTTCCACTCCCTTTTTGCATTGAATGCTGAATTGTAGCCCCACTAACTTTGTCATTGCTTTTCTCTGAAGATCTGAGGTCAAATTTTGGTCCCCCAAGTGACACAAGCTCTGATGATCCGTTTTAATAATAAACGGTGCTCGAGACAGATATGATCTCCACCTATCCACTGCCATCATGATAGCTAGGAACTCTTTTTCATATATTGAAGTTTTTGACTGACCACTCCCAATGCTTTACTGTAATAAGCCACAGGGTGACCTTCCTGAGTAAGCACAGCACCCACTCCAGTGTTGCAAGCGTCTGTCTCTACTGTAAATGTCTTGTTGAAATCAGGCAGGGCAAGTACTGGAGTAGTTGCCATAGCACTCTTCAACTGTTGGAAAGCCTGCTGAGCAGATTCAGACCACACAAAAGACTGTTTCTTCAGCAAAGCAGTCAGGGGTTTGGCAAGCAGACCATAGTTCTTAACAAATTTTCTGTAATATCCTGTTAATCCCAAAAATCCCCTCAACTCAGTGTCTGATGTAGGAACAGGCCAATTCACCATAGCTTCTGTTTTCGCTGGGTCAGTGGCCACTCCTTGATCGGAAATAATGTGGCCCAGGTATTCCATAGCCTGTTGTGCAAAAGCACACTTGCTTTCCTTCACATAGAACTAGTGCTCTTTCAGAAGATCAAACACAATCTGTAAGTGTTCTAAATGTTCCTCAAAAGTCTGACTGAACACTAGAATATCATCCATAAACACTAATACAAACTTCCTATTTGGTCTTGCAAACACAAAGTTCATAACACATTGGAATGTGCCTGGAGCAGTGGCTAGCCCAAATGGAACAACTCTGAACTGAAACTGGCCATGGTGAGTTTTAAATGCAGTCTTGTGCTCATCTTCCTCTTTCATCCTGATCTGATGATACCCAGCTCGAAGGTCCAACTTGGAAAACCATTTGGAGCCCCCTAATTCATCCAACAATTCATCAATCACAGGCAAAGGAAATTTACTTTTGATTGTCAGGTCATTCAGCCTTCTATAATCCACACAGAATCTCCAAGTCCCATCTTTCTTCTTTACCAAAAAAACAAGAGAAGCAAAAGGACTTATGCTGGGAGTAACCAGCCCTGCTTGTAACATTTCAGATACCTGCCTCTCTATTTCATCTTTTTGCAAAGGAGAATACCTGTATGGTCTACAGTTTACTGGTACCGCATCAGGTTTCAAGTGGATGGCATGATCCAAGGCTCTGTGAGGAGGAAGTGTCTTTGGTTCTTAAAATACTTCTTTGTTTCTATTTAAGATTTGTTGTACTGCAGGAGGAATTTCTACAGCAGGTTCCATAGTAATGCGGTTCAGAAGTGCTGTTGCCCACACATCATTACCCTTTTCCCATTTAAGTAATTGCTCAGCTGATATTTCCTCAATGTGGTCTTGCTGTACTGGCAACACTCCTTGCAGTCTGACTTCTTGTCCTTCATATTGGAATTGTATCCACTTTGCTGCCCAGTGGCACTGCATAACGCCCCATTGCTCAAGCCAATCTATACCCAGAATAATGTCATGACCACCCAAGGGAAAAACATGCATAGGACTAGTGAAACTATGCCCCTTCAACCACCAGGTTAATTGAGGGACACATTCAGTGCACTTCACCAGATTTCCATTAGCAACTCTGACTTGTATTGGCACTGGTAACTTTGCTGTAGTCACAGAAATCCTGCTCAGTAAGGTCTGATCCACAAATGAGTCAGTACTGCCTGAATCTATCAGAATGAGCACAACCTGATTCCCAACCAATGCCCTCAACTGAATTGTTCTAGGGTGAGGTGCTCCTGACAAAGCTGTTGCTGAGATAGCTGCACATTCCTCATGGCCAGCAGTCACCAGAGCATCTAATACTGCATCCGAGATGATCTCATGGGGATCCACCATTTCTGCAGCCTTGAGCTGACCTGTTTGAACAGTGGGTTGATTACACATGTGACCTGGCATGAACTTCTCCCCACACTTGTAACATAACCCATTAGCACGCCTGTACTCCTTGAGCTACTTTGCTTTCCACAAGTCACATGTGGCCAGCTAAGGTTTACTGTCACTCTTTGTATAAGAGTTTTTGGAGAAAGGTGGTTTAGGAGTTTTTTGTTGCAGCAGTAACCCTTCCTGAACTGAGGCATACAGGGAAGCCATTTGTATTGTTGTAGGTATCTGAACTTCCACCCCAGCACGAAGTTCGTCCTTCAGTCCCATCACAAAGCGAGTGATCAGGAATGTGTCGCTGATTGTTGGCTCATACAACCTGACCGTATACACTAAGTGCAGGAACTGGTGCTTATATTCTTCGACAGTACCTGTTTGCTTGAGCAGCATCAACTCCTTCATCTTCTGACGGTAAACATCCACATCAAATTCCTTCAGAATGGCCTCACAGAATTGTTCCCAAGTATGGAACGCTGCAGTCTGCTTGAATGCTTGATACCAATGTGCAGCGTTATCCGTCAGGTACAGAGAAGCAGAAGTAACTTTGAAATTTGCAGGTATGTGATACAACTGGAAGAAAGCCTCGCATCTATCCAACCAAATCTGCACATTCGAACCATCAAACCTCGGAAAATCCATCTTAGGCATCCATTGGCGCTTGTTACCATTCTCCTCGACTGCAATCAGCACGGGCAACTGAACAATGGGCAGTGTAGCAGGTACCTGGACTGGTGGTGGTGGTTGCCTGTAATGCGGTCCTGCGCCGAGGATCCCATCGGAAACCTCAGATGCTGTGGGCGAAGAGCTCTCGCCCTGCCCCGTGGTCTTGTCTCCTCTCGCCGCATGAAGCTGCCCCTGCTGCACTTGCCCCAACGTGTCGCAGGAGAGATCGACCTTGACGTGCACTTGATCCAGGCGCGCCGCTTGCTCTGTGAGCTTCACATCCAGCGATGCCAGCTTCGCACAGATGTCATCCACGACCGCCAATTTGCTCTGGTTCTCGCGGAGCACGGCGAATTCCTTGAGCATCCGTTCCTGGAACGCCTCCATCTCGTCCGCCAGGAACCTGTTTTGCGGGTTAGGCTTGAATGTCGTCGTGGCGGCGGCTTTTCCCCAATTCAACCCACCTCAGGTCCGGAATTACTCAGATCAAGCCCGAGAGCAATCTGAAACCTTCGCGTCAGATTTGCTGGGTACGAATCAAGGAAAAAAAATTAGGGCGCATGGGCGGAAGCGGTGGCTCTGAATACCAGACTGTCACGACCTGGGGTCGAACGGTTTCGCCGCCGGCGATCAGAGGTAGGATTGGTAGGATAGGATTTGAATTTGGGGACAGAGAGGAGAGAAGACAGCGAGAGGAGGAAGAGAAGAGCCAGCGGCTCAGAATGATCTATTTCCTTTTCGATGCCTTTCACACGCTACCTGGCTGGCTGGTTATATCCACCAGTCTAGCTTTCACTTTACAAGGCCCATGGCCCAACTATTACAAGGCCTGAAGCCCAAATGCCCACTCCACACATTTGAACTCTCCCGCGCCTTGGTTACGCCTTCTTCTTCACTTGATTACGCCTTCTCTCTTGGTTGACGCCCATCGTAAGCACTGCAGTACTTACATCGCCCTCGCCGAGCCCCATCGACCGGAGGAGCTCCCGCACCACGCGCGCGTCACGAGGCTCGTCCGGGACGGAAGTTCCTCCCGCCGCCGCCGCAGACGGAAGCGATGGCTGCACGCCGCCGCTGTCCATGCTCTGATTGCTGTGTCTTGGCTGGTGGGGGGTTTCAGGGAACGAATCAGGGTTAGATGTTGTGCCTATTAAAAGATGGAAGATTGCAACAGCATCAACAAAGACGCTTTGGCCGAGTGGTTAAGGCGTGTGCCTACTAAGTACATGGGGTTTCCCCGTGAGAGTTCGAATCTCTCAGGCGTCGATATATTCTGATATATTCTTTTTGTACCAATTTTTTTCCTTCTTTTAGCGAGTAATAATTTTTTTTGTGGCTTATTTCTATCTACTCCAAGAAAAAACTTGCAAGAAAATTTTCTAATCTATTCATCAAGTGTCAAGATAGTACAAAAAACATCATAAGCGAAAAATACATCTAGGTCCATAGACCACCTAGAGAGACTCCAAACATTGAAGCGAGCGGAAGGCGCGCCACCATCTTCGCCCCTCCCTCATCAGAGTTAGGCAAACCTTGTTGTAGTGGACAGTCGGAAAGTCATCGTGCTAAGGCCCCATTGCGCCAATGAACCATAACAACAACCACCGCCAATGAAGAGAAATGTAGATCGGATGGATCCAACCTGTAGACGCATGAACACAGACGAAAGAAGGCATGATCCACGTGGATCTACCGAAGAGAGAGCCACCGCCACCTCGCCTCTCTGAGCAGTACACAAACCCTAACAAAACTCAAAAAAGCATGAAGAAACGGAGCCCTCCCACCGGCAAAGGTCAGGATCCACCATGCTTCTATAGCCCTGAGACCACAAGAGATGAGGTAGACCGACGGCGGCACCGGTGGGAGGCACGAGAAACCCTAGTTAAAGGGTCTTCTTTCTTCCACGGGGAGAAAGTGGAAGAAAGAAAATTGTCTAGTCCAAATTTAGCTTCATAATAAATGCATTTCCACTTTCCGGTGTTTCGTTACCTAGGTGTTGGATATAAGAGCATTTAGATCACTGTCATAATGATCAAAAAGTATCTTTTCCTATCAATAATTTTTCCTTTCTTTCTACGAGTAATATTTGTTTTCTCTGTGGCTTATTTCTATCTACTCCAAATTTGGCTTCATAATAATATGTTTCCACTTTCCAGTGTTTCGTTGCCTAGGTGTTGGTACTTACTTCATAATTATCAAAAGGTCACTTTGGAACATATGATAGGAGCACTTTCTTTTGAAAGTTTTGAATCTCTCGGGCGTTGATATTTTTTCCAATACTTTTTCCCTTTTTTGCGAGTAATTTTTTTCTATGGCTTATTTCTCTCTACTCCAAAATTGGCATCCTAATAATGTGCTTCCATATGTTTTGTTACCTAGATGTTGGTACTTACTTCATGATGACCATGCCAAAGGAAAAGCTCGTGTTCAAACATGCTATCCACATGTCATACCAACATACAATAGTGGGCCTTATATGGATCACATCATATGGAAGTTTTCGCTTGATGGCCGGGTTAAACTTAATATTGATGGTTCCTTTTTGGATGGTATTGGAGGGACGGGCATCATTTTAAGGGATGCTTCTGGTGGCATCATTTTTTGTTCGTGCACACATCTATTTTCATGCAATGATGTGTTTGAATCTGAAATTTTGGCAATCAGAGAAGCATTAAGGCTGGCCATGCAATTGATGTGGAGTAGGACTGTTTGAAAGAGGTAAACATTGTTGGAAATATGCCCTAAAGGCAATATTGTATTATTATATTTTCATTATTCATAGTTAAGAGTTTATATTCCATGCTATAACTGCTATGATCCTGGAATATGCGATTCGGTTGAAAACTCATATGCATGTGTGGAATGATAAAAGGTAAACAATAGGTTCCCTGTCTCGCCTCTAGTACCAGCTCAAGTGTTGTTTGGTGATCATGTTTTCCGGATCTTAGGATATCGTTAAGTGTAACAATAGTCCTAAAACATCATTGAGGGTATGCCGTTAGAAGAACAATCATATTGGATCGACCCAATACTTGTCTGTTATACTATGTGATCATATCATCTGAAATCATCTGTTATAACACGTGGGTGTTAGCATGTGTTTTAGTTCCTCAGACCATGAGAGTGTCTCGGTCACTTCCTACCGGACGGTGGGCTTTGGGGTTGCTCAAACATCATTTGTAACAAGGTGACCATAATGACAACTTTCAGGCACACCGGAAAGTTTGACAAGTGACCGGACAGATCGAGAGTGGGATTTGCTCCTCCAACGATGGGGAGATATTCTTAGGGCCCTCTCAGTGTCATGGCATCCATCATCATCTGGCCAGACACAGGTGACTACGTCCCGGGGATGCCGGAACATGTCAACGAGAAAGAAGAACAAAACCGGTAACGAGAGCAACAATTTAGTGAGCATGGTGATGAGGATACCGATGCACACCGAGTTTTGTGAAGTATCGTGAAGCAAAGGGAACATCACATGATAACCAAAGGTTCACTCGAATATCATTTGTGTAATCATAGGGACCGATATCGATGTCCACAATTCCGCTATCAGTCATTGAACGAAGGGGTTTCGTTCATGTCTATGGTTACCGAACTTACAGGGTCACAAGTTTAAGGTAATCACAATCCGCTGAGTGTTAGTAGGACGGGAGTGATGAGAATATATTTGTGGAATTGTTTCATTAATATCTGGAATAGTTCTGAGAGGTTATGGAAGCGTTTCGGGGTCACCGGAAGGGTTTTAGTGAATATCGGGTAATACCGGGTATTACCGATTAATATATACCGGTGGAAAATGTTTCTGGGTATGTTAAATTATATATATATATATTTATTTATTTATTTATATTTATAGGACAAATGTTTCCTACAAGCAGTGGTAGTTACCATCACTTGCGTTTTGTATGTTCTATATAGTATCTGTCGAAACCGAGAGTATGTACGTGTAGTATGTAGTATATAACAATGATTAGGTAGTATATATACAAATTTTTAGGTAGTATGTACCATTCTTTGAGTATGCTCTTTTTTCGTACAAATATGTACATATTTCACAAATATAACAAAAACTATGGGCTCATATCCATTTTTTTTCATGTAACTTGTTTTGAAATATCTTAGATATAGTATATGAACATATTTAAAATAATAAAATAATATATATAGTACCACATGCTATTATATGAGGCATGTGGGGTAACTACCACCGGGTGGTAGGATGGATTTTCCCTACACACACACACACACACACACACACACACACATATATATATATATATATATATATATATATATAATTATCTGAAAATGTTTAGAACAAATATATATTTAATTTAATATCAATGGGCCTAATAAGTCCAAAAGGTGGAAGGCAACTTGGGCCACAAGGGCCCAAGTGGAAGTGCCCCCCTCTTCCTAATTGGGGGGGGGGGCGAATCCTACTTGGGGAGGGAGTAGGACTCCCCCACAAGGTTGGCGCACCAAGGGGCCTCCTTCCCCTTTGGTGGCTGCCCTATCCCTCCCCTCTGACCTATATATACTAGAGGATTTCCACCCTATGTAACTGATACGTCTCCAACATATCTATAATTTTTTATTTTTCCATGTTGTTATATTATCATTCTTGGATGTTTTACAATTATTTTATATCATTTTTTGGTACTAACCTATTGACACAGTGCCCAGTGCCAGTTGTTGTTTTCTGCATGTTTTTTACATCACACGAAATCAATACCAAACGGAGTCCAAACACAGCGAAACTTTTTGAGGATTTTTTTGGGCCAGAAGACATCCAGTGGGCCAGGAAAGCACCTAGGGGTTGCTCCGAGGAGAGCACAACCCACTAGGGCATGCCTGGAGGCCCAGGCGCGCCCTGGTGGGTTATGCCCACCTCGGGTGCCCCCTAAACCACCTCTTTGCTCTATAAATACCCCAATATTCTAGAAACCCTAGGGGAGTCGACGAAAATCAATTCCAGCCGCCGCAGAGTCCAGAAACACCAGATCCAATCTAGACACCATCTCGGAGGGGTGCATCATGTCCATTGGTGCCTCTCCGATGATGCGTGAGTAGTTCTTTGTAGACCTACAGATCCGTAGTTAGTAGCTAGATGGCTTCCTCTCTCTCTCTCTCTTGATTATCAACACAATGGTCTCTTGGAGATCCATATGATGTAAGTCTTTTTGCGGTGTGTTTGTTGGGATCCGATGAACTTTGAGTTTATGATCAGATCTATGTTTTTATCCATGAAAGTTATTTGAGTCTTCTTTAATCTCTTATATGCGTGATTGATTATAGCCTCGTATTTCTTCTCCGATATTTGGGTTTTTTTTGGCCAACTTGATCTATTTATATTGCAATGGGAAGAGGTGCTTTGTGATGGGTTCGATCTTACGGTGCTTGATCCCAATGATAGAAAGGGAAACAACACATATGTATCGTTGCTATTAAGGATAACAAGATGGGGTCTATTTCTACATAAATAGATCTTGTCTACATCATGTCATCATTCTTATTGCATTACTCCGTTTCTCCATGAACTTAATACACTAGATGCATGCTGGATAGCGGTCGATGTGTGGAGTAATAGTAGTAGATGCAGGCAGGAGTCGGTCTACTAATATTGGACGTGATGCCTATATAATGATCATTGCCTAGATATCGTCATGATTATTTGAAGTTCTATCAATTGCCCAACATTAATTGTTTTCCCACTGTTTGCTATTTTTCTCGAGAGAAGCCACTAGTGAAACCTATGGCCCCCGGGTCTCTTTTCATCATATTTTCCTTTGCGATCTATCTTCCTTTGCATTTATTTTCAGATCTGTTAAACCAAAAATACCAAAAAACTTTTGCTGCAATTTATTTGTTCTGCGATCTATTTATCCTATATACCACTTTTACCTTATGTTATTTGCCTATCTTGAGGCGCCGTACCCGAAAGGGATTGACAGCCCCTTTAACACGTCGGGTTGTGAGTATTTGTTATTTGTGTGCAGGTGATGTTTACGTGGTGTGAGGAGGTTCTCCTACTGGTTCAATAACCTTGGTCTCATCACTGAGGGAAATACCTTGTCCCCATACTGCATCATCCCTTCCTCTTTGGGGAAATACTGACGTAGTTCTAGCAGACATCAAAAGGAATATATGGCGCCGTTGTCGGGGAGGATCTTCAACATCAACCAGGTTCCTAATCACAAATCTCATCTCCTCGCAATTTACATTATTTGCCATTTGCCTCTCATTTCCCTCTCCCCCACTTCACAAAAATTTGTCGTTTTATTCGACCTCTTTTTCATTCACCGTTTTTCTCGTCAGATCTCTTATTTGCTTGAACTCGTCACCATGAGTGACTTTGGTATGGCAGAAACAGATGATGGTCTAACTCCTAAAATGGAGCGTACGGGTAATATGGATGCCAAAACATTTGTCTTGGGGCAAGGGGATTTTATGGGAAAAGAACATATCCAAGACTTTTTCAATTGTGTCAGGAAACTAAGTCTTGATGATATTCCTATACTTAAAAGGACTAAATCTTATGCAGAAGCTATTTCGGCACTTGTTCTGAAACTTGAAACTAGATTTATTCGTGCTCATCCCACCTTCCAAAGATTGTTCTATGAGTTACCCGTTATAAAGAATCCTAAAGCTAAAAAGTTAGCCACTCTTGTTTTGATGAATGAATTTGACTACATAATACGGGAAGCTAGGGAAATCTTTGATTTTTATGGCATGAATACTGAAAAACCTATGATTGATGAAATTCTTTATAATAGTGATTATGCTATGAGACATTTGCTTGGAGGTAACCAAATCTTTGATGAGAATCTTAAAAAGCAAGTCCCCGTTTTAGATATGATCCAACAAGTTTTTAACGATGTTAATCAACACTATTCTTGGATCACTGCTGGAAATCAAAGGGGTTATGATAAAAAGCAACTCGATAGTGCTAAGGTTTCCATGGATAATGTGTTTTATGTTTTATTTACAAAACCTCCTGACACAAATACCTCCAAGGAAAATAAGGATAAGGTGAAGGAAATATCCCCTAGAGGAAATAGTAAAGTTATTATTTATTTCCTTATTTCATGATAATGTTTATTATTCATACTAGAATTGTATTAACCAGAAACTTAATACATGTGTGAATACATAGACAAAACATAGTGTCCCTAGTATGCCTCTACTAGACTAGCTCATTAAACAAAGATGGTTATGCTTCCTAACCATAGACATGTGTTGTCATTTGATGAATGGGATCACATCATTAGGAGAATGATTTGATGGACATGACCCATCCGTTAGCTTAGCATTATGATCGTTACAGTTTCATTGCTACTGCTTTCTTCATGTCTTATACATGTTCCTCAGACTATGAGATTATGCAACTCCCGAATACCGGAGGAACACCTTGTGTGCTATCAAACGTCACAACGTAAATGGGTGATTATAAAGATGCTCTACAGGTGTCTCCAAAGGTGTTTGTTGGGTTGGCATAGATCGAGATTAGGATCTGGACCCTCTCGGTAATGCTCATCACTATAAGCCTTGCAAGCAATGTTACTAATGAGTTAGTTGTGGGATGAAGTATTATGGAACGAGTAAAGAGACTTGCCGGTAACGAACTAGGTATGATGATACCGACGATCGAATCTTGGGCAAGTAACCTACCGATGACAAAGGGAACAACGTATGTTGTTATGCGGTTTGACCAATAAAGATCGTCGTAGAATATGTAGGAGCCAATATGAGCATCTAGGTTCCGCTATTGGTTATTGATCGAAAATGTGTCTCGGTCATGTCTATAGTTCTCGAACCCGTAGGGTCCACACGCTTAACGTTCGATGACGATATGTATTATGATTTAAGTGTTTTTGATGACCGAAGTTTGTTCGGAGTCCCAGATGAGATTACGGACGTGATGAGGAGTCTCGAAATGGTCAAGACATAAATATTGATATATTGGACCATGTTATTCAGACACCAGAAGTGTTCCGGGAAGTTTCGGGTAAAACCAAAGTGCCGGAGGGGTTACCGGAACCCCCTGGGGGAATTAATGGGCCACCATGGGCCTTAATGGAGAGAGGGGAGGGCACCCAAGGCAAGCCGCCCCCCCCCTTGGAGTCTGAATAGGACAAGGGAAGGGGGCGGCGCCCCCTTTCCTACTCCCTCTCCCTCTCCTTCCTTCCCCCTCTCTTCCTTGTGATGGAATCCTACTAGGACTAGTAGTCCTAGTAGGACTCCCTCTCCTTGGGCGCTCCCTAGGGCTAGCTGGCCTCCCCCTTGCTCCTTTATATACGGGGGTAGGGGGGCACCCTAGAACACACAAGTTTCTCTTAACCGTGTGCGGTGCCCCTCCACAGTTACACACCTCGATCATACCATCATAGAGCTTAAGTGAAGCCCTATGCCGGTAACATCATCGTCATCGTTGCCACGCTGTCGTGCTGACAGAACTCACCCTCATCCTCAACTAGATCAAGAGCACGAGGGGCGTCATCGAGCTGAACGTGTGCTAAATGCGGAGGCGTCGTATGTTTGGTACTTGGATCGGTTGGATCGCGAAGAAGTTCGACTACATCAACCGCGTTATTGAAATGCTTCCGCTTTTGGTCTACGAGGGTACGTGGACATACTCTCCCCTCTCGTTGCTATGCATCACCTAAATTTTGAAATTACTACGTTCCCCAACAGTGGCATCCGAGCCAGGTCTATGCGTAGATGTTTTATGCATGGGTAGAACACAAAGAGTTGTGGGCGATAATAGTCATATTGCTTACCACTAAAGTCTTACTTTGATTCGGCGGTATTGTTGGATGAAGCGGCCCAGGCCGACATTACATGACCGTGTTCATGAGACTGGTTCTACCGACGTGCTTTTGCACATAGGTGGCTAGCGGGTGTTTGTTTCTGTCCAACTTTAGTTGAATCGAGTTTGACTACGACCAGTCCTTGTTGAAGGTTAAAACATCATACTTGACGAAAAATCATTGTGGTTTTAATGTGTAGGTAAGAACAGTTCTTGCTAGAAGCCCGTAGCAGCCACGTAAAACTTGCAACAACAAAGTAGAGGACGTCTAACTTGTTTTTTGCAGGGCTTGCTGTGATGTGATATGGTCAAGACATGATGTGATATAAATTGCTGTATGAGATGATCATGTTTTGTAACAAAGTTATCGGCAACTGGCAGGAGCCATATGGTTGTCGCTTTATTGTATGCAATGCAATCGCCATGTAATTGTTTTACTTTATCACTAGGCGGTAGCGATAGTCGTAGAAACAATAGTTGGCGAGATGACAATGATGCTACGATGGAGATCAAGGTGTCGCGCCGGTGGTGATGGAGATCATGACGATGCTTCGGTGATGGAGATCATGAGCGCAAGATGATGATGGCCATATCAAGTCACATATTTTTATTGCATGTGATGTTTATCTTTTATGCATCTTATTTTGCTTAGTACGACAGTAGCATTATAAGATGATACCTTACTAAATTTCAAGGTATAAGTGTTCTCCCTGAGTATGCGTTGTTGCTACAGTTCGTCGTGCCGAGGCACCACGTGATGATCGGGTGCGATAAGCTCTACGTTCACATTCAATGGGTGCAAGACAGTTTTGCACATGCATAATACTCGGGTTAAACTTGACGAGCCTAGCATATGCAGATATGGCCTTGGAACACTGAGACCGAAAGGTCGAACATGAATCATATAGTAGATCTGATCAACATAGTGAAGTTCACCTTTGAAAACTACTCCATCTCACGTGATGATCGGACATGGTTTAGTTGATTTGGATCACATGATCATTTAGATGACTAGAGGGATGTCTATCTAAGTGGGAGTTCTTAAGTAATATGATTAATTGAACTTTAATCTATCATGAACTTAGTTTTGATAGTTATTTTGCATGTCTATGTTATTGTAGATCAATGTCCTGTGCAACCGTTCCTTTGAATTTTAATGCGTTCCTAGAGAAAGCTAAGTTGAAAGATGATGGCAGCAACTATACGGACTGGGTCCGTAACTTGAGGATTATCCTCATTGCTGCATAGAAGAATTACATCCTACAAGCATCGCTGGGTGCCAGGCCTACTGCAGATGCTACTGATGACATTAAGAACGTTCGGCAGAGCAAAGCTGGTGACTACTCGATAGTTCAGTGTTCCATGCTTTACGGCTTAGAATTGGGACTTCAAAGATGTTTTGAACGTCATGGAGCATATGAGATGTTCCAAGAGTTGAAGTTAATATTTCAAGCAAATGACCGAGTTGAGAGATATGAAGTCTCCAACAAGTTCTATAGCTGCAAAATGGAGGAGAATAGTTCTGTCAGTGAACACATACTCAGAATGTCTGGGTACCATAACCATTTGACTCAGCTGGGAGTTAATCTTCCTGATGATAGTGTCATTGATAGAGTTCTTCAATCACTGCCACCAAGCTATAGAGGCCTCGTGATGAACTATAATATGCAAGGGATGAACAAGACTATTCCCGAGCTCTTTGCAATGCTAAAGGCTACGGAGGTAGAAATCAAAAAGGAGCATCAAGTGTTGATGGTCAACAAGACCACTAGTTTCAAGAAAAAGGGTGAAGGGAAGAAGGGGAACTTCAAGAAGAATGACAAGAAAGTTGTTGCTTAAGAGAAGAAACCCAAGTCTGGACCTAAGCCTGAAACTGAGTGCTTCTACTGCAAAGGGACTGGTCACTGGAAGCGAAACTGCCCCAAGTATTTGGCGGATAAGAAGGATGGCAAAGTGAAAGGTATATTGGATATACATGTTATTGATGTGTACCTTACTAATGCTCGTAGTAGCGCCTGGGTATTTGATACTGGTTTTGTTGCTCATATTTGCAACTCGACATAGGGGCTATGGATTAAATGAAGATTGGCTAAGGACGAGGTGACGATGCATGTGGGAAATGGTTCCAAGGTCGATGTGATCACCGTCATCATGCTACCCGTACATCTACCTTCGGGATTAGTTTTAGACCTGAATAATTGTTATTTGGTGCCAGCGTTGAGCATGAACATTATATCTGGATCTTGTTTGATGCGAGATGGCTATTCATTTAAATGAGAGAATAATGGTTGTTCTATTTATATCAGTAATATCTTTTATGGTCATGCACCCTTGCTGAGTGGTTAATTTTTGTTGAATCTCGATCGTGATGATACACATGTTCATAATATTGAAGCCAAATGATGCAAAGTTGATAATGATAGCACAACTTATTTGTGGCACTGTCGTTTAGGTCATATCAGTGTAAAGTGCATGAAGAAACTCCATGTTGTTGGGTTTTGGGAATCACTTGATTATGAATCACTGCTACGTCTTGAGCTTGCGTTGGTTTTCCTCGAAGAGGAGAGGGTGATGCAGCAAGTGTAGCATAAGTATTTCCCTCAGTTTTGAGAACCAAGGTATCAATCCAGTAGGAGGCTCCTCAAAAGTCCCACGCACCTACACAAACAAACTGAGAACACGCAACCAACGCAATAAAGGGGTTGTCAATCCCTTCACGGCCACTTGAGAAAGTGAGATCTAATAAAGATAGTATGATAAGATAAATATATTTTTGGTATTTTATAATATAGATGCAAAAGGTAAAGATGAAAATAAAAGTAGATTGAAAGCAAATATGATAAGAGATAGACCCGGGGGCCATAGGTTTCACTAGAGGCTTCTCTCAAGATAGCATAAGTATTACGGTGGGTGAACAAATTACTGTCGGGCAATTGATAGAAAAGCGCATAGTTATGAGATTATCTAGGCATGATCATGTATATAGGCATCACGTCCATAACAAGTAGACCGACTCCTGCCTAAATCTACTACTATTACTCCACACATCGACCGACTCCTGCCTGCATCTAGAGTATTAAGTTCATAAGAACAGAGTAACGCATTAAGCAAGATGACATGATGTAGAGGGATAAACTCATGCAATATGATATAAACCCCATCTTGTTATCCTCGATGGCAACAATACAATACGTGCCTTGCAACCCTTTCTGTCACTGGGTAAGGACACCGCAAGATTGAAAACAAAGCTAAGCACTTCTCCCATGGCAAGAAAGACTAATCCAGTAGGCCAAACCAAACTGGTAATTCGAACAGACTTGCAAAGATAACTCAATCATACATAAAAGAATTCAGAGAAGATTCAAATATTATTCATAGATAAACTTGATCATAAACCCACAATTCATCGGATCTCGACAAACACACCACAAAAAGAGTTTACATCGAATAGATCTCCACAAGAGAGGGGGAGAACATTGTATTGAGATACAAAAAGAGATAAGAAGCCATCTAGCTAATAACTATGGACCCGTAGGTCTGTGGTAAACTACTCACAACTCATCGGAGGGGCAAGGATGTTGATGTAGAAGCCCTCCGTGGTCGATTCCCCCTCCGGCAAAGTGCCGACGAAGGCTCCAAGATGAGATCTCGCGGATACAGAAGGTTACGGTGGTGGAAATTGTGTTTCGTGGTGCCCCTGGTTGTTTTCGGGGTACATAGGTATATATAGGAGGAAGAAGTACGTCGGTGGCCGACCGAGGGGCCCACGAGACAGGGGGCGCGCCCTACAGGGGGGGCGTGGCCCCCTATCCCGTGGGGTCCTCGGGAGCTTCTTGACTTGCACTCCAAGCTCTCCGGATCACGTTCGTTCCAAAAATCACGCTCCCGAAGGTTTCATTCCGTTTGGACTCCGTTTGATATTCCTTTTCTTCGAAATACTGAAATAGGCAAAAAACAGCAATATGGGCTGGGCCTCCGGTTAGTAGGTTAGTCCCAAAAATGATATAAATGTGTAAAATAAAGCCCATAAACATCCAAAAGGGGTAATATAATAGCATGGAACAATCAAAAATTATAGATACGTTGGAGACGTATCAAGCATCCCCAAGCTTAATTCCTGCTCGTCCTCAAGTAGGTAAATGATAAAAAGAGAATTTTTGATGTGGAATGCTACCTATCACAATTCATAATGTAATTTTCTTTATTGTGGCATGAATATTCAGATCCAAATGAATACAAAATAAAAGTTCATATTGATAAAAGAAATAGTAACACTTCAAGCATACTAATCAAAGTAATCATGTCTTCTCAAAATAACATGGCAAAAGAAAGTTCATCCCTACAAAATCATATAGTTAGGCTATGCTTCATTTTCGTCACACAAAGATGTTCCCAACTTCTATACCCCCGATGACAAGCCAAGCAATTGTTTCATACTTAAATAATCTCAAACTTTTTCAACCTTCACGCAATACATGAGTGTGAGCCATGGGTATAGCACTATGGGTGGAATAGAATATGATGATGGGGATTGTGTGGAGAAGACAAAAAAGGAGAAAGTCTCACATTGACGAGGATAATCAACGGGCTATGGAGATGCCCATCAATTGATGTCAACATGAGGAGTAGGGATTGCCATGCAACGGATGCACTAGAGCTATAAATGAATGCTCAGAAAAAGAAAACTAGTGGGTGTGCATCCAACTTGCTTGCTCACGAAGACCTAGGGCATTTGAGGAAGCCCATGGTAGGAATATACAAGCCAAGTTCTATAATGAAAAATTCCCACTAGTATGAAAAAGACAATCTATGAGACTCACTATATGAAAAACATGGTGCTACTTTGAAGCACAATATATGAGACTCACTATATGGAGAACAAGGTGCTACTTTGAAGCACAAGTGTGGAAAAAGAGATAGTAACGTTGCCCTTTTTATTTTCTTCTTCTTTTTTTTCTTTTTTTTCTTTTTCTTTTTCTTTGGGCAATGCTCTAATAATGATGATCATCACACTTCTATTGATTACAACACAAGAATTACAACTCGAAACTAGAACAAGATATGACTCTACATGAATGCCTCTGGCGGTGTACCGGGATGGTGCAATGAATCAAGAGTGACATGTATGAAAAATAATGCATGGTGGCTTTGCCACAAATACGATGTCAACTACATGATCATGCAATGGCAATATGACAAAAGTAAAGTATGTCATGATGATGAACGGAACGATGGAAAGTTGCATGTCAATATATCTCAGAATGGCTATGGAAATGCCATAATAGGTAGGTATGGTGGCTGTTTTGAGGAAGATATAGGGAGGTTTATGTGTGATAGAGCGTATCGTATCACGGGGTTTGGATTCACCGGCGAAGTTTGCACCAACTCTCAAGGTGAGAAAGGGCAATGCATGGTACCGAAGAGGCTAGCAAAGGCGGAAAGGTAAAAGTGCGTATAATCCATGGACTCAACATTAGACAAAAGAACTCATATACTTATTGCAAAAATTTATAAGTCATCAAAAATCAAGTACTAAGCGCATGCTCCTAGGGGGATAGATTGGTAGGAAAATACCATCGCTCGTCCCCGACCGCCACTCATAAGGATGCACAAGCCAGGTACACTTCATGTTTCAAATTTGTTACACAACTTTAACCATACGTGCATGCTACGGGACTTGCTAACTTCAACACAAGCATTCTTTGAATTCATAATCACCCAACTAGCATGACTTTAATATCACTACCTCCATATCTCCAAACAATTATCAAGTATCAAGTTGATCATAGCATCCAATTCACTTCCTATGATAGTTTTTATTATACCCAACTTGGATGCCCATCATTCTAGGACCAACTTTATGATAATAGCAAATACCATGCTTTTCTAAAAGACTCTCAAAATAATATAAGTGAAGCATGAGAGGCTAGCAATTTCTTCAAAATTAAGACACCATCGTGCTCTAAAAGATATAAGTGAAGCACTAGAGCAAAAACTATCAAGCTCAAAATATATAAGTGAAGCACATAGAGTATTCTAGCAAATTATAATAAAATAGGCTTCTCCCAAAAAGGTGTGTACAGCAAGGATGATTGTGGTAAAATTAAAAAGCAAAGACTAATATAATACATGACGCTCCAAGCAAAACACATATCATGTAGCGAATAAAAATATAGCTCAAAGTAAAGTTACCAATGAACGAAGACGAAAGAGGGGATGCCTTCCCGGGGCATCCCCAAGCTTAGGCTTTTGGATATTCTTGAATATCTTGGGGTGCCATGGGCATCCCCAAGCTTAGGCTCTTGCCACCCTTTATTCCATAGTCCACAAAAGCTTCACCCAAAACTTGAAAAACTTCACAACACAAGACTCAACAGGAAATCTTATAAGCTCCGTTAGTGAAAGAAAACAAAACCACCACATAAGGTACTGCAATGAACTCATTCTTTATTTATTTTTGTGTTAAACCTACTGTATTCCAACTTCCTTATGGTTTATAAACTAATTTACTAGACATAGATGCATTGAAATAAGCAAACAACACACAAAAAACAGAATCTGTCAAAAACAGAACAGTCTGTAGCAATCTGTAACTAACGCGAACTTATGGAACTCTAAAAATACTACCAAAATAGGACGTGCTGGACAATTTGTTTATCGATCAGCAGCAAAAAGAATCAATGCAAAATCACGTTTCTGTGATTTATTGAATGTTTTCTCGTGAGTGCAAAGTTTCTGTTTTTCAGCAGAATCAAATCAACCATCATCATAGTTTATCCTATAGGTTCTACTTGGCACAAACACTAACTAAAAGATAAAAATACATCTAAAAAGAGAGTAAATGCAATATTTATTACTAAACAGGAGCAAAAAAAACATAAAGAAAATTGGGTTGCCTCCCAACTAGCGCTATTGTTTAACGCCCCTAGCTAGGCATAAAAGCGAAGATAGATCTAACGAGTGCCATCTTTGGCACTAAATTCATAAGTAGCACGCATGATAGATTCATAAGGTAATTTGAATTTCTTTCTTGGAAAGTGCTCCATGCCTTTCTTTAAGGGAAATTGGAATCTAATGTTCCCTTCCTTCATATCAATAATCGCACCAATCGTTCTAAGGAAAGGTCTACCAAGAATAATAGGGCAAGAAAGATTGCAATCTATATCAAGAACGATAAAATCTACGGGCACCAAATTTCTATTTGCAACAATAAGAACATAATTGATCCTTCCCATAGGCTTTTTAATGGTGGAATCCGCAAGGTGCAAATTTAAAGAGCAATCTTCAAGATCATGGTAACCTAGAATATCATGTAAAGCTTTCGGAATCATGGAAACACTAGCACCCAAATCACACAAAGCAAAACACTCATAATCTTTAATTCTAATCTTTATAGTAGGTTCCCACTCATCATTAAGTTTTCTAGGTATAGAAACTTCCAAATTAAGTTTTTCATCATAAAATTGCATCAAGGCATCAACAATATGTTTGGTAAAAGTTTTATTTTGACTATAAGCATGAGGAGAATTAACAACGGATTGCAACAAGGAAATACAACCTTTTAAAGAGCAATTATCATAGTCAAATTCCTTGAAATCTGAGATAGTGGGTTCAATATTATTAGAAGTTGAGGATTCTCCAATCTCACTTTTACCAAATTTAGCATTAAGATCTGAAGACTCCGAATTCTTGGGACGCCTTCTAGGCAAAGTTGATTCATCATCAGTCCCATAATCATCAAAATTCATATTGCAAAACATAGATCTAATCGGAGATGCATTAATAACTTTAAGATCCTCATCATTATTTTCACGGAGACTAGAAGAACACGCTTTTATAAAGCTTTCTTTTTTAGCATGCAATCTAGCGGTTCTTTTTTAGGATCAAGAGGAGTATTTTTAGTAGCAAACATCTTCATAAGTTCATCCATCTTTCCACTCAAAACATTGATTTCTTCTATAGCATGCACTTTTTTACTAGAAGATCTTTCGGTGTGCCATTGAGAATAATTAGCCATAATATTATCAAGAAGTTTTGTAGCATCTCCTAATGTGATTTCCATAAAGGTGCCTCCCGCGGCCGAATCTAAATCCATAAATTCAAACCATGAGTAGGGCAATTGCGAAGCATCAATTTGATTCTTTCCCAAGATTGGGCAACATGCTCATGATCAAGTTGTTTAAAATTCATAATATCGTTCCTAAGAGTGATGATCTTAGCGGGAGGAAAATACTTAGAGATAAAAGCATCTTTGCACTTGTTCCAAGAATCAATACTATTTTTAGGCAAAGATGAAAACCAAACTTTAGCACGATCTCTAAGTGAAAACGGAAATAACTTCAGTTTGACAATATTGTTATCCGTATCTTTGTTCTTTTGCATATCACACAAATCAACAAAATTGTTTAGATGAGTAGCGGCATCTTCACTAGGAAGGCCGGCGAATTGATCTTTCATAACAAGATTCAGCAAAGCGGTATTGATTTCACAAGACTCAACATCATTAAGAGGAGCAATCAGAGTACTAAGGAAATCATTATTATTGGTACTCGAGAAATCACATAATTTGGTATTATCTTGTGCCATGGCAACAACTAATCCAACACACAAGCAAGCAAAAAAACGGCAAGCAAAAAAGAGAGGAGGAGATTGGGAAAGAGAGGGCGAATAAAACGGCAAGGGTGAAGTGGGGGAGAGGAAAACGAGAGGCAAATGGCAAATAATGTAAATGCGAGGGAGATGGGTTTGTGATGGGTACATGGTATGCCTTGACTTGAGCGAAGACCTCCCCAGCAACAGCGCCAGAAATCCTTCTTGCTATGTCTTGAGCTTGCGTTGGTTTTCCTCAAAGAGGAGAGGGTGATGCAGCAAGTGTAGCGTAAGTATTTCCCTCAGTTTTGAGAACCAAGGTATCAATCCAGTTAGAGGCTCCTCAAAAGTCCCACGCACCTACACAAACAAACTGAGAACTCGCAACCAACGCAATAAAGGGGTTGTCAATCCCTTCACGGCCACTTGCAAAAGTGAGATCTAATAAAGATAGTATGATAATATTTTTGGTATTTTATAATATAGATGCAAAAGGTAAAGATGCAAATAAAAGTAGATTGAAAGCAAATATGATAAGAGATAGACCCGGGGGGCATAGATTTCACTAGAGGCTTCTCTCAAGATAGCATAAGTATTACGGTGGGTGAACAAATTACTGGCGAGCAATTGATAGAAAAGTGCATAGTTATGAGATTATCTAGGCATGATAATGTATATAGGCATCACGTCCATAACAAGTAGACCGATTCCTGCCTGCATCTACTACTATTACTCCACACATCGACCGACTCCTGCCTGCATCTAGAGTATTAAGTTCATAAGAACAGAGTAACGCATTAAGCAAGATGACATGATGTAGAGGGATAAACTCATGCAATATGATATAAACCTCATCGTGTTATCCTCGATGGCAACAATACAATACGTGCCTTGCAACCCTTTCTGTCACTGGGTAAGGACACCGCAAGATTGAACCCAAAGCTAAGCACTTCTCCCATGGCAAGAAAGACCAATCTAGTAGACCAAACCAAACTGGTAATTCGAAGAGACTTGCAAAGATAACTCAATCATACATAAAACAATTCAGAGAAGATTCAAATATTATTCATAGATAAACTTGATCATAAACCCACAATTCATCGGATCTCGACAAACACACCGCAAAAAGAGTTTACATTGAATAGATCTCCACAAGAGAGGGGGGACATTGTATTGAGATCCAAAAAGAGAGAAGAAGCCATCTAGCTAATAACTATGGACCCGTAGGTCTGTGGGAAAGTACTCACAACTCATCGGAGGGGCAAGGATGTTGATGTAGAAGCCCTCCGTGATCGATTCCCCCTCCAGCAGAGTGTCGGCGAAGGCTCCAAGATGAGATCTCATGGATACATAAGGTTACGGCGGTGGAAATTGTGTTTCGTGGTGCCCTTGGATGTTTTCAGGGTACGTACCAGGAGCACCAGGAAACACAATTTCCACCGCCATAACCTTATGTATCCGCAAGATCTCATCTTGGAGCCTTCGTCGGCACTCTGCCGGAGTGGGAATCGACCATGGAGGGCTTCTACATCAACACCATAGCCCCTCCAATGAGTTGTGAGTAGTTTACCACAGACCTACGGGTCCATAGTTATTAGCTAGATGGCTTCTTATCTCTTTATGGATCTCAATACAATGTCCCCCGCCCTCTCTTGTGGGGATCTATTCGATGTAATCTCTTTTTGCGGTGTGTTTGTCGAGATCCAATGAATTATGGGTTTATGATCAAGTTTATCTATGAATTATATTTGAATCTTCTCTGAATTCTTTTATGTATGATTGAGTTATCTTTGCAAGTCTCTTCGAATTATCAGTTTGGTTTGGCCTACTAGATTGATCTTTCTTGCCATGGGAGAATTGCTTAGCTTTGGGTTCAATCTTGCGGTGTTCTTACCCAGTGACAGAAAGGGTTGCAAGACACGTATTGTATTATTGCCATCGAGGATAACAAGATGGGGTTTATATCATATAGCATGTGTTTATCCCTCTACATCATGTCATCTTGCTTAATGCGTTACTCTGTTCTTATGAACTTAATACTCTAGATGCAGGAAGGAGTCGGTCGATGTGTGGAGTAATAGTAGTAGATGCAGGCAGGAGTCGGTCTACTTGTTATGGACGTGATGCCTATATACATGATCATGCCTAGATAATCTCATAACTATGCGCTTTTCTATCAACTGCTCGATAGTAATTTGTTCACCCACCGTAATACTTATGCTATCTTGAGAGAAGCCTCTAGTGAAACCTATGGCCCCGGGGTCTATCTCTTATCATATTTGCTTTCAATCTACCTTTATTTGCATCTTTACTTTTTGCATCTATATTACAAAATACCAAAAATATATTATTATCTCTCTATCAGATCTCACTTTCGCAAGAGGCCGTGAAGGGATTGACAACCCCTTTATCACGTTGGTTGCGAGTTCTCAGTTTGTTTGTGTAGGTGTGTGGGACTTTTGAGGGGCCTCCTACTGGATTGATACCTTGGTTCTCAAAACTGAGGGAAATACTTACGCTACACTTGCTGCATCACCCTCTCCTCTTCGGGGAAAACCAACGCAAGCTCAAGATGTAGCATTGCCCGATGATCGGTAAGCCATAGAAAATAAATGGATCTTCAAGAAGAAGACTGACGCTTACGGTAATGTTACTGTCTACAAAGCTCGACTTGTTGCGGAAGGTTTTCGACAAGTTCAAGGAGTTGACTACAATGAGACTTTCTCACCCGTAGCGATGCTTAAGTCTGTCCGAATCATGTTAGCAATTACCGCATTTTATGATTATGAAATTTGGCAGATGGATGTCAAAACTGCATTCCTAAATGGATTTCTGGAAGAAGAGTTGTATATGATGCAACCAGAAGGTTTTGTCGATCCAAAGGGTGCTAACAAAGTGTGCAAGCTCCAGCGATCCATTTATGGACTGGTGCAAGACTCTCGGAGTTGGAATAAACGCTTTGATAGTGTGATCAAAGCATATGGTTTTATACAGACTTTTGGAGAAGCCTGTATTTACAAGAAAGTGAGTGGGAGCTCTGTAGCATTTCTAATATTATATATGTCAATGACATATTGTTGATTGGAAATGATATAGAATTTTTTGATAGCATAAAAGGATACTTGAATAAAAGTTTTTTGATGGAAGACCTCGGTGAAGCTGCTTACATATTGGGCATCAAGATCTATAGAGATAGATCAAGACGCTTAATTGGACTCTCACAAAGCACATACCTTGATAAATTTTGAAGAAGTTCAAAATGGATCAGTCAAAGAAAGGGTTCTTGCCTGTGTTACAAGGTGTGAAGTTGAGTCAGACTCAATGCCCGACCACTGCAGAAGATAGAGAGAAAATGAAAGTCATTCCCTATGCTTCAGCCATAGGTTCTATCATGTATGCAATGTTGTGTACCAGACCTGATGTGTGCCTTGTTATAAGTATAGCAGGGAGGTACCAAAGTAATACCGGACTGAAGCACTGGAAAGCGGTCAAGAACATCCTGAAATACCTGAAAAGGACTAAGGATGTGTTTCTCGTTTATGGAGGTGACAAAGAGCTCATCGTAAATGGTTACATTGATGCAAGCTTTGACACTGATCCGGATGACTCTAAGTCGCAATTCGGATACGTATTTGTATTGAATGGTGGAGCTGTCAGTTGGTGCAGTTCCAAGCAAAGCATCGTGGAGGGATCCACGTGTGAAGCGGAGTACATATCTGCTTCGGAAGCAGCAAATGAAGGAGTTTGGATGAAGTAGTTCATATCCGATCTAGGTGTCATACCTAGTGCTTCTGGTCCAAAATCTTTTGTGACAATACTGGTGCAATTGCCTTGGCGAAGGAAACCAGATTTCACAAGAGAACCAAGCACATCAAGAGACACTTCAATTCCATCCGTCATCAAGTTTCGGAGGGATACATAGAGATTTGCAAGATACATACGGATCTAAATATTGCAGACCAGTTGACTAAGCCTCTTCCACGAGCAAAACATGATCAGCACCAAAACTCCATGGGTGTTAGAATCATTACTTTGTAATCTAGATTATTGACTCTAGTGCAAGTGGGAGACTAAAGTAAATATGCCCTAGAGGCAATAATATAGTTATTATTTATTTCCTCATTTCATGATAAATGTTTATTATTCATATTAGAATTGTATTAACCGGAAACTTAATACATGTGTGAATACATAGACAAAACATAGTGTCCCTACTATGCCTCTACTAGACTAGCTCATTAATCAAAGATGGTTATGTTTCCTAACCATAGACATGTGTTGTCATTTGATGAACGGGATCACATCATTAAGAGAATGATGTGATGGACATGATGTTGGGGAATGTTGCAGAAAATAAAAAATTTCTACGCTTTCACCAAGATCAATCTATGAGTTCATCTAGCAACGAGAGAAAGGAGTGCATCTACATACCCTAGTGGATCGCGAGCGGAAGCGTTCAAGAGAACGGGGTTGAGGGAGTCGTACTCGTCGTGATCCAAATCACCGATGATCCTAGTGCTGAACGGACAGCACCTCCGCGTTCAACACACGTACGGTTGAGGAAGACGTCTCCTCCTTCTTGATCCAGCAAGGGGAAGGAGAGGTTGATGGAGATCCAGCAACACGACGGCGTGGTGGTGGATGCAGCAGCGATCTCGGCAGGGCTTCGCCGAGCTTCTACGAGAGGGAGAGGTGTAGCAAGGGGGAAGGGAGGCGCCAAGAGCATGGGTGCGGCTGCCCTGCCTCCCCCCTCTTTATATAGGCCCCCTGGGGGGCACCGGCCCTAGGAGATGGGATCTCCAAGGGGGGCGGCGGTCAAGGGGGTGGCTTGCCCCCCAAGGCAAGTGGAGGCGCCCCCACCCCTAGGGTTTCCAACCCTAGGCGCAGGGGGGGCCAAGGGGGGCGCACCAGCCCACTAGGGGCTGGTTCCCCTCCCACTTCAGCCCATGGGGCCCTCCAGGATAGGTGGCCCCACCCGGTGGACCCCCGGGACCCTTTCGGTGGTCCCGGTACAATATCGGTGACCCCCGAAACTTTCCCGATGGCCGAAACTGCACTTCCTATATATATTCTTCACCTACGGAACATTCCGTAACTCCTCGTGACGTCCGGGATCTCATCCGGGGCTCCGAACAACTTTCGGGTTACTGCATACTCATATCTCTACAACCCTAGCGTCACCGAACCTTAAGTGTGTAGACCCTACGGGTTCAGGAGACATGCAGACATGACCGAGATGCCTCTCCGGTCAATAACCAACAGCGGGATCTGGATACCCATGTTGGCTCCCACATGCTCCTCGATGATCTCATTGGATGAACCACGATGTCGAGGATTCAATCAGTCACGTATACAATTCCCTTTGTCAATCGGTACGTTACTTGCCCGAGACTCGATCGTCGGTATCCCAATATCTCGTTTAATCTCGTTACCAGCAAGTCACTTTACTCGTACCGTAATGCATGATCCCGTGACCAGACACTTGGTCACACTGAGCTCATATGATGATGCATTACCGAGTGGGCTGTCAGGACCCCGATCCTAAGTCACACCGATCTAGCATGTAAGACATCATATCACTTTGCGGCCTCACGCACGGTATTCCCACGGGTGCCACCTTACCTGGCCCGGGACCGCTTGCGCCTTTTGGCTCACGTATATGATAGTGCCGCTAGCATCCATATGACAAAGAACCCGGGCTGACATGGCTAGTCGTGAACCCAAAGTGGGACTAACTTACAGGGACAGGCATACATGACCCAGCAACGAACGTGTCGGTCATCAGCGAGTGAATCCGGGCTGTAGCAACTGGGCTAGCAGGACTCCGGTCAACCGGGCTGTAGCAGGCTAACAGGACTCTGGAATTCATCGTGTGACATTTCCCCGAGGGGACAGACACAGGAACGAAGAAGGACACATGCCGGCCAGCCTAAGTGTTTCGAAGCAGTAGCTAGCTACCATGGATCAGTGGAAACACTAGGAGGCATTTCCCGGTAAGAGAGGCTACTAAGGATAAACAACTAGATAGTTAGATCCCACACATACCAAGCATTTCATTAACATACACACAATATGCTCGATATGTGCAAATACAACATGGCATCATAACATGACTCTACAACTCAAGTATTTATTCAATAGGCTCCGAGGAGCGAGATATTACAAACATGGGTCTCATGACCCAACACTCAGAGCATACAAGTCAAAGCACAAGTGGAAGCTTAACATGTCTGAGTACAGACATCTACAAATGAAAAAGGCTGAGAAGCCTGACTATCTACCAGATCCTGCCAAGGGCACAAGATCGTAGCTGAGGTAACAAGCTAAACGTCGAAGTCCACGCGGTACTACTAGCGAGACTGAAGTCTCTCTGCAAAAACATAAATTAAGCAACGTGAGTACAAATGTACCCAGCAAGACTTACATCAGATCTAACTACATATGCATCATTATCAACAAGGGGATGGTGGGGTTTAACTGCAGCAAGCCAGCTTTGACTTGGTGGCTATCCTGAACTACGACTGCAAGTAACTCTTTTGAGGTGGTGCACATGAGTCCACATATTCACCATATCAATACACCACTATGGATCCGCCCCCGTCTCCCTATGAGAACGCCATCCATAGCACTCACGCTTATCTTGCGCATTTTAGAGTATCCACTTTCACTTGTCTATGAACTGTACAGGCAACCTAGAAGTCCTTTTCCACGGACACGGCTATTCGAATAGATCATATTAACCCTGCAGGGGTGTACTTCTTCACACACGCTCTCACCACTTACCGCCGTTTACACGACATGTACTCGGCAACCTTCAAGCGGAAGCCCAGCGAGGGTGTCGGCCACGACCTGACTAACCACACAAGTCTCTCGTCCAGGTTTATCGCCTATTCGGGTTCCATCCGCAAGGAGATCCGGACGGGGTGTCGCTCACGGCCCCAAACGATGTGTGCAGGGTTCCCAAGTCCACCATCCGGGTGCCACTTGGTACACCGGGCCACTGTGCCTAGTCTGTCCCAAGCCCACCTGTACCGGGTGCCACTTGGTAGACTACTAACACTACCTACAAACACCAGAAACTACTTGCGACTCCTGGACAGAGATCATGTTGATTAATAAGTCGAGAGGGGTCAAGTTACCGGAACCCAATGTGTGGTAGTAACTGTTCATGGATCACAAACACAGAACTCAGTTCCTGAGGACGGCTGCAATGAGACAACCCACCATGTACTCCTACATGGCCTCTCACCGCTACCTTTACCAAATCGTGTTCACACACTTAGCTCTCAACGGTAGGACATGTTCACCACATTCCAATTCATCCCCGATGAATCAGACCTGACTCAACTCTAAGCAGTAGCAGGCATGACAAACAAACATGAATGAGTAGGCACATCAGGGCTCAAACAACTCCTACTCATGCTAGTGGGTTTCATCTATTTACTGTGGCAATGACAGGTCATGCAGAGGATAAGGGGTTCAGCTACCACAGCAAGTAACAAATATGTCGTTGTTGTCCTAATGCAGTAAAAGAGAGCAGGAGCGAGAGAGTGGGATTTTATCGGAATGAACAAGGGGGTTTTGCTTGCCTGGCACTTCTGAAGATAATATAGTTCTTCATCGGTGTCATCGAACTCATCGTCGGTACGTCGTCTACTGAGAGGGAACAATTACCGGCAAGAGAGAGGAAACACAATCAATGCAATGCGACAATATGATGCATGAATGTGACATGGCAATATGCTGTGGTTTGAGCTAATGCAGCTAGTAATAGGTTAAATGAAGTTGGTTTGAACCCTAGGTTCAAATTCAAACTGCATATGTGTTTATTTAAATGCCCAAATGCAAATACTTTATGATTTAATTCAAAAATCCAGAATAGCCTCCAAAA
Source organism: Triticum aestivum (assembly GCF_018294505.1). Classification (NCBI taxonomy): domain Eukaryota; kingdom Viridiplantae; phylum Streptophyta; class Magnoliopsida; order Poales; family Poaceae; genus Triticum; species Triticum aestivum. The sequence goes on from NC_057801.1 coordinate 673,992,367, forward strand.
ATATGAAACCATTTATGCCAGAGGGTTTAGCCAGGACCAAAGATGGTGAACATTTATGAAGGGCATTTTGGTTTCATTGAAAAGATTTTAGTAAGCCCTAGTTGAATTCATTTAGTGCTAGGGTTTCAACATCCCCATTTCAAGTTTCTTAGTAATTTAAACATGATGACATGATAAGCAGGCAAAGTCAAGCAAGGCTGGTCTGGGGCTGTGACAGCTCACCCCCACTAAACAAAAATCTCGTCCCGAGATTCAAGATGTGAGGTAAGAAGACAGAGGGGACATTGGCTAACATGAACTTGTCGATCCAATTGCCCTTCCCGAAGGTGTTAGTTCATTGCTCCAATTGAACTTGACGTCCTTGCTTTCAATATCTCCATCCAACACGATGGCGACAAAAAGAATACTCTATAGGAAACGATCTCCTCGGAGATCGAGCACTCAAGATCAACTCGTGGAATGAGATGTTGAAACATCTCGAGTTGAGACACAAAACACATCGAGAGGGATGGAGGAACAACGACGTGGTTTGATTTGGTGGGCAACAATTCCACGCTTAAGAAGGTGGTAAACAGTTGTCAACGTAGCGAGGAGTTGAGTTGCCATGATACCATAATGGGGCACCTTAGGGAAGGTGACTCGAAGAACTATTCCCTTAAGTGGCAGAAAGAGTTACCTTTGATTCAGACATCATTGAAATTCTTTATACCAGCCTAGGGCAATTCTCAAGCGATCGTTTGGAGGGGGTTGGTAGAATGGCATGCTTGGATTAAAATGGATGATGTGGATTACCTTGTTGAAAACAACACAAGGGATGATTTTAGTAACTGAGGAGAAGCTCCACAGTAGAGAGTGAGTCCACTATTTGAAAAGTTATAGCATAACCGAGGAAACTAAGAGCAATCCCAGTTGGTGTCGATGATAACACCTAGCGCTTGCGCGTGCTCTCAAGAACTTGAGCATTTCCATATTCATCAAGGTTTTACCAACATCCGTGTCAAGGATCCTAGCAACACAACATACTACCATGATGGATAGTGATGGACGATGCAGATGCATAGGAAGATAACAGCTTCTCAGATTTCACCTTAGCGAGGCCAAGGAAACAAAATCTGGATGATCGATCGAGAGACATTTAGCACTCCGCTTCTAGTGTTCTCCTTGATGTGCTAGCATAATCCATAGATAATTATGGTTTGATATCTAGAACATCAAGTAAAGTTCGGACTTCGGGAACAGAAAAAATCATAAGGCACAACTAGGGAGTAAATCCTACGAAATCCTTATGGGGAGGTGGCCAAGTTCTTCAATCAAGATACTACAATAATAGGTCTTCCGGCTGGGTGTGTTGGCCACGACATCCACTTAACCGGTTACAGAGAGACTATTATTATAGTTCTTGGGAAATGTTCCAACCATCATATCTGCCTGAGATTCAGATTTGGTTCGTGTCAGAATAATCTAGACTCATCGAGCCTAGAAGGTAAAAATGAAAGTTTGTAACACAAATTGACGAGATGACGTTGCGAGATTCTCGGGAAATGAACTACGATAGCAAGCTCCAAAACATGAGTTGTTTCTGCTACATACATGTGAACACGTTGTCCAAGACAAGCATGACCACGTAGAAGTCTTACAATAAACACTACCGAGTTCTGGTTGGGAACCATCATCGAGGATAATGGAGTCTTGTGCATGATCTAGAATTAGCACAACAAACTCCTTTTCCTCGAGCAAATCAATCAGTGGCTTGGTGTGCTAGGAAACCCATATAGAATGGAGGCGGCCAACCTACCAAACCATAGAGTACTTCACACATGTGCATGACCAACTTGGAATGATTCCCTGAAAGCAAAAACAATCTTTCTCAGATCCACGGTGGCAACTTACATCAAGTGCACGTGAATTAGAGGAAGTCTCTTCTTCCATCCAAGCACAAGCTTCATGAACGGAACACGAAGGCATTGCTTACAAAGTTTCCAACACTAGGTTGATGTTCAACATGAATCATGGAGGAGACAAAATGCTGCTGATGGGCTCAACAACAATTCATCCAGGTTTCCATATTAGTGGAATTCCACAATTATGTGAACAAGGTGATAGCATTGGTCAGACCCGAAAGATATAATGGTGTATGCTCGAGGAACAACCACGAGTAAGACAACATTACAAATATCGTTGGTTCTGATTTGATTCGACGATAGCCCATACTCAAATCAAAGGTTTGGGTAAGATAATAGATCCAACAATTGATCACGAGGATCAACCAATAAAGATATCATCTTTCTTCAACACACACACACAAGGATATCCCTTTGGAATGAACTAAGTCGGACAAGCTTTATCTTCCAACTCTCCAAGTTGTTGTTTAGCTTGACCAACTAGCTCAGGGGTACCCCACACAGATTCTTGGAGAAGGGGTGGTTTACAAGAAACCATCTTGATCACGAACTCAACATAGCGGTCAGGTGACAACCTGGTAATACTTCCGAGAAGATATTCGGAAAATCACAAACCACCGATATGTTACTAAGCTCGAGAACAACCTTGCTTTTCAGGGCAAGACGATATGATCAAATAAGCAAGGGATTGGCATAGCCCCAACTCATTGATCGAAAGGTGCACCGGAAATAAGGACTAGGTAGCACGATCTATCTTAGAATGATGATTCAAGAACCAACACGCTAAGAATGAAATTATTGTCCTTTAACTACCAAGTAACAAGGTTGCTAGGAGTATTGATTTCACACATCATAGTTCACATGTCGGCATTCCGGTTGCAACAACACGGGGACCGAGGAATGAAAATGAGGCCGAGAAGTATCACTGTATCAAGAGTTTAAAGAATGGGGTTCAATTCCCATGATATTCTTGATATAAAGATGGTAATACTCCAAGGTAGAACAGAACAAGAGCTAGATTAGCATTTTGATCTGCAGAACACAACTGCTTTGACCCAATCCTGGATATGGATGAGGTACTGGAGTTTGTTTCTCCTAGTCACTCTGGAATAGAATGGCTTGACGGACCACAAGAGTAATAGGCATCGATGAGCTCGAGTGCACAACTACTCTTGACTATCAATTGATAGACGAGGGTCGGAAGACAACTAAAGCGGGACAACTCAAAGGAACCTACGGTTTTCTGAGTTGTGGATGCATAGATTAGTATGTTGAACCAAGTTCAACAAGTTTCTTTCAGATAACCCATGCAGAAAAGTAGAACTGGCAGAGTCGCAATATAGAATGGAGAACTCAACAAGGGCACTCCTGTTGTGATCTTTTGATCCAACAAACTTCTGCCATAAAGTGGTTCATAGTATTTGGAAGAAGGAAATACCACGAACTTCGAGGACTAACACAAAGGTTACTAATAACCTAAGGGAACTAGCAATTACTATCAACATGAAGTAAGTAGGGTGAATCTCGGGTTCAAAAACCCAGGAGTAGAATACCTAACTAAATGGCATCACGGGATGCTTTCGAGAATAAAGTCCAGAATCATCACACTAGGACACAAATCATAGCTAGATTGCTAGATGACCCCCTAAGACACCTAGGGTCATAGTAATAGCTCCAACATATATGTCGAGGCAACAGAGTACCTCAACTCACTGATTAGTGTGATTAATCTGACCAAAGGGACATGAGAACGGGAAGAAGGGATTTGCAAATGCATCAGACTGTTTAGAAACCTGGGATGACTCTGACAGCATAACAGCTGTAAATGCTCAAAAAGATTTGAGACATCCAGCAAAAATGGTGGCATAACCACTTAACATCACAATATCAAGGTTCTTAGATCAATTGCCAACACACGGAAGTAGTAGAGACTGAACTGAGGCTTAAATCCATCAATCCTATAAGTCTACGGATTAGTAACACATGATCCTGATAGAAGAAGAGAAAGCCTAGTTTCTTAACCCCGCAGAAAAGATAAGATGACTCAGATCAGAAGGCATAAGGGATAAGAAATAAAAAGAGCCTTACGTTCCATCCCACAATCAATTCCCTTATATAACTAAAGAATTTCTAGACTCAACTTCGACCAGTTTGGCTTGGTAATCCTACAGGCAGTTAGGCTCTGATACCAAAGCTGTCAGGACCCCGATCCTAAGTCACACCGATCTAGCATGTAACACATCATATCACTTTGCGGCCTCACGCACGGTATTCCCACGGGTGCCACCTTACCTGGCCCGAGACCGTTTGCGCCTTTTGGCTCACGTATATGATAGTGCCGCTAGCATCCATATGACAAAGAACCCGGGATGACATGGCTAGTCATGAACCCAAAGTGGGACTAACTTATAGGGACAGGCATACATGACCCAGCAACGAACGTGTCGGTCATCAGCGAGTGAATCCGGGCTGTAGCAACTGGGCTAGCAGGACTCCGGTCAACCGGGCTGTAGCAGGCTAACAGGACTCCGGAATTCATCGTGTGACATTTCCCCGAGGGGACAGACACAGGAACGAAGAAGGACACATGCCGGCCAGCCTAAGTGTTTCGAAGCAGTAGCAAGCTACCATGGCTCAGTGGAAACACTAGGAGGCATTTCCCGGTAAGAGAGGCTACTAAGGATAAACAACTAGATAGTTAGATCCCACACATACCAAGCATTTCATTAACATACACACAATATGCTCGATATGTGCAAATACAACATGGCATCATAACATGACTCTACAACTCAAGTATTTATTCAATAGGCTCCGAGGAGCGAGATATTCAAAACATGGGTCTCATGACCCAACACTCAGAGCATACAAGTCAAAGCATAAGCGGAAGCTTAGCATGTCTAAGTACAGAGATCTACAAATGAAAAAGGCTGAGAAGCCTGACTATCTACCAGATCCTGCCGAGGGCACAAGATCGTAGCTGAGGTAACAAGCTAAACGTCGAAGTCCACGCGGTACTACTAGCGAGACTGAAGTCTCTCTGCAAAAACATAAATTAAGCAACGTGAGTACAAATGTACCCAGCAAGACTTACATCAGATCTAACTACATATGCATCATTATCAACAAGGGGATGGTGGGGTTTAACTGCAGCAAGCCAGCTTTGACTTGGTGGCTATCCTGAACTACGACTGCAAGTAACTCTTTTGAGGTGGCGCACACGAGTCCACATATTCACCATATCAATACACCACTATGGATCCGCCCCCGTCTCCCTACGAGAACGCCATCCATAGCACTCACGCTTATCTTGCGCATGTTAGAGTATCCACTTTCACTTGTCTATGAACTGTACAGGCAACCCAGAAGTCCTTTTCCGCGGACACGGCTATTCGAATAGATCATATTAACCCTGCAGGGGTGTACTTCTTCACACACGCTCTCACCACTTACCGCCGTTTACACGACATGTACTCGGCAACCTTCAAGCAGAAGCCCAGCGAGGGTGTCGGCCACGACCTGACTAACCACACAAGTCTCTCATCCAGGTTTATCGCCTATTCGGGTTCCATCCGCAAGGAGATCCGGCCGGGGTGTCGCTCATGGCCCCAAACGATGTGTGCAGGGTTCCCAAGTCCACCATCCGGGTGCCACTTGGTACACCGGGCCACTGTGCCTAGTCTGTCCCAAGCCCACCTGTACCGGGTGCCACTTGGTAGACTACTAACACTACCTACAAACACCAGAAACTAGTTGCAACTCCTGGACAGAGATCATGTTGATTAATAAGTCAAGAGGGGTCGAGTTACCGGAACCCAATGTGTGGTAGTAACTGTTCATGGATCACAAACACAGAACTCAGTTCCTGAGGACGGCTGCAATGAGACAACCCACCATGTACTCCTACATGGCCTCTCACCGCTACCTTTACCAAATCGTGTTCACACACTTAGCTCTCAACAGTAGGACATGTTCACCACATTCCAATTCATCCCCGATGAATCAGACCTGACTCAACTCTAAGCAGTAGCAGGCATGACAAACAAACATGAATGAGTAGGCACATCAGGGCTCAAACAACTCCTACTCATGCTAGTGGGTTTCATCTATTTACTGTGGCAATGACAGGTCATGCAGAGGATAAGGGGTTCAGCTACCGCAGCAAGTAACAAATATGTCGTTGTTGTCCTAATGCAGTAAAAGAGAGCAGGAGCGAGAGAGTGGGATTTTATCGGAATGAACAAGGGGGTTTTGCTTGCCTGGCACTTCTGAAGATAATATAGTTCTTCATTGGTGTCATTGAACTCATCGTCGGTACGTCGTCTACTGAGAGGGAACAATTACCGGCAAGAGAGAGGAAACACAATCAATGCAATGCGACAATATGATGCATGAATGTGACATGGCAATATGCTGTGGTTTGAGCTAATGCAGCGAGTAACAGGTTAAATGAAGTTGGTTTGAACCCTAGGTTCAAATTCAAACTCCATATGTGTTTATTTAAATGCCCAAATGCAAATACTTTATGATTTAATTCAAAAATCCAGAATAGCCTCCAAAAATATGAAACCATTTATGGCAGAGGGTTTAGCCAGGACCAAAGATGGTGAACATTTATGAAGGGCATTTTGGTTTCATTGAAAAGATTTTAGTAAGCCCTAGTTGAATTCATTTAGTGCTAGGGTTTCAACATCCCCATTTCAAGTTTCTTAGTAATTTAAACATGATGACATGATAAGCAGGTAAAGTCAAGCAAGGCTGGTCTGGGGCTGTGACATGGGCCCAGAGATACCTCTCCGTCATACGGAGTGAAAAATCCCAGTCTCGATTCGTGCCAACCCAACAGACACTTTCGGAGATACCCGTAGTGCACCTTTATAGTCACCCAATTACGTTGCAACGTTTGGCACACCCAAAGCACTCCTACGGTATCCGGGAGTTGCACAATCTCATGGTCTAAGGAAATGATACTTGACATTTGGAAAAGCTCTAGCTAAACGAACTACACGATCTTTGAGCTATGCTTAGGATTGGGTCTTGTCCATCACATCATTCTCCTAATGATGTGATCCCGTTATCAATGACATCCAATAACCATAGCCAGGAAACCACGACTATCTGTTGATCAACGAGCTAGTCAACTAGAGGCTTACTAGGGACATGTTGTGGTCTATGTATTCACACGTGTATTATGATTTTCGGATAACACAGTTATAGCATGAATAACAGACAATTATCATGAACAAAGAAATATAATAATAACCATTTATTATTGCCTCTAGGGCATATTTCCAACAGTCTCCCACTTGCACTGGAGTCAATATTCTAGTTACATTGTGATGAATCGAACACCCATAGTGTTCTGGTGTTGATCATGTTTTGCTCTAGGGAGAGGTTCGGTCAACGGATCTGCTACATTCAGGTCCGTATGTACTTTACAAATATCTATGTCTCCATCTTGAACATTTTCATGTATGGAGTTGAAGTGACGCTTGATGTGCCTGGTCTTCTTGTGAAACCTGGGCTCCTTGGCAAGTGCAATAGCTCCAGTGTTGTCATAGAAGAGTGTGATCGGCCCCAACGCATTGGGTAAGACTCCTAGGTTGGTGATGAACTCCTTCACCCAGATTGCTTCATGCGCTGCCTCCGAGGCTGCCATGTCCTCTGCTTCACATGTAGATCCCGCCACGACGCTTTGCTTGCAACTGCACCAGCTTACTGCCCCACCATTCAAAATATACACGTATCCGGTTTGTGACTTAGAGTCATCCAGATCTGTGTCGAAGCTAGCATCGACGTAACCCTTTACGACGAGCTCTTCGTCACCTCCATAAACAAGAAACATATCCTTAGTCCTTTTCAGGTACTTTAGGATGTTCTTGACCGCTGTCGAGTGTTCCATGTCGGGATTACTTTGGTACCTTCCTACCAAACTTACGGCAAGGTTTACATCAGGTCTGGTACACAGCATGGCATACATAATAGACCCTATAGCTGAGGCATAGGGGATGACACTCATCTTTTCTCTATCTTCTGCCATGGTCGGGCATTGAGCTGAGCTCAATTTCACACCTTGCAACACAGGCAAGAACCCCTTCTTGGACTGATCCATATTGAACTTCTTCAATATCTTATCATGGTATGTGCTTTGTGAAAGACCTATGAGGCATCTCGATTTATCCCGATAGATCTTGATGCCTAATATATAAGCAGCTTCTCCAAGGTCCTTCATTGAAAAACACTTATTCAAGTAGGCCTTAATGATGTCCAAAAGTTCTATATCATTTCCCATCCAAAGTATGTCATCTACATATAATATGAGAAATGCTACAGAGCTCCCACTCACTTTCTTGTAAACACAGGCTTCTCCATAAGTCTGCATAAACCCAAACGCTTTGATCATCTCATCAAAGCGAATGTTCCAACTCCGAGATGCTTGCACCAACCCATAAATGGATCGCTGGAGCTTGCATACCTTGTTAGGGTTCTCAGGGTCGACAAAACCTTTCGGCTGCATCATATATAGTTCTTCCTTAAGATGGCCGTTAAGGAATGCCGTTTTGACGTCCATTTGCCATATCTCATAATCATAGTATGCGGCAATTGCTAACATGATTCGGACGGACTTCAGCTTCACTATGGGTGAGAAAGTCTCATCGTAGTCAACCCCTTGAACTTGTCGATGACCCTTAGCGACAAGTCGAGCTTTATAGATGGTAACATTACCATCCGCGTTCGTCTTCTTCTTAAAGATCCATTTGTTTTCTATCACTCGCCGATCATCGGGCAAGTTTGTCAAAGTCCATACTTCGTTTTCATACATGGATCCTATCTCGGATTGCATGGCTTCAAGCCATTTGTTGGAATCTAGGCCCGCCATCGCTTCTTCATAGTTCGAAGGTTCACCGTTGTCTAACAACATGATTTCTAGGACAGAGTTGCCATACCACTCTGGTGTGGAACGTGTCCTCGTGGACCTACAAAGTTCAGTAGTAACTTGATCCGAAGTACCTTGATCATCATCATTAACTTCCTATTCAGTTGGTGCTGGCACCACAGGGACATCTTCCTGAGCTGCGCTTCTCACTGGTTCAAGAGGTAGGACTTCATCAAGTTCCACCTTCCTCCCACTTACTTCTCTCGAGAGAAACTCTTTCTCCAGAAAGGACCCGTTCTTGGCAAAAAAGATCTTGCCTTCGGATCTGAGGTAGAAGGTATACCCAATAGTTTCCTTAGGGTATCCTATGAAGACGCATTTTTCTGACTTAGGTTCGAGCTTTTCAGGTTGAAGTTTCTTGACATAAGCATCGCATCCCCAAACTTTTAGAAACAATAGCTTAGGTTTCTTCCCAAACCATAATTCATATGGTGTTGTCTCAACAGATTTAGACGGTGCCCTATTTAAAGTGAATGTAGCTACCTCTAGAGTGTATCCCCAAAATGATAGCGGTAAATTGGTAAGAGACATCATAGATCGCACCATATCCAATAAAGTGCGATTACGACGTTCGGACACACCGTTACACTGAGGTGTTCCAGGCGGCGTGAGTTGTGAAACGATTCCACATTTCCTTAAGTGCGTACCAAATTCGTGACTTAAATATTCTCCTCCACGATCTGATTGTAAGAACTTTATCTTTCGGTCACGTTGATTCTCTACCTCATTCTTAAATTCCTTGAACTTTTCAAAGGTCTCAGACTTGTGTTTCATCAAGTATACATACCCATATCTACTCAAGTCGTCAGTGAGAGTGAGAACATAATGATATCCTCCGCGAGCCTCAACGCTCATTGGACCGCACACTTCAGTATGTATGATTTCCAATAAGTTGGTTGCTCGCTCCATTGTTCCGGAGAACGGAGTCTTGGTCATTTTGCCCATGAGGCATGGTTCGCATGTGTCAAATGATTCATAATCGAGAGACTCTAAAAGTCCATCAGCATGGAGCTTCTTCATGCGCTTGACACCAATGTGACCAAGGCGGCAGTGCCACAAGTATGTGGGACTATCGTTATCAACTTTACATCTTTTGGTATTCACACTATGAATATGTGTAACGTCACGTTTGAGATTCATTAAGAATGAACCATTGACCATCGGGGCATGACCATAAAACATATCTCTCATATAAATAGAACAACCATTATTCTTGGGTTTAAATGAGTAACCATCTCGTATTAAACGAGATCCAAATACAATGTTCATGCTCAAAGCTGGCACTAAATATCAATTATTGAGGTTTAAAACTAATCCCGTAGGTAAATGTAGAGGTAGCGTGCCGACGGCGATCACATCGACCTTGGAACCATTCCCAACGAGCATCGTCACCTCATCCTTCGCTGGTCTTTGCTTATTCCGCAGCTCCTGCTTTGAGTTACAAATGTGAGCAACCGCACCGGTATCAAATACCCAGGAGCTACTACGAGTACTGGTAAGGTACACATCAATTACATGTATATCACATATACCTTTAGTGTTCCCGGCCTTCTTGTCCGCTAAGTACTTGGGGCAGTTCCGCTTCCAGTGACCACTTCCCTTGCAATAAAAGCACTCAGTCTCAGGCTTGGGTCCATTCCTTGGCTTCTTCCCGGCAACTGGCTTACTGGGCACGGCAACTCCCTTGTCGTCCCTCTTGAAGTTCTTCTTACCCTTGCCTTTCTTGAACTTAGTGGTTTTATTCACCATCAACACTTGATGTTCCTTTTTGATCTCTACCTCCGCTGATTTCAGCATTGAATATACCTCAGGAATGGTCTTTTCCATCCCCTGCATATTGAAGTTCATCACAAAGCTCTTGTAGCTTGGTGGAAGAGACTGAAGGATTCTGTCAATAACCGCGTCATCTGGGAGATTAACTCCCAGCTGAGTCAAGCGGTTGTGCAACCCAGACATTTTGAGTATGTGCTCACTGACAGAACTATTTTCCTCCATCTTACAATTGAAGAATTTGTCGGAGACTTCATATCTCTCGACCCGGGCATGAGCTTGGAAAACCATTTTCAGCTCTTCGAACATCTCATATGCTCTGTGTTGCTCAAAACGCTTTTGGAGCCCTTGTTCTAAGCTGTAAAGCATGCCGCACTGAACGAGGGAGTAATCATCAGCATGAGACTGCCAAGCGTTCATAACGTCTTGGTTCTCTGGGATGGGTGCTTCACCTAGCGGTGCTTCTAGGACATAATCTTTCTTGGCAGCTATGAGGATGATCCTCAGGTTCCGGACCCAGTCCGTATAGTTGTTGCCATCATCTTTCAGCTTGGTTTTCTCTAGGAACGCGTTGAAGTTGAGGGTAACATGGGCCATTTGATCTACAAGACATATTGTAAAGATTTTAGACTAAGTTCATGATAATTAAGTTCATCTAATCAAATTATTCAATGAACTCCCACTCAGATTAGACATCCCTCTAGTCATCTAAGTGAAACATGATCCGAGTCAACTGGGCCGTGTCCGATCATCACATGAGACGGGCTAGTCGACATCGGTGAACATCTCCATGTTGATCGTATCTTCTATACGACTCATGCTCGACCTTTCGGTCCTCCATGTTCCGAGGCCATGTCTGTACATGCTTGGCTCGTCAAGTCAACCTAAGTGTATTGCGTGTGTAAATCTGGCTTACACCCGTTGTATCCGAACGTTAGAATCTATCACACCCGATCATCATGTGGTGCTTCCAAACAACGAACCTTCGCAACGGTGCACAGTTAGTGGGAACACTCTCTTGAAATTATTGCGAGGGATCATCTTATTTAAGCTACCTTCGTTCTAAGCAAATAAGATGTAAAACATGATAAACATCAGATGCAATCAAATAGTGACATGATATGGCCAATATCATATAGCTCCTTTGATCTCCATCTTCGGGGCTCCATGATCATCTTCATCACCGGCATGACACCATGATCTCCATCATCATGTCTCCATGAAGTTGCTCGCCAACTATTACTTCTACTACTATGGCTAACGTGTTTAGCAATAAAGTAAAGTAATTTACATGGCGTTATGTAATGACACGCAGGTCATACAAAAATAAAGACAACTCCTATGGCTCCTGCCGGTTGTCATACTCATCGACATGCAAGTCGTGATTCCTATTACAAGAATATGATCTCATACATCACATATATATCATTCATCACAACTTTTGGCCATATCACATCACAAAACACATGCTTCAAAAACAAGTTAGACGTCCTCTAATTGTTGTTGCATGTTTTACATGGCTGCAATAGGGTTCTAGCAAGAACATTTTCTTACCTACGTGAAAGCCACAACGTGATATGCCAACTTCTATTTACCATTCATAAGGACCCTTCTCGTTGAATCCGCTCCAACTAAAGTGGGAGAGACAAACACCCGCTAGCCACCTTATGCAACTAGTGCATGTCAGTCGGTGGAACCTGTATCACATAAGCATATGTGTAAGGTCGGTCCGGGCCGCTTCATCCCACGATGCCGCCGAAGCAAAATAAGACTAGTAGTGGCAAGAAAGTTGACAACATCTACGCCCACAACAAATTGTGTTCTACTCGTGCAAAGAGAAATACGCATAGACCTAGCTCATGATGCCAATGTTGGGGAATGTTGAAGAAAATAAAATATTTCTACGCATTCACCAAGATCAATCTATGAGTTCATCTAGCAACGAGAGTACCCTTGTAGATCGCGAGCGGAAGCGTTCAAGAGAACGGGGTTGAGGGAGTCGTACTCGTCGTGATCCAAATCACCGATGATCCTAGTGCTGAACGGACAGCAACTCTGCGTTCAACACACGTATGGTTGAGGAAGACGTCTCCTCCTTCTTGATCCAGTAAGGGGAAGGAGAGTTTGATGGAGATCTAGCAGCACAACGGTGTGGTGGTGGATGCAGCAGCGATCTCGGCACGGCTTCGCCGAGCTTCTACGAGAGGGAGAGGTGGAGCAAGGGGGAAGGGAGGCGCCAAGAGCATGGGTGCGGCTGCCCTCCCTCCCCCCTCTTTATATAGGCCCCCTGGGGGGGCGCCGGCCCTAGGAGATGGGATCTCCAAGGGGGGGCGGCGTTCAAGGGGGTGGCTTGCCTCCCAAGGCAAGTGGAGGCGCCCCCACCCCTAGGGTTTCCAACCCTAGGCGCAGGGGGGCCCAAGGGGGGCACACCAGCCCACCAGGGGCTGGTTCCCCTCCCACTTCAGCCCATGGGGCCCTTCGGGATAGGTGGCCCCACCCGATGGACCCCCGGGACCCTTCCGGTGGTCCCGGTACAATACCGATAACCCCCGAAACTTTCCCGATGGCCGAAACTGCACTTCCTATATATAATTCTTCACCTCCGGACCATTCCGGAACTCCTCGTGACGTCCGGGATATCATCCAGGACTCCAAACAACTTTCGGGTTACTGCATACTCATATCTCTACAACCCTAGCGTCATCGAACCTTAAGTGTGTAGACCCTACGGGTTCGGGAGACATGCAGACATGACCAAGACGCCTCTCCGGTCAATAACCAACAGCGGGATCTGGATACCCATGTTGTCTCCCACATGCTCCTCGACGATCTCATCGGATGAACCACGATGTCGAGGATTCAATCAATCCCGTATACAATTCCCTTTGTCAATCGGTACGTTACTTGCCCGAGACTCGATCGTCGGTATCCCAATACCTCATTTAATCTCGTTACCGGCAAGTCACTTTACTCGTACTGTAATGCATGATCCCGTGACCAGTCACTTGGTCACATTGAGCTCATTATGATGATGCATTACCGAGTGGGCCCAGAGATACCTCTCCGTCATACGGAGTGACAAATCCCAGTCTTGATTCGTGCCAACCCAACAGACACTTTCAGAGATACCCGTAGTGCACCTTTATAGTCACCCAGTTACATTGTGACGTTTGGCACACCCAAAGCACTCCTACGGTATCCGGGAGTTGCACAATCTCATGGTCTAAGGAAATGATACTTGACATTTGGAAAAGCTCTAGCTAAACGAACTACATGATCTTTGAGCTATGCTTAGGATTGGGTCTTGTCCATCACATCATTCTCCTAATGATGTGATCCCGTTATCAATGACATCCAATGCCCATAGTCAGGAAACCACGACTATCTATTAATCAACGAGCTAGTCAACTAGAGGCTTACTAGGGACATGTTGTGGTCTATGTATTCACACGTGTATTACGATTTCCGGATAACACAGTTATAGCATGAATAACAGACAATTATCATGAACAAAGAAATATAATAATAACCATTTATTATTGCCTCTAGGGCATATTTCCAACACATGACCCATCTGTTAGCTTAGCATTATGATCGTTACAGTTTCCTTGCTACTGCTTTCTTCATGACTTATACATGTTCCTCAGACTATGAGATTATGCAACTCCCGAATACCGGAGGAACACCTTGTGTGCTATCAAATGTCACAATGTAAATGGGTGATTATAAAGATGCTCTACAGGTGTCTCCAAAGGTGTTTGTTGGGTTGGCATAGATCGAGATTAGGATTTGTCACTCCGTGTTTCGGAGAGGCATCTCTGGGCCCTCTCGGTAATGCTCATCACTATAAGCCTTGTAAGCAATGTGACTAATGAGTTAGTTGCGGGATGAAGTATTACGGAACGAGTAAAGAGACTTGCCGGTAACGAGATTGAACTAGGTATGATGATACCCATGATTGAATCTTAGGCAAGTAACATAACGATGACAAAGGGAACAACGTATGTTGTTATGCGGTTTGACCGATAAAGATCTTCATAGAATATGTAGGATCCAATATGAGCATCCAGGTTCCTCTATTGGTTATTGACCGGAAATGTGTCTCGGTCATGTCTACATAGTTCTCGAACCTGTAGGGTCCGCACGCTTAACATTCGATGATGATATGTATTATGAGTTATGTGTTTTTGATGACTGAAGTTTGTTTGGAGTCCCGGATGAGATCATGGATGTGACAAGGAGTCTCTAAATGGTCGATACATAAAGATTGATATATTGGACCATGTTATTTGGACACCAGAAGTGTTCCGGGAAGTTTCGGGTAAAACTGGAGTGCCGGAGGGGTTACCAGAACCCCTCGGGGAAACTAATGGGCCACCATGGGCCTTAGTGGAGAGAGAGGAGGGCAGCCAGGGCAGGCCGCGTCCCCTCCCCTTGGAGTCCGAATAGGACAAGGGAAGGGGGGCTCCCCCCTTTCCTACTCCCTCTCCCTCTCCTTCCTTCCCCCTCTCTTCCTTGTGATGGAATCCTACTAGGACTAGTAGTCCTAGTAGGACTCCCTCTCCTTGGGCGCGCCCCTAGGGCCGGCCGGCCTCCCCCTTGCTCCTTTATATACGGGGACAGGGGGCACTCTAGAACACACAAGTTTCTCTTAACCGTGTGCGGTGCCCCCTCCACAGTTACACACCTCGATCATACCATCGTAGAGCTTAGGCGAAGCCCTGCGCCGGTAACATCATCATCATCATCGCCACGCCATCATGCTGACGGAACTCACCCTCATCTTCAATAGGATCAAGAGCACGAGGGACGTCATCGGGATGAACGTGTGCTGAACGCGGAGGTGATGTACGTTTACTTGGATCGGTTTGATCACGAAGAAATTCGACTACATCAACCGCGTTATTAAAACACTTCCGCTTTCGGTCTACGAGGGTACGTGGACACACTCTCCCCTCTCGTTGTTATGCATCACCTAGATAGATCTTGCGTGATCGTAGGAAAATTTTCAAATTACTGTGTTCCCCAACATAAGGATGACAAAACTTAGATCATATGCGTTATGCCTAGCTAGGAGCGTAAAACGATAGCGCTCGTTCGGAGGCAACCCAACTTGTATCTTTTTTGCTTTTTGATTTTCTTGCTGTTTTTAATAAAATACCCAATTGTACATCTGGTTAGATGTGTTTTTGTGGTTTAAATTAGTGTTTGTGCCAAGCAAGGCCTTTGGGTTGATTTGGGTGAAAGTTGATTTGATCTTGCTGAAAAACAGAAACTTATGCACTCACGCAAATAGTTTTCATAAATCACATAAATGTGCTTTTGAGTTGATTAGTTTTGCAAAACATTAATATACAAATTACTCAGGTTTTCCTAATTTCTCAAGATTTTTGGAGTTACAGAAGTATTCGAAATATTCAGATTGCTACAGACTGTTCAGTTTTTGACAGATTCTGTTTTCTTTGCGTTGTGTGCTTGTTTTGATGATTCTATGGTTTTCTTTGATGAGTTTTTGCCATAGAAAAGTTGGAATAGAGTAGATATAATGCAAAAACAAAATATGAATAGGTTTGCGACAATACTTATAGTAGTGGTTTGCTTTCTTATACTAACGGATCTCACGAAGGTTTTATTGAGTTTTGTGTGATTGAAGTTTTCAAGTTTTGGGTGATCTTACGATGGATGAAGGAATAAGGATTAGCAAAAGGCTAAGCTTGGGGATGCCCGAGGCACCCCAAGATAATATTCAAGAAGTAGCAAGCAACTAAGCTTGGGGATGCCCCCGAGTGGCATGGCATCCCCGCTTTCTTCTAACAACCATCGGTATTTTACTTGAAGCTATATTTTTATTTTTCACATATTATGAGTTTTGCTTGGAGTGTCTTCTATGATATGAGTCTTTGCTTGTTTTGCTTTGTGTTTTAAGTGTTGAATCCTTGCTGGACACACCTTTTTGAGAGAGCCAAAAATCATGCTATGCTTGCTCCTATGCTTCACTTAAATTTTTAGAGCCATGGATTTGCTCTAGTGCTTTACTTATATCTTTTTAGCACGGTGTGCTTTGTTATTTTTGAATAAATGCTCTCATGCTTCACTTATATTTATTTGAGAGTTAGTAAATTTTTCAGAAATACTCTCTTGCTTCACTTAGATTATTTTGAGAGAAAGAAAATATTTTTCTCATGTTCTTCACTTAAATTTGTTTGAGCTTATCAAAAGCAACATATGAAAATAGTCCCAAAGTGATAGATATCCAAGGAGGATATAATAAAAACTTTCATGATCATTGGACAAAACAAACTTGATTCTTAGTAATGGTTTTGAGATATGACGATATGATATGTGAGTCATGGTGATGAGTAATTGTGCCTTAGTAAGAATATTGATTTTAAGGTTTGTGATTCCCTATGTAAGCACGAAAGTCAATAGTTATGCAATGAAATTTATATCCTACTTGTGGTGCATTATTCGGTGTTACTTATGCTTAATGCTTGGGTACGAGATTTTTTTCGTTTCTTGGTTGGTCGCTTCTCAATCTTTTTGTTAGCCTTCATTTTTGCACTAAGTATCATCACTACTTGTGCATCCAAAACTCATTAAACCAGTTTTGCCATATGAGTCCACTATACCTACCTATATGCGGTATTTCCATGTCGTTCTAAGCAAATTTGCATGTGCCATTGATACGTCTCCAACGTATCTATAATTTATAAAGCATTCATGCTATATTATTATTTGTTTTGAATGCTTATGGGCTTTATTATACACTTTTAGCCCAACCCATATATGATCCGGGAGACTTGGAGTTCAAGCCAGGGAAGGTTTGAGGAAGCCAGGAGATAGGAGGGCGCGCCCACCCCCCTGGGCGCGCCCCCTGTCTCTTGGGCCCCTCGAGGCTCCCTCGACCAACTTCTTTCGCCTATATAAGTCCATGTACCCTAAAAACATCGAAGAAGAAGATAGATCGGGAGTCCCGCCGCCGCAAGCCTCTGTAGCCACCAAAAACCTCTCGGGAGCCCATTCTGGCACCCTGCCGGAGGGGGAATCCCTCACCGGTGGCCATCTTCATCATCCCGGCGCTCTCCATGACGAGGAGGGAGTAGTTCACCCTCAGGGCTGAGGGTATGTACCAGTAGTTATGTGTTTGATGTCTCTCTCTCGTGTTCTCTCTATGGCACGATCTTGATGTATCGCGAGCTTTGCTATTATAGTTGGATCTTATGATGTTTCTCCCCCTCTACTCTCTTGTGATGAATTGAGTTTTCCCTTTGAAGTGGTCTTGTCGGATTGAGTCTTTAAGGATTTGAGAACACTTTATGTATGTCTTATCGTGCTTATCTGTGGTGACAATGGGATATCACGTGATCCACTTGATGTATGTTTTGGTGATCAACTTGCAGGTTTACCTTGTGAATCTATGCATAGGGGTCGGCACACGTTTTTGTCTTGACTCTCTGGTAGAAACTTTGGGCACTCTTTGAAGTACTTTGTGTTGGTTGAATAGATGAATCTGAGATTGTGTGATGCATATCGTATAATCATGCCCATGGATACTTGAGGTGACAATGGAGTATCTAGGTGACATTAGGGTTTTGGTTGATATGTGTCTTAAGGTGTTATTCTAGTATGAACTCTATGATAGATTGAACGAAAAGAATAGCTTCATGTTATTTTACTACAGACTCTTGAATAGATAGAACAAAAAGGATAACTTTGAGGTGGTGTCGTACCCTACCACAATCTCTTCGTTTATTCTCCGCTATTAGTGGCTTTGGAGTGACTCTTTGTTGCATGTTGAAGGATAGTTATATGATCCAAGTATGTTATTATTGTTGAGAGAACTTGCACTAGTGAAAGTATGAACCTTAGGCCTTGTTTCCTACCATTGCAATACTGTTTATGCTCACTTTTATCATTAGTTACCTTGCTGTTTTTATATTTTCAGATTACAAATACCTATATCTACTATCCATATTGCACTTGTATCACCATCTCTTCGCCGAACTAGTGCACCTATACAATTTACCATTGTATTGGGTGTGTTGAGGACACAATAGACTCTTTGTTATTTGGTTGCAGGGTTGCTTGAGAGAGACCATCTTCATCCTACGCCTCCTACGGATTGATAAACCTTAGGTCATCCACTTGAGGGAAATTTGCTACTGTCCTACAAACATGTGCACTTGCAGGCCCAACAACGTCTACAAGAAGAAGGTTGTGTGGTAGACATCAAGCTCTTTTCTGGCACCGTCGCCGGGGAGGTGAGTTCTTGAAGGTATATCTTTAGATCTTGCAATAGAATCTTTTTGTTTCTTGTTTTATCACTAGTTTAGTTTATAAAATAAGATTACAAAAAAATGGAGTTAAGTTTGTCTCTACGCTTCATCTTTTCAATTTCTTTCGTGAGTATGATGGAAAGGAAAATTGTGCTCAATTGCTAGAAGAAGAATGCATTAAAATGCTTGGTACCAAATATTTTAATGATGAGCTAATTGCAATGTTGTTAGTATGAACTCTTTGAATATCCATAGTACTAATAATGATTTCACTAGTTATGATGAAAATATCTCTTATAAGTATGTCCATTTTTGTGGAGTAGACTGGGTTTGCAAGTACACACCAAATAGGGAAAATAGATATTGCAAGAGGCATAAGTATTTAGAAACTAAATGGTTGCAAGAAAGTATTGATGTTTGTGCTGATAAATTCAATATTTTTCGCGCTCCTTGTGAATTTTGCAATGAACGTGGTCATTTAAATCTCCAATGCAAATTGTTTCATGATCGAATCATGTCCAAAAATTGTGATAGCTTAATTACCCTTGGGCATCATAAAGATCTTAGTCTTCTTTTGGGGTATGAAGAAATGAAACGTATAACTGAGGGTATTCCAAAATTTAATCTTGATAGATTTCTTGATTTTGATCTAGAAAAGATTTATTTGTATAGTGTGGTGAATTGCATTGAAAATCCTTATATAGCCAATTACATAAAGAAAAGAAAGCAAATAGAAGATGATGAGAATACTAATGATAGGGAAGAGACTTCCCAATATCCTCCTATTATATCTTACGATGAATCAGGTAACGAGGAGGAGCTTTCTATTCAACCAATCTCATTTATAAGGAGCTCAAAGAAGAAGGTTGAACCCACACATAATATGAAAAGGAAAAGAAGGAGCAACAAAGGTAAAAAGGTATCTCTCTCGAATGATGTTGCTCCTACTACTCATTGTGATGATGATAATTGATATACTATTGGTGCTATCCATACTATTAATGATGAGAGTGATTATGCTTATGATATGAAAAGGCCCAAGCTCGAGGAAACTATGTTTGGTGAGGATGACATATTTGAGAATATATTTGCTGAAATTAATGTTTGTCCCAAGCTTGGGGATGCTACGTTTAATGAAGATGATATTCTTTGCCTCCCAAGTTTTGATATGCAAAGTTGTTATGATGATAGCATGCCTCTTACCTATGATGATTATATTGATGAAAGTGGGTTTGGAAGAGTGTCAACTTTAGGAAGTAGTGATCCCGCTATTTTGGAGGATGTTGAATCTTATTGTGATGAATATGAAAGTGGATTTGGAAGAGTGTCAACTTTATTTAGTGATGATTCCACTACCTTGGAAGAGGTTTCAATCGATTATGATGAGAAGGAAGTTGCTAGTTATGATGATTATTGTGATGAAACTTATGCTATAAAAAGTAGTGATGATTATATTTATAAAAAAATTCATGATTATGATTACCCTTTTTCTGAACATTACTCTTTTATTGTGGAAACAATTTTTAGTGTTCAAGTCTCTTATGATACTCCCAATATTCATGAGAAGAAATTTGCTTATGTGGAGAGTAGTAAAGTTTCTATGCTTGTAGATCATGAAAAGAATGTTTTATGTGCTGGTTATATTATTGAATTCATTCATGATGCTACTGAAAATTATTATGAGGGAGGAACATATGCTTGTAGGAATTGCAATAATATCACGTTTCCTCTCTATGTGCTTAAAATCTTGAAGTTATGCTTGTTTTGCCTTCCTATGCTAGTTGATTATTGTTCCCATAAGTTGTTTGCTCACAAAATCCCTATGCATAGGAAGTGGGTTAGGCTTAAATATGCTAGTCATATGCTTTATGATGCTCCCGTTATGTTTCAATTCTTATCTTTTATGTGAGCATCATTGTCATCATCATGCCTAGCTAGAAAGGCTTTAAAGAAAAGTGCTTGTTGGGAGACAACCCAATATTTACCTTTACTGTTTTTGTGTGTCCACATGATTATGATACTGTAGTAATCATGTCTTATAGCTTTTGTTTCAATAAAGTGCCAAGTAAGACCTTTAGGATAGCTTACGGTGATAGTTGTGTTGATCCTGCTGAGAATCAGAAAATTTTGTACCCAATAAATTAGTTTTGTTAATTCACAGGAACGTGCTTCTGATCTGATTCTTTTTGCTATGGATTTGTACACAAATTTCTTAGTAATTCCTAATTTGGTAGGATTTTTGGAGTTCCATAAGTATACGTTTGATACAGATTACTATAGACTGTTATGTTTTTGACAGATTCTGTTTTCTATGTGTTGTTTGCTTATTTTGATGAAACTATGAGTAGTATCGAAGGGTATGAACCATAGATAAGTTGGAATACAGTAGATATTACAGCAATATGAATTTAGAATGAGTTAATTACAGTTCCTAAGTGGTGGTTTTATTTTCTTATACTAACAGAGCTTACGAGTTTTCTGTTGAGTTTTGTGTTGTGAAGTTTTCAAGTTTTGGGTAAAGAATCGATGGACTATGGAATAAGGAGTGGAAAGAGCCTAAGCTTGGGGATTACCAAGGCACCCCAAGGTAATATTCAAGGACAACCAAGAGCCTAAGCTTGGGGATGCCCCGGAAGGCATCCCCTCTTTCGTCTTCGTTAATCGGTAACTTTACTTGGAGCTATATTTTTATGGGGCATTCACATTTGTGCCCCTAACTCAAACCCACTACTCAAATTTACCCCTAAATTTTTTATGTTCTCATATTTGCCCCTAAAAAGCATTTTAAGTCACAGGAATGCCCTTCCAACTGGTCAAAGTTGTTTGACCAAAACTTTGAAAATTCATAACAAATTCATATGAACTTAGAAGAATGCAAAATAAGATATCAAAATGCTCATAAAAACAACACCTATATGCACATGTCATTTACATTCATAACAAAAGCACGCTTTAAAGCTTTTTAGGGTTCATAACATTAAAGAACAATTTAGGGTGAATTCAAATAAATGCACATGTAGGTGAGGAACGTAAATGACATGCGCGTATAGGTGATGTTTTTATGAACATTTTGATATCTTATTTGCATTTTTTTTACTTCGTATGAATTTTTTATGAATTTTCAAAGTTTTGGTCAAACAACTTTGACCAGATGGAATGGCATTCCTGCGACTTAAAATGCTTTTTAGGGGAAAATTTGAGCACATAAAAAATTTAGGGGTAAATCTGAGAATGGGCGCAAATTAGGGGCATAAATGTAAATGTCCCTATTTTTATTCACCACATGATATGTGTTTTGCTTGGAGCGTCATTTTATTTTGTTAGTATTTGCTTGCTGTTATTTAGAATAATGTTTTGCATCTTTATTTTCAATAAAAATGTCAAGGATAGCCTTTACCATGCTTATTTTGCTAGTATACATGTTGTTGTTTGAAAACAGAAAGTTTACCGCTGTTGCAAAAATTCCCTAGAAAAGTCAAAGAATGGTATAATGTTGAAACTTTTTGCATATTTATCTCTGATAAATCTTCTACAGTGAGGTATTTTTCTCATAATTTTTGGAGTTAGGGAAGTATGATGAATCTTGCATTCTTTACAGACTGTACTATTTTGGCAGATTGCTGTTATGTTTGCATTGTTTGCTTGTTTAATGATTCTATTTGAGGATATGAGTATTAAATATGCAGGGACATTTAGTATGAAATGTTGGATAATAATTTTAGTGATTTGTTACAGTAGAAAATGATAAGGTTTTGCATTGGTTTATACTAACCTATCTCACGAGTTCTTGTTGAGTTTGGTGTGGATGAAGCTTTTGATAAAAAGAGAAGCCATGATATGAGAGGAATTAAGGAGACACAAAAGTTCAAACTTGGGGATGACCAAGGCACCCCAAGATAATATTCCAATAAGTCTCAAGCATCTAAGCTTGGGGATGCCCCGTAGGCATCCCACCTTTCTTCTTCAACAAGTATCGGTTAGTATCGGTTGAGCCTAAGTTTTTGCTTCTTCACATGAGTTGTGCTATCCTTGCAATGTCATTTTATTTTGTTTTGCTTTCTGAATACAATACCAATATCTGAAATTTTTTTATGAGAGAGAGTCTTCACATAGTTACATAATTATTTAGCTACTCATTGATCTTCACTTATATTTTTTTGGAGTAGTTTGTCATTTACTCGTGTGCTTCACTTATATCCTATGAGTAAATGGTTGAATGAGTTGAATGTCATAAATTTGAAATTATATATGTCTCACTTGCTTATCCCATGGGGAGTAATGACTTCACATCTAAGAAGTAGAGGTTGTAAATTTATTGAAGGTTAGCAAGCATTGTATTGGTCATTTGAACAATTCATGAAAGAATATTGAAGGAAGAGAGATTTCACATATAAATATACTATCCTAGATATCTTTTATAATTGTGAGCACTCATTAAGTATGACATGCTAAAGAGTTGATGTTGGACAAGGAAGACAACGTAATGGGTTATGTTTTCTCACATCTCAGTTAAAGTATATTGTCATGGATCATTCAAACATGTTGAGCTTGCCTTTCGCCCTCATGCTAGCCAAATTCCTTGCACCAAGTAGAGATACTACTTGTGCTTCCAAATATCCTTAAACCCAGTTTTGCCATGAGAGTCCACCATACCTACCTATGGATTGAGTAAGATCCTTCAAGGAAGTTGTCGGTGCAAGCAATAAAAATTGCTCTCTAAATATGTATGATCTATTAGTGTGAAGAAAATAAGCTTTATACGATCTTGTTATGGAAGCAATAAAAGCGACGGACTGCAAAATAAAGGTCCATATACAAGTGGAAATATAAAGTGACGTTCTTTTGCATTAAGATTTTGTGCATCCAACCATAAAAGCGCATGACAACCTCTGCTTCCCTCTGCGAAGGGCCTATATTTTACTTTATGTCCTTTACTTTATGCAAGAGTCAAGGTGATCTCCACCTTTCCTTTTTTTCATTTTATCCTTTGGCAAGCACCTCGTGTTGGAAAGATCCTGATATATATATCCAATTGGATGTAAGTTAGCATGAACTATTATTGTTGACATCACCCAAAGGTGAATACGTTGGGAGGCAACACTATAAGCCCCTATCTTTCTCAGTGTCCGATTGAAACTCCATAACCATTAGTATTGCGTGAGTGTTAGCAATTGTAGAAGACTATATGATAGCTGAGTATGTGGAGTTTGCTAAATCAAAGCTCTGGCATAGACCCTTCCTGAAAATAAGATGAATTGTAATTGTTTGATGACTGAGAATGAAGTTTGCTAGTTTTCAAGAAAGTTTATGGTCTATGCTTTAACATGTGAATTGCTTGTTGCTTGTTCGTGAGAAGTTTTATGAGATGAACTACTGTTATGACATATAATCATGCTAGAAAAGGTGATTGAAATTATCATTGATCAAACTTGTGCACCTGCTAGCATTCACACTTCATAAATTCTTTCTTTTATCATTTACCTACTCGAGGACGAGCAGGAATTAAGCTTGGGGATGCTGATACGTCTCCAACGTATCTATAATTTTTGAAGCATTCATGCTATATTATTATTTGTTTTGAATGTTTATGGGCTTTATTATACACTTTTATATTACTTTTGGGACTAACCTACTAACCGGAGGCCCAACCCATATTGTTGTTTTCTTGCCTATTTCAGTGTTTCGAAGAAAAGGAATATCAAACGGAGTCCAAACGGAATGAAACCATCGGGAGCATGATTTTTGGAAAGGATATGATCCGGGAGACTTGGAGTTCAAGCCAGGGAAGGTTCGAGGAAGCCAGGATATAGGAGGGCGCGCCCACCCCCCTAGGCACTCCCCTTGTCTCCTGGGCCCCTCGAGGCTCCCCCGACCGACTTCTTTCGCCTATATAAGTCCACGTACCCTAAAAACATCGAAGACGAAGATAGATCAGGAGTCCCGCCGCCGCAAGCCTCTGTAGCCACCAAAAACCTCTTTGGATCCCGTTCCGGCACCCTGCCAGAGGGGGGATCCCTCACCGGTGGCCATCTTCATCATCCCGGTGCTCTCCATGACGAGGAGGGAGTAGTTCACCCTCGGGGCTGAGGGTATGTACCAGTAGCTATGTGTTTGATCTCTCTCTCTCTCTCTCGTGTTCTCCCCCTCTACTCTCTTGTGATGAATTGAGTTTTCCCTTTGAAGTGGTCTTGTCGGATTGAGTCTTTAAGGATTTGAGGACACTTTATGTATGTTTTTCCGTGCTTATCTGTGGTGACAATGGGATATCACGTGATCCACTTGATGTATGTTTTGGTGATCAACTTGCGGGTTTACCTTGTGAATCTATGCATAGGGGTTGGCACACGTTTTCGTCTTGACTCTCCGGTAGAAACTTTGGGGCACTCTTTGAAGTACTTTGTGTTGGTTGAATAGAAGAATCTGAGATTGTGTGATGCATATCGTATAATCATGCCCGTGGATACTTGAGGTGACAATGGAGTATCTAGGTGACATTAGGATTTTGGTTGATTTGTGTCTTAAGGTGTTATTCTAGTATGAACTCTATGATAGATTGAACGGAAAGAATAGCTTCATGTTATTTTACTATAGACTCTTGAATAGATAGAACAGAAAGGATAACTTTGAGGTGGTTTTGTACCCTACCATAATATCTTCGTTTGTTCTCCGCTATTAGTGGCTTTGGAGCGACTCTTTGTTGCATGTTGAGGGATAGTTATATGATCCAAGTATGTTATTATTGTTGAGAGAACTTGCACTAGTGAAAGTATGAACCTTAGGCCTTGTTTCCTACCATTGCAATACCATTTACGCTCACTTTTATCATTAGCTACCTTGCTGTTTTTATATTTTTCAGATTACAAATACCTATATCTACTATCCATATTGCACTTGTATCACCATCTCTTCGCCTAGTGCACCTATACAATTTACCATTGTATTGGGTGTGTTGGGGACACAAGAGACTCTTTGTTATTTGGTTGTAGGGTTGCTTGAGAGAGACCATCTTCATCCTATGCCTCCTACGGATTGATAAACCTTAGGTCATCCACTTAAGGGAAATTTGCTACTGTCCTACAAACCTGTGCACTTGCAGGCCCAACAACATCTACAAGTAGAAGGTTGTGTAGTAGACATCAAGCTCTTTTCTGGCGCCGTTGCCGGGGAGGTGAGTGCTTGAAGGTATATCTTTAGATCTTGCAATCGAATCTTTTTTTTTCTTGTTTTATCACTAGTTTAGTTTATAAAATAAGATTACAAAAAAATGGAGTTAAGTTTGTCTCATACGCTTCATCTTTTTAATATCTTTCGTGAGTACGATGGAAAGGAAAATTGTGCTCAATTGCTAGAAGAAGAATGCATTAAAATGCTTGGTACCAAATCTTTGAATGATGAGCATGATTGCAATGTTGTTAGTATGAACTCTTTGAATATCCATAGTACTAATGATGATTGCACTAGTTATGATGAAAATATCTCTTATAAGTATGTCGATTTTTGTGGAGTAGATTGGGTTTGCAAGTACACACCAAATAGGGAAAATAGATATTGCAAGAGGCATAAGTATTTAGAAGCTAAAGGGTTGCAAGAAAGTCTTGATGTTTGTGCTAAAAATTCAATATTTTTCGCGCTCCTTGTGAACTTTGCAATGAACGTGGCCATTTAAATCTCCAATGCAAATTGTTTCATGATCGAATCGTGTCCAAAAATTGTGATAGCTTGATTACCCTTGGGCATCATAAAGAGCTTAGTCTTCTTTTGGGGTATGAAGAAATGAAACGTATAACTGAGGGTATTCCAAAATTTAATCTTGATAGATTTCTTGATTTCGATTTAGAAAAGATTTATTTGTATTGTGTGGTGAATTGCGTTGAAAATACTTATATTGCGAATTACGTAAAGAAAAGAAAGCAAATAGAAGATGATGAGAATACTAATGAAAGGGAAGAGACTTCCCAATATCCTCCTATTATTTCTTATGATAAATCAGGTAACGAGGAGGAGCTTTCTATTCAACCAATCTCATCTATAAGGAGCTCAAAGAAGAAGGTTGAACCCACACACAATGTGAAAAGGAAAAGAAGGAGCAACAAAGGTAAAAAGGTATCTCTCTCGAATGATGTTGCTCCTACTACTCATTGTGATGATGATAATTGCTATACTATTGGTGCTATCCATACTATTAATGATGAGAGTGATTATGCTTATGATATGAAAAGGCCCAAGCTTGGGGAAGCTATGTTTGGTGAGGATGACATATTTGAGAATATATTTGCTGAAATTAATGTTTGTCCCAAGCTTGGGGATGCTACGTTTAATGAAGATGATATTTTTTGCCTCCTAAGTTTTGATATGCAAAGTTGTTATGATGATATCATGCCTCTTACCTATGATGATTATATTGATGAAAGTGGGTTTGGAAGAGTGTCAACTTTAGGAAGTAGTGATCCCACTATTTTGGAGGATTTTGAATCTTATTGTGATGAATATGAAAGTGGATCTGGAAGAGTGTCAACTTTATTTAGTGATGATTCCACTATCTTGGAAGAGGTTTCAATCGATTATGATGAGAACGAAGTTGCTACTTATGATGATTATTGTGATGAAACTTATGCTATAAAAAGTAGTGATGATTATATTTATAAAACTTGTCATGATTATGATTACCCTTTTTCTGAACATTACTCTTTTAATGTGGAAACAATTTTTAGTGTTCAAGTCTATTATGATACTCCCACTATTCATGAGAAGAAATTTCCTTATGTGGAGAGTAGTAAAGTTTCTATGCTTGTAGATCATGAAAAGAATGTTTTATGTGCTGGTTATATTATTGAATTCATTCATGATGCTACTGAAAATTATTATGAGGGAGGAACATATGCTTGTAGGAATTGCAATAATATCAAGTTTCCTCTCTACGTGCTTAAAATCTTGAAGTTATGCTTGTTTGCCTTCCTATGCTAGTTGATTATTGTTCTCATAAGTTGTTTGCTCACAAAATCCCTATGCATAGGAAGTGGGTTAGGCTTAAATGTGCTAGTCATATGCTTCATAATGACCATCTAGTGACGACTACAAGAAATGGAGCGAGCCGAAGACGTGTCGCCGTCATCGCCCCTGCCTCATTGGAGCCGGACAAATATTGTTGTACTAGAAAGTCGGGAAGTCGTCATGCTAAGGCCCCATAGGACCAACGCACTAGAGCAGCAACCGCCGCCGATGAAGAGAAGCGTAGATCGAAAGGATCCAACCTACAGACACGCAGACATAGACGAACAAAGACCGAATCCCGTTGGATCCACCAAAGACAAATGCCGATCGAATCCCACGAGATCCATCAGAGACAAACCTCCACACGCCTTTCGACGACGCTTGAAACATCATCGGGACGGGGCTAGGCGGGGAGGACCTTATTCCATCTTCAAGAAGCCGCCACCGCCTCGTCTTATTGAGCATGGCAAAAACCTTAACAAAACTCAGAAAAGCATCTAAAAACGAAGCCCTCCCACCGGCAAGGGTCGGGATCCACCGCGCCTCCATGGTCCAGCGGCGGCACCGGCGGGAGGCAAGAAAACCCTAGATGAGAGTTCACACGAAAACCGATGCAATGATGTGTTTGAATCTAAAATTTTGGCAATCAGAGAAAGGGTTAATGCTGGCCTTGCAATGGACTGTTTGGAAGAGGTCAAGTACGCTTTGTTGATAAAAAAAAAGAGATCAAAGAGAGCTTGTCCCGTAGTTCTTGTGTATTACTCATATACACCGTACTTAGAATTTTTCTAGTCATGGTTTGGCAGATCCCAAGTTCGGACTGCTGTGGTTCTAAAAAAAAAGAAGTTCGGACTGCTGTGTGGCTTGGGTCAGGTCCGGAACTATTTTGGAAAAAAAGAAAAGAAACTATTCTAACGCAACTTGAGCAATGGCAAGTTCCTGCGTACAAAATACAAGCTGATGCTGCAAATAAATTGGAGCGTCTTGGTTTTAGACAGTGGTCACCCATCAGATTCATGCACTACATGCAACAAATTGATTCCTGGAGAGTACAAAAAAAAAACAAGAAAAAAGGTGGTCGCCCACCGTGGGGCTCGAACCCACGACCACAAGGTTAAGAGCCTTGCGCTCTACCAACTGAGCTAGACGGGCTGTTTGTTTTTCTTCTGATTTCTCAGTAACTGATCCATGCTCCACGCACAGAGGGTGCCAGTCCATCCTACTCCCCCTAGCAAAAAAGAAGCAAACACTGATATAAAATGACAAAAATAGGAAGTACAGATTTATCTCTATATCGATCCAAAAAAAAGATTTCTTTCTATATTGTACACTTAATTTGTTTGGTCCTCATTTTAACCAACCAAATATGTGCCACATGCCACCAAAAGTATAATAGGAACACAGTCGCAATAGAAACACCGATTTAGCATTCAGAAACAACGACGGGGGAGCTCAAGTTCGACAAGATATACAAAATCAATAAGTTGACAATAATGGACAGAAATTAATTAACCAGAGGTGCACTGCTGCGACTTACACTACTCCCTCTGTAAACTAATATAAGAGTGTTTAGATAACTAAAATAGTAATCTAAATGCTCTTATATTAGTTTACGGAGGGAGTACTTGCAAGGCTGCTCCCTTTCCTCAACAATCAGCATTTTTCATGGTGAAATAGGAGGGCGCTAGCCAGAAAGGGCAGTCCCAGCCAGCTACACAAGCAAGTTAGCCCATGTTCAACTGATCAATTGTCACTAGAGGACGCTTTGCAGCCGCGGCAGCCACCGCGTTCAGTTGGAAAGAAACCCTCTGGCTCTGGCTCTGAGGCTGATGTTGCTCGCTGCCCCTCTGATCCTGCAAATAGTTTGAACTAGGGTTGGCAGGGATTGTGTCGGTTCCCTCGTTGTCATCTTCTATTTCTTCAGTCTGAGTTGGTGGCTTCAGTGTGGGTAGGAGCTGGTAGTTTTCACTCAACAGTGTGTCCTGCTCAGGTGGCAGAGGAATCGAGCCAGGTGGAGCAATAGACTTGGGCAGCGGGATCTTGTTCCGGCTGCGTGCCAATTCAAGTAGAACCTGTGACATCAGCAAATTGATTTGTCATCCACCTATATGCATACAAAGTACTTTGTGTCAGCTTGAATTTCCAGGGATCTGATAAAACATAAAACAAGTTCGAACCAGCCTCTCTGCATTGCACTTCGCAGGGGTAAGACCAGGTTCCTATAATCCCTCCCCAGACCCCACCTTGTGTGGGAGCTTCTATGCACTGCGTCTGTCCTTTTTTGATAAAACATAAAACAAGCATAACTGCATGAGTTGCTCATAGCCTTTATCCACGCAAGATCTTCTTTAGCTGCACCTAGCAGCTAACACGCAAGTGAGTACACTTGTGCATGGCCCTCAATCTCTAATATCTTTGTACTACCTAGTATGATTCATCAAAATTTTAGGTATATCTTCAGATGCCAGCCACGTACACATTAAGAATCATACCCTGTTTGTTTCTTCTTGTTATGAAGTCATTCCCAAAAACTGTTTTCTATTACGGAATGTTATGTGGGGGATTCTGAGGAAGCCCACAGGCCATAGCAACCAGACCTGAGTTGGAATACGCTAAGAGTTCTACTATTAACGAAAGGATATTTTGCTCCCTAAGTTAAGAGTCGTTTCAATAGAAACATCAGCAGTCTTGTTCTGCAGCAGTTTGAGTATGTACCCGTCCAGGACACTAGTCTTGAGTCGCCTATATAAAGGTCCCCTAGCTGCAGCGACCGATGCAAGTTATCAATAAAGAAGTCTTCGCTAATCACTATTCCCCACTGCCCCGTTACCTTTCTGATCTGCGCTGACTACCTCGTCAACTCTCTAGCACCTTCTGGCCACAGGAATTCCTTCCGGTCTAGAGGTTATAACAAATGCTCTCCCTTATATGTTATTATTTGATTTGACCCATCCCATGAAGAGTGTTTAAATCCAACGATAAGACATAATATATCTAGAGTAAAGCAAACTAATAAGGAAACCAAGTATTCTTGTTGTTTCCAATTCCAACAGTAAGACAGCTGGTGCAGTACCAGCAGCATATCTGCACTAACAGAAGAGGGTATTTATTTCTTGCTTGCTTCTCTTCTCAAAGGTTACATTATGTATACGGAAGTTCTAGTGGCACATGATTCCTAAGATTTTGGACCCTTCAGCAGATAAGCATTCAACCTTCCAAATAAGGCATGGGTTCAGCTGAACATTCCTAACAACACATGGACTAAATTGAACGCCAATCTTCTGCCACTGGACTTTCCTTCTATCTTCTGCTACTAGCACCACCCAGGGATTTACCTGTCGGCACTCCCTGATTACCCACCAAACTGGCAAAAGTTCAGTCGGTTCCAACCTCCTAAGGCTGCGTTCGGTTGACAGGGGTTTGAGGGGGGTTTGGCAGGGATTGAAGGGGATTTCCAATCCCCATAACCGAACAAAGCCTAAAGGATAAAGGAGTCATCTTGGTCCTCATGGTAGGGTGCTAGAGTACTGTACTAATTGAGAAGTTGAGAATTTGAGGATGAATCTGGGTTCAATTCCCACATTCCCTCCTATGCATTCCTTATAATTTCAGTATAAAGCTGACTGATATGTTGGTCCCTCGGACGGCTACAGGTGTAGATAAAACGACATTTTGTTAGCTGAAGGATTCGAAACCGAATCTCTTCGTTGCAGATGGTGGCTTCTAACCACCATGGCTGAAGCTTTGATTGATGTGTTCTTATTGAATAATGCTTTCTATTAATAAATCCACCCTTATTTGAAATTTAAATTTTCCCAATAAATATCTCTCAGCCAAGAACCAGCAATTAACTGAAATCTCAACAGCGCACACCATTTCTTGTATGGAGATTGTTTCTTCCGTGACACATCTGCACATCCTCTACTATTCTTACTATTTCCCCAACTGGAGTCCACAACATTACTCCGTCTGAATCTGATATGTTCATAGGAGATTGTTTCGTCATTCAGCAATTGAAGAAGGTAGCAGCAGAGCTGTTGCGCGTCGTGCACCAGGTCGTAGGATGAAGCTACGGAACCTAGTAAATTTCGGAATCTAGCGAAGATAATATACTGGTTTTTTTGGTGAGATTGGTAGTACTCTTACCTCGCGGGGCGGCGGCTGGGAGAAGGAGAAGTTGACCTTGGCCTGGATGGCGAGGCGGACGTCGTCGGCGTCGAGCTGGGGCTTGGCTGCGTGGTCGGCGTAGACCTGGGCGTCGCCGAGCACGTCCCCGACGTAGCGGTAGGCCAGGTCCAGGAACTGGTGCACGACGCACGGCTCGTACTCGCCCTCGCCGAGCCCCATCGACCGGAGGAGCTCCCGCACCACGCGCGCGTCGCGAGGCTCGTCCGGGACGGAGGTTCCTCCCGCCGCCGTCGCGGACGGAAGCGATGGCCGCACGCCGCCGCTGTCCATGCTGGTGGGGGTTTCGGGGAACGAATCAGGGTTAGATGTTGTACTTTTAAAAGATGGAAGGTTGCATTACCGTCAATAAAGACGCTTTGGCCGAGTGGTTAAGGCGTGTGCCTGCTAAGTACATGGGGTTTCCCCGCGAGAGTTCGAATCTCTCAGGCATCGTCAGTTTTTTTTTCATTTTTTTCTCTGTCTTATTTAATCCTACTTCATTTTTCTGTCTGTCTTATTTCTATCTGCTCTATTTTCTCTGTGTCTTATTTATCTATTTTTCGCGAAAGTTTTTTCCTTCACTCCCAGGCGTGGATTTTGTTAAGGGACATTCACATTTATGCCTCTAACTCGAACCCACTACTCGAAATTACCCTAACATTTTGATGTGCTCAAATTTGCCCTTAGAAAACATTTTAGGTCTGATAATGCTTATTTCCAAGCCTTAGCTAACCATAGACATAGGAAGAACCATCTGTCTGAGTTGATAGGTCCTTCTGGACCGATGACATCCACTACAGACATGTTGGAAGTGGCTACTGATTTCTACAAAAACTTGTTTGCGTATGAACCTAAGCCTGATTTGCGTTTGGGGAATGGTTTTTGGTCTGAGGCAGAAATGATTAGTTAGGAAGTTCGGAGAGACCTGGAGAGATCCTTTTCTGAGGATGAGATCAAAGAGGCAATTATGAGCTCGTATGCCAGTGGGGCCCCTGGCCCTGATGGCTTATCTTTTCTCTTTTATCAAAACTTCTGGGACCTTATTAAGGGTGACTTTATGTGGATGGTCAGAGATTTTGAGAATGGGGTGTTGGACATTTATAAGCTTAACTATGCCATCATCACTCTCATTCCTAAGATTCCCCTGGCCAGAGAGATGAAGAATTTCAGACCTATTAGTCTTAGCAATTGTGCTGTGAAGATATTCTCTAAAGCCATGAATACTAGGGCTTCCCCTATCTGTGATAAACTCATTTCCCATAACCAGACTGCTTTTATAAAAGGGAGTTTCATATTAGAAAGCGTGGTTATGGCCCATGAAGTGATTCATGAGGTTCATAGATCTAATTCTAGTGGGCTGATACTTAAACTGGATTATGAGAAAGCCTATGATAGGGTCAGCTGGGATTTCTTGGAAGAAATGCTTCTTTCTAGAGGCTTTGGGGTTAAGTGGGTCAGTTGGGTGCTTAGCACCTTGCAGCGTGGGACGTTTCAAGTTAGGATTAATGACACTAACGGGCCACACTTTGTTGGTGGGAAAGGGTTGAAGCAAGGTGACCCTCACTCCCCATTGCTCTTTAACCTGGTGGTCGATGTCTTTTCAAAAATGTTAGGGAAAGCAGTTAATAACGGTTTGATTGGTGGGCTTCTCCCACATGCCATCCCTGGTGGAGTAGTTAGTTTACAATATGCTGATGATACCATTCTGTTCATCCAGGAGTCTGTGGAGTATGCAAAAAATTTGAAATGGATTCTGACTTATTTTGAGAAGCTTTCTGGCTTAAAAATTGATTTTCATATAAGTGATTTGCATACCATTCATGTATGTGAGCAAATGTCTAGAGAGTTTGCTCAATTTTTTTGTTGCCAATTTGGTGACTTTCCCTTCAAATATCTGGGTGTGCCCCTTCATTTTAAAAAACTGAGAAGGGAAGACCTGCAACCTATCATTGATAAGATTATTAAAAACATTGCTGGTTGGCTGGGCAAACTGTTATCTTATAGAGGCAAACTGATTCTATTGACTACTTGTATTGCCAGTATTCCCTCTTATCTCATGGTGGTGATGAAATTCCCAAAGTGGGCTATTGACATGATCACTTCCCAAATGTCTCACTTTTTTTGGGGCAATGTAGGTGAGGTCCACAAGTACCACCTAGCTAATTGGGGCCTTATGGCCAGAAGAAAAGAATTTGGTGGCTTGGGTGTCCCCAACTTAAAGGAATTTAATATGGCTCTCCTGGCCTCATGGGGAAAAAGATTTTATGATGGGAGAGAGGGGGACTGGAAAAAACTTCTCTGCTTTAAGTATGCTACCAATAAACCTAATATTTTTCATGCTAAACCTGCCTCGGGGTCTCCTTTTTGGAAAAGCATTTCTTGGGCTTTTGCTGCTGCCAAAATCTTTTAGAAATGGAGTCCTGGGAATGGGGATAATATTGCCTTTTGGCATGATAATTGGGCTGGGGGATGCTCCTTGAAAACTGTTTTTTGGGATTTATTTGATATTTGTCATCAGCAGGATGCTACTTTGTCCCAGGTTTGGGATGGGGTGAACCTGTGTCTTACCTTTAGAAGATGTGTGGATGAGGCTACGATGCACAAATGGGGTTTGTTGGTTGACCTGGTGAAACAAACTACCCTTTCAGGTCACTAGACAGTCCCATCTGGGACCTAGAATCAAATGGGCAATACTTTGTTAAATCATTCTATAAACTGATTAACTTTGGTGGGATACCTTCTGAGATTAGAGATTTTATTTGGAAAATCAAAGTCCCTCCAAATATCCATGTCTTCTTATGGCTGATGTTCAATAATAAAAGCCTAACTAGAGACAATTTGGCCAAAAGGAGACATGTAGAGGATAAAACTTGTGTTTTCTGTTCTGAACCGGAATCTATCCAACACCTTTTGTTTGATTGCATTGTTGCGTCTAACGTATGGGCTGTGGTTGCCGAAGCACTTGACATCATTCCTCCTGTTTCTTTTATATCATTGACTTCCTTCTGGAAGAGGAAAAAACAATGTGAAGCTATAAATATTGTTACATCTGCTACCTTGTGGTGCTTATGGCGTTTGCGCAATGGTTTTGTGTTCCAGGGGAAAAGATGGCGAGATATACGCTGTGTGCTGGGTCAGGTGGCGGCGATAATCAGGCAATGGAAAATCCTATCTTCAGAGGCCCAGGGTGCTCCAATTCTCCAGTGCTTAAGGCTTTTGGAGCGTCGAAGAGGGGAACTGCTTAGAATTGCTTGGGTCTACCTGTCGTGAGTGATTTATCACCTTCTAGTTCCTATGTAAGAGTGATACTCCTATGGAGAGATGTAATAGGGAGATAGCTTAAAACCCTGTTGTTTGTTCTGTGGCAGCTACTTTTGGTTGTCACTGAGAGCTGTTTAACAGTCTGGTTATGTTGTTGCCTTGGCTTAATAAAAAGTTGGGGCGGGGGGCGACCCCTTTCTTTCAAAAAAAAACATTTTAGGTTGCAAGAATGCCCTTTCATCTGGTCAAAGTTGTTTTGCCCTTTCATAACAAATTCATATGAACTCAGAAGAATACAAAATAAGATATCAAAATGTTCATAAAAATATCACCTACACGCGCATGTCATTTACACATAGGTGATGAACGTAAATGACATGTGCGTGTAGGTGATAAACGTAAATGACATGCGCGTGTAGGTGATATTTTTATGAACATTTTCATATCGTATTTGTATTTTTCTAAGTTCATATGAATTTTCAAAGTTTTGGTCAAACAAGATTGACAAGCTAGAAGGGCATTCTGGATTTCTGGGGGACCTAAAATGCTTTTTATGGACAAATTTGAGCACATCAAAAAATTATGGGTAAATCTAGGAGTAGACGCAACTTAGGGGCATAAATGTAAATGTTCCTTTGTTTTGAATTCATTTCTCTGGCTTATTTATCTATACTCAAGTTTTTTTTACTCTTTTTTCTCTTTCTTATTTCATTCTACTCCACTTTTCTCTCTGTTCTATCTACTCCATTTTCTCTCTGTCTTATTTTTTTCATGAACGGATATTTTACCCCAAGGCATCAACATTTTTTATTCTCTGGCTTATTTCTCTATACTCAAGTTTTTTTACTCCAAGATTGACTCATGATGATGTGTTCGTATGTTTTGTTATAGCTACTTGCTGGTACTATAACATGTCTTTCTTGTTAGAATTTAGCAATCATTTTAGTGGTGGGCTGAAACATCATACAATATGTTTCCTCCATAAGAAAATATTATTTCCTCTGTTTTTATTTACTCCCATATTAGAGTTGACTAAACTCAAACTTTCTAAAATTTGACCAAGTTTATAAAAAAGAATATAATTATTTACCATAACAAATCTATATGATGTGGAAGTACATTCAATAATGAATCTAATGGTGTTGATTTGTTATTGTATATTTTAATATTTTTATCTATAAACTTTGTCAAATTTACAAAGTCTGATTTGACCGACGAGTAAATAAAAACGGAGGGAGTGTAATATTACAAGCCCATACTCCAAGGTAAATATTTTTAATTTAATTTCCTGGCTTATATCTCTATACTCAAGTTTTTTTTAACTCCAATTGATTTGTGCCGATGAGCAGGCGGCAAGGGTTGGTTTGGACGGGGCGACTTGTAGGAGTGGGAAGAGCAACGAGGGAAAGTTCGCTCCCATCAAGCTCGGGGTGGTTTTCGCTATACACAAAAACGGAGGTTGATATTCTATATATGCGGTTTGGGAGGCAGGTTTGCGGTTTACGCAAAATAAAATTACAATACAATCGGTTTTACGGTGTCTGACTTGGATGTTTATCTTTTTTGCCCAAAACACTACAACAATAATTATTTTTATAGTACGTTTTTTTAGGTATGTGCTAGAGTTTCTCTAAGCCAAACAACGCCTCATGATATGAACACAACCGACGTTGCATCGCAGCACGTCGTAGCCGTTGCGGTTGCACGTCTAGTTTGGTTATCTTTGATTGTGCTTGCTCGAGAAGCTTGCAATGCATCAGCTCACCTCCCAGGGCATCGATGCCTTACCGATCGACAGTCACAGAGTTTTTGTAGCTGGCATGAAAATGTAAATACCGCCCATAAAAGTAGAAGAGAGACCATGTTTTCAAGGTAGTTTTGTCCAAAAATATTGCCAGACGGTGATAATCAATCTATCACGTGTATGTAAATCAAAGCCCATACAGCCCTGATAGATACTTATAATTTTATAAGAATTAAGAATTTAATAGTAGCTATTTTTTCCATTCAAGAAAAATATATACTTGAGTAGCTATTTTTTGGCGGTTAAGAGAATATTTTTTCAGGGGTTATTATGAACCCTCCTCGAATAGGTCTAGGGCTTCTGCTGGGGCCTGGCTTCCGGTCCATCCCCACCCGACGCAAGATCGGCGAGGGGAGCCTCTGCCGAGCGCGGCGGCGCTGCGAAATTTCTAAACTGAGTCGGCCGGCCAGACGGCCTCGTTAACTTCCTAGCCTCCCTGGAGACGAAGCGGAGCCGTGACCGTATGCAAACTGGTCGGGGGTGGGGGGCATATAATCTCCCCCTCCGAAGACAGGGAAGGCGTCGATTTGGTTCACCAAATCGCCAAGCTACGACTCCTTCCGCAGCCTCGCGCTGGGCTCCGCCGCCACCCGGCCGGCACCACTCAGCAACAGGTAAGATTACAGGCGACTGAGAATTTTGGGATGCAACTACAGTAGTGAATGTCAGTTTCAGCATGACTGGGTTATTACTGAACATGATTTATCAGTTTAGTCTGCAGCAGCTCATGCGAAAAATTGTCTAGCAGACGCCCTGCAAAAAGAAGACAGCTATGATGTTGTCCTCGGACAAATGTACTGCTAAAAGAAGCAAATCCGAGCCTGTGATCCATAGTCTCCCGGAGGTAGGTCCAAGGACGTAAGTTCTGAATTAATCCGAAAATATCTTTTAGTGTCCTCATCTAGTTTTTTTTTTCAAACATCCAGGGCATTCAGGCTAGTATCATGATTCTTCTAACTGGTAGGAGTACTGAATTTTATATCTGTCCTCATCCAGGGTATTATGCATGACATAGTATCAAGGCTGACACTGAAGGATGCCGTGAGGGCCAGTTTGGTGTCGACAAGCTGGAGACGGCTGTGGACATTTCATTCCAATTTATGCTTTGACAGTCCCACTATCCTGAACCGCGAGTATGGCACCCTTAGCAGGAGCAGCAGCAGGAGGGGTAGAAGAAGACGCAGGTTCATCAGGCGTGTCGATGCCATCCTGGAATCCCACAGCGGTACAGGGGTGAGAAGATTCGATGTCACGTTTGCTCTTGATGCGAGGCACACGGAACATCTGGATCGATGGCTCAAGTTCGCACTCGATTCCAGGGCGTCTGAGATTGCTGTTAATTTGCACCCTGTGTTCTACAGGGGTTCCGTGAGGTCATATGAATGGGAGGATGCATACACCTTGCCGTCTCATATGTTTAGCAGTCAAGGGGCATCTTACATCGAGTCACTTGAGCTCGTCTTTGCATCGTTGAAGCTACCCCGTGATTTCTATGGCCCTTTGAAGCTTAGAGTGTTGGATCTCCAATCTGTTCACGTGTCGGAAGGAGATCTCGAGCTGCTGTTGTCCAAGTGCAGTGCATTGGAGTGTTTGCGCCTGGGTCGTTGTTACCCAGTGCTTAATCTGAAAGTGCAGAAACCACTATGTCGGCTGCGTAATTTATCTGTCCGGGGATGCCAGCTGCAGGTTATGGAATTCAGTGCTCCGAATCTAGCAAAATTTGAGTATTCGGGTCAGGCCATACCCATTACACTCAGTGAATCCATGAAGCCAACAGAAGCTACTGTGACGCTGTTGGGATATGACGATACTCTTGAACATGTCTTCACCGAACTTCCAAAGACCCTGTCTCGCGTGGAGACACTATCTGTGAATGCTTGCATAAACACCGAGGTACTGTGCCGACCAGCGTGATGCATGTTTCATTTCCATGTATGTAAAAAGGGTATGCCATGTAAATATCGTTTTGTTGACCCTGTAGGTGGTTGGATTTTCAAATTGCCTGATGAAGTTTACTCATCTCATAAAACTGGAGGTGACTGTAAGTATTCTTGGGGACTCAAGAATCAGAAATGGGATTCTTCGTTTAGTGAGTCTTCTAGAGGTGGCCCCTCTTCTGCAAAGGCTCGAGTTAAATGTAAGTGTCCCTCTTCCTGTGATGCATGTCTCCTGTTTATCTTTTGAGGCAAACGATATCTGCTTAGTGCTTGTTGCATTTAATTCGCCCTGGTTTGCACTGCAATTGCAACTGCTTATACTAGATTAGACTACATGGAACTGTAAGTCGGATTGTTAAAGTTGATTTAAATGGAGGATATCTCTTAAGTTTCAGTCTCCAATGCTGGTTGTGTTGTTATCTAACATTCGACAAACCTTATACTTTCAGATGCTTCCACATGTGTCGGTTGGGGTATCCAACGAGCCTGAATCTTACTGGCATTTTCAGCCATGCGCGCACCGTCATCTTGAGCAGTTCGAGGTTTCAGGGTTTATCGGTCTAAGAGGTCAGCTTGAGGTGGTATTGTGCATCCTTGACAACGCAGTGGCTCTCAGGCGGATGTCCATAGAACCGAGGGTGACGGCATATGATCGTGTCTTTGGACACTGGGCGGGGTTTGAGCATAATATAGGAAAAGGTAGGGCATGTGCCTTGGCCTTTTTTTCTCCTGAAGACTATCCCGGCGTGCAGATTGAGATCTTCTGAGGGACCTTGGGTGTTTTTGGCTTCAGCTGTTGTATGCCTGAAGGAGTGAAGGGGAACAAATAGGCAAGCGTGAGCCCCAGCCAGCACAGCACCTGTAATCAAACCATACCAAACCATACCAAACCAACTTCATTTGCAATCAAACAGCACCTGTAAACACTAAACAGTACCAACCAAACTTGTCGGCTACACGATTTACTAAGGCACTAGAAGGACCATTTGAAAAATCTTTCTGAACCTGCTCAATGATCTACACTAGATGGATTTGCAATGAGCATGTAGACAGAATCACAATGAGCATGTAGACATACCACATCAAAACAATCAATGCATAACCAAAAGATTGACAGAATCACAATGAGCATGTAGACATACATTTGTTGTCTGAGACCTGGAATAAAAGGGT
Source organism: Triticum aestivum (assembly GCF_018294505.1). NCBI lineage: Eukaryota > Viridiplantae > Streptophyta > Magnoliopsida > Poales > Poaceae > Triticum > Triticum aestivum. The sequence goes on from NC_057801.1 coordinate 674,032,584, forward strand.
TAACGCCGGGCACTAACTACTGATTTCAATTCAATCAAAGAGTGTTAGTACATATGATGCCCTAACCTACGGTCACAAGATCAGGCACATCAGAGCTAGTACCTCTCAAGTCTAGACAGAGAAGAGAAAGCATGCAGGCGATAAATCAGAGTCTGAATCAGCTAATAGCATGTACGTAACAAAATCTCAGCGAAACAGATACCAATAGACAAGCTGTAAAAATTAAACCCCAAAAATACACCATCTCAACAACAACAACAACGACCGGTCACAAACATCCCAACTAATCCACCATTAGCATGAGATGCTGAGCACAATCTTAATTTCCTATAAACAGTACATATCGTCAGTCAACAACAATAACCACCATCTGAGGAATCCGGGGAAATGCTTGATGTACACTATAGAAGTTCCCATGTCTATAGCTGATGTATATCACAGGATCATCATCATCATCTCCTTCCCGAGTTCCCATGTCTTTGGTTGCGGAAGTAGCTGAGAAGAGCCTGCGCCTGCAACAAATTCAAATGCTTAGCAAGACGATTTTGTAACTATTTTTCTTCTAGTTGTATAGTTTGATATAGGAAGTGGCAAACCTTTTCTCTTGCGCGCGGCGTTCCTGACTGTGACAGTGCAACTAAAGGGGGCACGGCACTCTCTTGAAGAACCATGCTGCAAAATCTGTTGCTGTTTGTGCATAGCTGAAGCAATGCCGCGGCAGCATTTTCCTTTGCTTTCGCTGAACCCAGTTCGACAACTTCAACAAGGGCTGGAATACCACGCGCCTGCCCAATCGCAGTCCTCCCTTCTGGTATCGTAGCAAGATTTGCCAAGACAGCTACAGCTTTATCGACCATTCCAGCAGCAGGGTCCATAAGGTCAACTAGGTGCCTCAGAGCATCAGCTTGCACAATTCGACCCTTGTTCTCATGAAGTATGGACAAATTAAACAATGCAGTTACCGCATCTTTCTTTCCTCGTGGGTTCCCATTTCCCAGCAAGTCAACGAGAGGCTTTACGGCGCCAGATCGTCCAATCCTTGCTCTGTTATCTTCAATAAATGAGAGACTGAACAAAGTAGCTGCTGAGTTCTCTTTAGCTTCAGGGTTTCCTGTTTCCAGGACATGGACGAGAGGATCAATAGCATCTGCATTCACGATGGCAATCTTATTGATATCACTAAGTGACAAATTGAGGAGGGCTGTCACTGCATTTTCTTGGATTTTGGCATCGGGTGAATGAAGAAGGCCAACCAGCAAGTTTATAGCCCCACAATTAGCAATGACAATCCTGTTCTCCATGTTGTGTTTAGCTAGAAGGCGAATCTCTGATGTTGCTGATCTCTGACCTTCTATGGAATCGCTTCCCAAATCATTGATTAGCCCGCGTACCTGATTCTCAATGGCAGAGAAATCACCCCGGGCATCAATGGATGTCGACGATATTATTCTGGGGAATCCCCTGTCAGATGTTTGCCGCCGAACAAATGGCCCTTCCAAGCAGACATCACCCAATCTTGGCAGGATTACATTCTCCCTTTGAGGGGCAGAAGAGACAGAAAGCCCCCGGTCAGCAACCTCTCCAGACGCATCACCACTGTAATTTGTCCTATCACTTGGTACCCGTATCATTCCATTGTCAATGTCAACCTCCCTATCAATCTGACCGGTATTAGGAAGACTATCATTAACCGAAGAGCTGACTAGAAGAACCTGTGAATCACTGTCAAAATGAGATGCTTGAGATGCTTCCTCCATTGATTGTTCCGAAGTTTGTTCATCAGAACCAGCATGTCTTTCTTCCAAACTAGACTCTCTTGCTTCAGAGCTTGCAAGAGATAGCCTTGCTAGCAGAGCCATTTGCATAGTCTAATTAAAGACTGATCGGTGGAAGCCTCACGACCAGGATGGTTCACATGTGCATCAGATTTCAGGATGGTTCACATGCTCTGTTCAATCTTCTCATATACAGGTCAGCTTCTGGGGACCAGGGAAGATTACCCTACCAAGTACCGACACTAGGATGTAGGAGACTGTTGCCTGTGGTGCTCAAATCTTGAAGGCTCTGCTGAAGGAAAGTTCAACTTCAAAGATTTCACAGGATCAAGGTAGCTTAATGTCATGTGACTCGAAGCAGTTAAATATCAAAGGCTCAAAGCTTGCATGGTGTAGTTAGGAATAAAATTTAAATGAGCTACTCAACTGCATGGGAACATGACCTGGTTGCCCAGTTCAATAAGATGTAATCATCGACACCACGCTATCAAACGCAAACAGACCCACCATAGCACGCGTTACATGAGATGTTCCTACTTCACAGGGCAGAAATGGTAGCAGATTCTTGCGGGCGTCCATGGTGTCTAGAACTGTAACGATCATCGCCCAAAATTGATAAAAGAGGTACATCAATGCAACAAAAACTAGGTAGGGAGCTGGAGGTAGCTGCTCAATTGCGCGGGAACATGAGCTGGTTGCACGGTTCAGTTAAGAATGTAATCATATGAGCTACACCATCTGATGCAAACATGCCCCAGCATTGCAGACGTTGCATGAATGAAAGGATCCTATTTCACGGCACACGAAAGCATAACAGCAGTTTTTATATCACGGTGAATACGGGTGTCTACGACTGTAACGATCATGGCCAAAAATTGCTACTGTAAAAAAAAATAGACATCAAGAATCCTGAACTTTCAACCAAAAGGCGTGCACGGCCCTGTATCTAAGATTGTTGATGAGCTCCGATCATGGAAAGAGGTTGCCCTCGGAGGGTAAATGTGGCTGCCTCCAGACTAACTAGTAACAACCGATCTATAAAGTAAATCCCCTGTCCCCATAATCTGTAATTAATCTATAACAGAGTCGTGAAGTGCAGGAAGCAGGGGCTGATGAATATGATGTGCCGGATGCGCACCGGCGTGCCCAGAAATTGCGGAGATCAGTAGGGTTTAGACTAGCCACCGGATGAAAACAAGATCATACCTCACAAACCAATGACCGAAGGTTGCGGAAGGGGCGGAGACCGCGGAAACGCGATGCTGCGGTGAGAGGAAACGGGATAGGCGATGGGCACGAGGGGCGTGAGAGGCGGGGGTGCTGGGGGCGGGGGCGTGGTACGGGATTGAGGCGTCGGCGGTGGCTGGCGCTGAGGTACGGCACAACGGCAGCACTAGGACACAGGCGGAGGTAGACCAGAGTGGAGAAGATTTTGCCGCGTTGGTTTGGGTTGGTGGTAGCTGGTCGGTCAGCCGGGGGAAAGACGAAGGAAATGCACGGGAAAGGAGTTAATTGCACAGAAGTATCATAATTGAGGCATTACATGCGGATTGATACCACTTTTGTTAATTTTTACATGTAAGTGTGAGGCCAGTCGTTACAAAAAGGTCTAAACCATGTATAAAAATGTATTGACGGTGTATCTGACCGGCAGGGCCCGGCTGTCAGGTGTTGACGTGGCATATTTTTTACAAAATACTCCCTTACTTTGTAAGTAATCACATAAATACCCAATTATTTTACAGAAAATGGGCTCGTATGAGAGGCCTTTTTTTTTGGTTCGTAATTTTACATTACCGAAGCGGACTTGTTTGAAATTTTTCGTTGGCTTAAACAAATATATAGAACAACTAAAAATTTGAAGACGGCAGGATTCGAACCAGCGACGCACCGTGCAGCAGCGACCCGCGCTAGCCACAACGCCAACTTAGGTCACGCGTCAGATACCAGGCGAAACGGTTTTTATAGTAGATCCGTCACGCTGGGCCGGCGATTGGCCCATCTAGTCTGCGCGCGCTGAGTTACTGTTTTTTAAATTATGATATTAGTAAATATATATTATTTGGAATTGCATATTAGTGCTATCAAGTGTCAAGCACCAGACTAGAACACACGTATCTCCCAAATTTTATGTGTCTGCACTCAGGACCACAACCATTTACAATTATTGTGTATCCTCAGTATATTATTCAAATACACAACTATCAAATAAATTATATGCTCAACACACAATTTATTATTTGAGTTACCCGTATATTGATTGTATTTTTTAAAGGCACATTTACTTTAAAAATTGACAACATGTATTAAAAATAAATGTATAATCATAATAAATTTTAGAAATGCATTCAAACGGTTCAACTTTTATTACAAAATCGACGTGTTTCTTGAAATGCAAGAATGATTTTATACAATAAATTTTTAACACATGTTGAACATTTTTTTGAAATACATATAATTCACAATGTATTAAGCAAATATTCACCATAATGCTCTTGAAACTCATCGTGTATTAAGAAAAATTTCACCATAAATTAAGAAATTGTTTAATGATAATATTCTTGAAAATCATCGTGTATTAAGAAAATGTTCACCATAATTACGAAAAGTTCACCGCACATTATGCAAAAATGTCATCATATCTTAAGAAAACAAATTCAACCTATATTATAAAAATGTTAAATTTGCATTTAAAATTTGTTCAATGTATATTACCAAAAGTTCATTCCATTAAATAAATGTTCACCGTTTGTAAAGAAAAGTTCATCGTGCATTGAAAAATATTCACTATAAGCAGAAAAAGTGCTTAGCGTACAAATGTTCGTGCATAGTTGAAAACATGTTCATCATATACTGAAACCGATCATAAAATATGTTCAGTAAATATGTTAAAAATCCAGGAGAAAAACCAACCTACTGAATGAAAAAAGAAGAAAGAAAAACCTAAAAATAAGCCCAAACCAGAAACATAAATAAAGCATAATAAGTAAGAAAAATGAAACGTAAAGAAATCTGGGCAACGAATGAGCACCAACACGCGCGCCAGGTAAGTGCGGTAAAAAAGATTGAAGGCGGCCGGCCCATCGTTTTGCGGCTGGTATAAAGCAGACGACGCCTGTTGTCTGCCGCGAGCTCTGCTGTGGCGTAGCTAGCGCGAGTCGCGGCTGGACTGCTGGTCGCGCGTTCGAAACCCCCCCGGGCGTCAATTTTCAGTTGTTTTGTTTTATTTATTCTTTCAAGCCGACGGAAATTTTCCAACGAGTCCGCTTCGGTAGTGTAAATTACGAACGAAAAAAAAGCCTCTGATAGAAGTTTTTTTTCCGCGAAATAATTGGGCATTTATGTGATTACGTACAAAACAAGGGAGTTTTCTGCAAAAAATATGCCACGTCGGCACCTGACAGGTGGGCCCAGCCGGTCAGATACACCGTCAATACGTGGTTTAGACCTTTTTATAACGGCTGGCCTCAGACTTGATACTGACATGTAAAAATTACCAAAAATGATACCAATCCACATGCAATGCCCTAATTGTGGTACTTCTGTACAATTAACTCACGGGAAAGAGATGGAGTTCGGGTGTGGTGGACGAGTGAGCAGCGAAATCACCCATTGACCGTTTCAAACAAAAGAGACCACTATATTTTTTCTTTACACAAAAACAACGGTACGCATTGGCCGACTGATATTTTACAAAAATCGGCCAGATCACGAGCCGTTGCATCCACCTCACGAGCGCACCATAGCCGTCCGATTCAGCCGACGAGTGTCTTTAATATGGGCCGCGCTCAGAGATATGCAAGATAAGTGCTTTGCAACATGAGCCATGTTATACTTGATGTTTTGCAATCAGATCTTTGCAACACTAGCCATGTTAAATGTGCCGATAATCGCCAGTGCCCTTCGTAGGGTGGCAAGTGTAGCTGTAAGTACCAGCCTGTGTTGGTAACCACTTGGAGAGGGGAATGTGAGTTTGCACAAGAGAGTTTGTTGAGGGGTTATGCATGGGAAGTAGATCATTTACTTAATTTCCTTGTTTGTTATATATATGATGGGAGTTAGTTCGAGAGTTACTGCAGTATGAAATTTTGCCCATGAATTAACAGGGTACCCCGTGGGAGGAAATTTTTGGGAATTGACTCCCTTAACTCCCATCCCCTTCCCACTTAAACTCCCATTCACTGTAATCAATCAGTGGACTTTTAACCTTCTCACCCCACAACTCCCGTTTTGATTTCTAATTCTCACGAACCAAACAAGCTGTAGAGGGAGTTTGCAAGGGGATTTTACCCCGGTTCAAGCCCTCATGGTTGAGGTAGCACCCTACTCCTCTTTGTTTTAGACTGATGTAGAAGCACCTTGTGCGAGGGGGTTACAAGAGGATGATGATGACTACCTAGGTGTATCTATAATAGAACAGATGTCTCGTGTTTCCCTTGGCCTCGCCTTATAAAGAGGATGGGAGCTAGGGTTTACAGGGTCCCTAATCGACCTGGTCGACGAAGGCTTCTTGGCTTCCATGCCAAAATCATGGTTCACCTTCGAGCCGGGCCCTGGACTGCCTGCTCAGAACAAAGCTACTGCCAGCCCCCCTGGGCCTCGAGGCTAGCTGAATGTCGGGTTTCCCACATGATGGGCCATCCCCGGTGTATTGTACCGTGAGTAGGCCTCGAACTTGTTTGCAGTCTTGGAGTCTTGCTCCATCCAAAGCGAAATCTAGGCGGACTCCTTTCCAATCAGCGCTTGGTGCAGTCGGGCCTTTCATATCCTTGCCTCTTCGGGCTCGGCGACTGAGCGATCTCCAGGAGCGTTTCACCGGGGCCACAGAGCTTCTGATCTTGGGATGTGTCACCTCGAGGCTTCACGACCATTCTGGCTTTGCCTTCGTAACTTTAGTGGCTTGCGTCTTCACGGCTTCGCGGCCTGTGTCTTCATGGCTTCGGTGTTCGGTGTCTTCATGGTCTGTATCCTCACGGTCTCGAATCGTCCCGTCCCTGGTGCGGCCGCCCCTAGGGGAGGGAGCCCCTCCTCCACGCCGGTCTCCTTCCCATGTGCCTATATATGTGAGGAGGGGCAACCCTCAAACAATTTAGTCCTTGAAGGTTGCTCTCTCTCTCCCCCCCTCTCTCGGGGAAATTCTCTTCGCCGCAAGGCTGCTCCACACCTCCTCTAGGATCACGTAGTTATTCATTCTAAACGTCCGAGGCCATGCTATATTGTTGATTTCTTACGTGTGGATACTGGTACATGAATCGTTCTTTTGGTCTTCGAATGGGAGAAAAATCTCATGGTTGAGAGGTAGAACCTAGCTGCTAGAATCCGCATCAATTTTTAATACTTGATAAATATCAGATCTAACCACTTTGCGTCTTCATAATGATTATGAGTTTTATTCGTAGATACAATTTTTCCTACTATGTTTTCCAACAATGATCACCTTGCGGTGGTGCGAGGTTGCGGTTCCCTCTTCCACCCGGAGAGCTTGGTACCTGGAGAGCCTGGTAGATGGCAGACGCGTCTCGTAGAGGCATCTACAGCATCACATGAGCTCATACACACGAGAAGGCCTCCAATGTCCCCAACAAATCCAGAGTCTGGGGTCTCGGACACGGAGATAGTCCACGTGACAGTTGAGATGCATGAACCGACACAGGATCACACCGTCTGCGGCGTGCTGGAGATGCCGCAGAAGACCCTACAGTAGGACCTCAACGGGCATCCCGAGCTCCTTCGCGATCATCTTTGCCATCGGTCGGAGTTCACGACTTGGGGATTGGGGCGTCGAAAGGTGAGGACAGGGGGCGGGGGATTTCTACTCCTAACTAGTGTTTTGCGATTTTGGATTTGGGAACAACAGCGAAGAAGAATATATATATCTGGAGATTTGCGGTTGTGCAGGACGGTCCAAAATCCAAACAAATTTGTGACCCGGGGTGAAATAAGATAAATAGTTTTATACCAAAATTTTATACTTGTTTTTATATTTTTATCATCCTACTATATTAAGGAATAATTTTTTATCATTTAGTTGGTATAGTTAACCACATAATTTAGTTGGTATAGTTAACTAATGTTATTTCTTATCAGTTGTAATGTATATCACATGTTAGTTTGTTTATACAAAATTTAAATTAAGTGATGTAACAAAATTTATCTTTGCATTATTTTTGTGACAATTCCACAAATTTTATAGTGCACACGTATATATTTGTATGTATGTACATATGGTCATGTATATATAATTTTGTTTCATTAAATATTATGCTAGAGGTTTCTAAAGAATAATATTCAACTAATATCTTCCTAGTGACTTTTAGTGTATTATTAGGTGTGCATATTTATAGAAGCTTGTAGAGTACAAATTGTACCATCTACAAAAATGTTTTAATTTAGATTCGGTTATAAGTCCAACATATGCATGGTACTAAAATAACACCGATCATCGTTGAAAGTGAACACATTGCTAATTCAATGCTTACACACCATTTTTTATTTGGTAATGCTCATCTAGAAGTTTAGTTTGATCTGGTGTATACAAGTGGGCATGCTAGTTTCTAAAATAAAAGATTATGTACAAATTAATCGTAAAATATAGTTTACATAGATTTTAGTACAACTTATTGGACGTATATCGGAGATAGAGACTAGTAGGCTAACTAAGTCCTATCAGATTCATTGTTGTCTATCAGATTGATTGTTACTTTGTCGTGATGTAGATTTGCTTATCCAAAATTAGGATTTCATTTTACACATATGTAATAATCTTTTGGAGTTAATAGATTTTTTTGAGTTAACATTTTATTTTTGCAATTCAGGAGCTTTATTGATTACTTAGTTGTAATACATTTGCGGGTAATACAATCACGGAGAAAATTTGGAACAAAGTTGATCCAAAGACATCTCTCACGAACCTCACTAGCTTGATGAGCACAGAGATGGGCCACCATATTGGCTTCCCTGCCAACAAAAGATATACTAAAACTAGCAAAGTTCCCGCATAGCTCCTTGACCTCCTGCATAAGACATGCAATATCAGCCCTTTCAAATGCTTGGGACTTCCACGAGTTGACAACTTGCAAAGTATTAGACTCGGTTTTGATCCGCTGCCGCTCGCTAACCGGACCGCATCACGAATTGCATATGCTTCCATCATTCTAGCAGAAGAGGCAAATTTATACCATCTGGCTTGTGCCCGAATAAGGTTCCCATTTGTACCACGGACAATAGATTCGGCTCCCCCATGAGCTGCAGCCTCCCATACTGAGTATCCATGTTCAATTTTATAACATTTACATCCGGTGGCTTCCAGCGAGCTTGCACCCGCGGACTACGCTTTTGTTATTCCTTCCCAATCTGTGATAAATCTACTACAATATCTATTGCCCACCGGATAGATTTTAGAATATTTTTATTGAGTAAATATATAATAATGTAGTGGTTAGTATCATTCGCCCCCTCCCTTCTATGGGGCGGTCAACGTCTTTGCCCGGCCTATGGGTCAGTCCTGTATTGTGGCCAGTGGTGGCAAGTACGGCGAAGGAAAATAGTTCGGTTGGGGATGGCATTCATATTCCTGCCTTGAGGAGTCAATGATACTTCTCATGGGGCGACGGTTGATAACCCATAAGTATAGGGGATCAAAACAGTTTCCGAGGGTAGAGTATTCAACCCAAATTTATAGATTCGACACAAAGGGAGCCAAAGGATATTTGCAAGTATTAGTAGCTGAGTTGTCAATTCAACCACGTCTGGAGATTAATTATCTGCAGTACAGTGATAAGTGGCAAAATAGTATGGTAATTTTGATAGTAGTAGCAACATCAATGATAATGGTAATAGTGATAGCAGTGATTTTGTAGCAAGTGGAATAGTAACGATAGAAGTAGTAACTTAGCAGAAACAATATGTAGGAAAATCGTAGGCATTGGACCGACGATTTGTTGGATGATATTCATCATGAGATAGTCATAATCTAGGGTGATACGACACTAGCTCCAGTTCATAAATATAATATAGGCATGTATTCCGTAAATAGTCATACATGCTTATGGAAAGAACTTGCATGACATCTTTTGTCCTACCCTCCCGTGGCAGAGGGGTCCTATTGGAAACTAAGGGATATTAAGGCCTCCTTTTAATAGAAAACCGGAACAAAGTATTAGCACATGGTGAATACATGAACTCCTCAAACTACGGTCATCATCGGGAGTGGTCCCGACTATTGTCACTCCGGGGTTGCCGGATCATAACACGTAGTAGGTGACTATAACTTGCAAGATCGGATCTAGAACATAGATATAATGGTGATAACATAAATGGTTCAGATCTTAAATCATGGCACCCGGGCACAAAGTGACAAGCATTAAGTATGGCAAAGTCATATCAACATCAGTCCCAGAACACAATGGATACTAGGATCAAGCCCTAACAAAACTAACTCAATTACATGATGAATCTCATCCAACTCCTCACCAACCAGCGAGCCTACGAAGGAATTAGTCACTCCCGGTGGGGAGCATCATGAAATTGGCGATGGAGAAGGGTTGGTGATGACAAAGATCGAAGATCCCCCTCTCCGGAGCCCCAAACGGACTCTAGATCTGGCCTCCCGATGAAGAACAGGAGGCGGCGGCGGCTCCATCTCGTGAAACGTGATAATTCTGTCTTCCTGATTTTTTCTGGAAAATAGGATTTTATAGCGTTGGTTTCAGGGTCTGCGGGGCCACCAGGTGGGGACAACCCACCTGGGCGCGCCCGAAAGGGGTGGCGCACCCTGGTGGGTTGTGCCCACCCAGGTGCCCCCCTCCGGTGGTTCTTGGCTCCAAATATTATCTTTTATTGTATAAAAGATCCTCGCAAAGTTTCGTTGCATTATGAGAACTTTTATTTCTGCACAAAAACAACACCATGGTAGTTCTGCTGAAAACAACGTTAGTCCAGGTTAGTTTCATTCAAATCATGCAAATTATAGTCCAAAACAAGAGGAAAAGCGTTAGAAAAAGTAGATACGATGGAGACGTATCAACTTCCCCAAACTTAAACCTTTGCTTGTCCTCAAGCAATTCCGTTGATAAACTGAAAGTGAAAAAGAAAACTTTTACGAACTCTTTTGCTCTTGTTTCCATAAATAAGCTTAAACATCCCCAGGTTTTCAGCAAATATTATAACTAACCATGTCGACAATAACTCTTAAAAATTATATTAACTCATATTAATGACATAATCAACTAGCGAGCAATAATAAGACATCTCAAACAACAACATGTTGTCAAAACCACCATGATACAATATGACAATAGTGGTATCTCGCTAGCCCTTTTTGAGACCGTAAAACATAAATGCAGAGCACCTCCAAAGTTCAAGCAGCGACTAAACATTGTAATTCATGGTAGAAAAGATCCAGTCATGATGCAACCAACAGTAGCTAGACACAATGCATAAGCATGAAAACAGTGCTCTCAAGTTCTGGCGCTTATTTGAGAAGGTGATTACACGACATAAAAGTAAATAGATAGTCCCTTCACAGAGGGAAGCAGTGATTTGCAGAGGTGCCAGAGCTCAAGTTTTTAAAACAGAGGTAAATGAAATTTTGAGACATGCACCCTTCCTGTTTACTTCGCGACTATCAGTTATCAATTTCTTCCATGTTAAACACATTAGTGAATAAACACTCAACATGAGTGAATAAACACTCAGCATTTCTCGTGCAATTGGGACTATGAATCCCTATTACCGCCCCTTTCTCGTGCAATGGTGAGTGAATAAACACTCAGCATGAGAATAACCCGCTTAGCATGGAAGATACCAACTACCTCCTGTCGCTCTATGAACAATCCAGGCACACAAAAAGGATATTATTTGAAGTTTTTAGATGTGGCACACGAAAATTTACTTAGGAAGACATGGTAATACCACATATAGGTACGTATGATGGACTCATCTGGAATAACTTGGGTTTCAGGTTTTTGATGCACAAGCAAAATTCCCACTTAGTACAGACGAAGGCTAGCAAATAGGTTGAGTAGCGGCCAGCTAGAGAGCAACAACGGTCATGAACATGCATTATGCATAAGTAACATTGGATACTAGCATGAGCAGGATATGGACACCATGAACATAAATATCATAGAGGCTATGTTGGTTTTGATTCAATTACATGCATGAACATGTTCCAACTCAAGTCACTTGAACATTCAGAGGAGGATACCATATCATCATACTACATCACAGTCATTTTAACGCAATGTTGACATCCAAGATAATCATTATCCACTCCTAGCTACTTATGCATGAAATGAGAAACTATAATCTCTAATTGTCATTGCAAACATGTTTGATCATAATAGGCTGAATCATGGATACTAAGTTAAAAATATTTACAAAAATAGAACAAGTCGAGTTCATACCCGTTTCTCTCTACCACGACCAATTCATCGAATATCGTCATTATTGCCTTTCAGTTACATGACCAAATGATTTGAAAATAATAATAGTGCAAGAGTGTCGTGGACTAAGCTGGAATCTGCAAACATTTTATTCAAAGGAGAAGACAAGGTAGTATGGACTCTTTGTTAGATCAACAATAATGCATATGAGAGCCACTCAACATTTTCATCATGGTCTTCTCCTCGGTATGACTCAATAAAAAGAAAATAAATTCAGAGAAACACATTGAAATATTTTTGGAGTTTTTGGTTTTTCGTAAACAAGCAAATAAAAAGGGAAAAGGAAAAAACGAGAAAAACTATTTACACGGGAAAGCTCCCAACAAGTAAAATAAGGACAAAGAAATCTTTTTGGGTTTTATTTTTAGTTCTACAACAATTTAAACTAGGAAGAAAAATCAAAAAGAAGCAAGAAATATGTTTTTGTATTTTCTCAAAGTTTTTCAAACACACAAGAAGAAAGCGAGAAAATAAATCTAACATGGATAATACAATGAAAAAGTGTGAACACCGACAACTGGAATGAAATGTGTGAACATGAATGTAATGTCGGTGGAAATACGTACTCCCCCAAGCTAAGGCTTTTGGCCTAACTTGGTAATCAGTCAGTAGCCTGCGTAATGGTAGGAGTGGTAGCTCATGGAGGCTCTCGGTGCGGATGCCTCAGCCTGCCGTGCGGCCACAACCGCTGCGTTATGGGCTCGGGCCTCGCTCTCAAGAACAAAATATCTTCCCCTGTTGTGAACATTAAATAGAGCAGGTGCAGGCAAATATGTGTCCACCACGGAGTCCTTATTAAACAACAATTTATAAGTGAAATTATGGGGTTCATCTCTAAGGATCTTATGACGTTTCATAGCATCAAAGTCTAGGTACTGCGTGGGTAAAATAGGATCATAGGGCAAAGGTGAAACACCCAGTTCTTTTGCTAAGCATGTGGTATAAATTCCACCATAAAAATATCCACTACCAGCGTTGTGTTGCAACCTGCGTGCAACAATCGCTCCAAGATTATAACTTTTGTCACCAGTGAGAGCGGTGCGTATGAGGCTCAAGTCTGGAGCACAAAGTGTACTACAATCTTGTTTGCCTACAATACATATTCCATCAAATAATGCAAATTACTTGATTACGGGAAAATGAATGCTCTTTATTCTACCTAGCGTCACTCCCCTAGTATCACCATAGCAAAGACTAGTCAAGAATATCTCAAACTCAGACATTGGCGGTTCATCGAGCGAACCCCAGAATGGGATTTTGTAGTGGTGAGCGAATCTCTCTAAAGATATGGTAAATAGATTTTCATACAATTTAAATGACACCCTAGACTCACGGGGATGGAATTTAAATCCTTTGACAAATGATTCAGTGAGAGTGAGGTATTGGTTGCACTTATGTGAACATATTGCTCAAATCCTCCTTAATGCCCACACTCACCATATAACCATTGCAAGGCCATAAACATGTTTTGGTGGCGGCATCTCGTATGGAACTTTCACTCGGTTCAACATAAGACCGACGAGTGGAGCTGCTACTAGAGGATGCCTCCGAGGACCTCCTCCTCAAAGAACTCCTTCCAAAGAAGTTCATAATATTCGCGTACAATTTTCCGAAAAAATTTGGGTCACAAAAATTTGTTAACAAAACTTCACAAGATTGGTAGCAACTATTCATAGGGAGGTATAGAGGCCATATCAAGCATTCAAACTACTTAGAACTCTAACAATTCAACATGCAAGCTCATCTACAACAACACCAAGAGCATCTAATTATTCAAAATATAAACCACTAAAGCAAAAAAACTAATTAGACCAATGCAAGAGTCACATACCAAACAACAATCCCTCGAAACAATTTCAGAAACAGAGCTTCGAGCAAAGAGATCGAAATCCGTGGGGTTGAGAGAAAGAACACGAAAGAGAGAGCAATGGTGATTTTTTATGGAGGTAGGTGATGGTGTGGGATGAAGAGATAAGTGAGGGGCCCATGTGGGGACCACAACCCACCAGGGCGCGCCTAGGGGTCCTGGCGCGCCCAGGTGGGTTGTGCCCACCTGGTGCATCTCCCTATGATATTATTTGCACCAAATATTCTTAAATATTCAAAAAATTCATATTAAATTTCAGAGCATTCTGAGAACTTTTATTTTTGGGTCATTTTTTATTACACGAAAAACTCAGAAAATAGACAAAGCGTGGTATTTTATTTTATTTAACTAATAAAAACAGAAAACAAAAGGTAGGGACAGAAGGTAGTGCTCACTAAATTCATCAACTTCATACCTCTAAAAAATGATCCATTAATAAGGTTGATTAAGTCTTGTTAATAACCACTTTCGATTAGCATGAAGCTGAAGAACTTTCATAAAATCACTAAGTTACCTCAACGGGGATATGAATGTCCCCAACAATAAGCATTTCATTTTAACAGTAGGTACCGGTAGTTGAACACTTCCAATAGTGATTGTCAAAGACTTTTCAATAACATTAATACCATTCACTTGGAATTGTTTCTTTGGAAAGTGCACCGTATGCTTATTACCATTGATATGAAAAGTGACCTTGCTTTTATTGCAATCAATAACAGCCCCTGCGGTATTCAAGAAGGGTCTACCAAGGATAATCGACATGTTGTCGTCCTCGGGCATCTCAAGTATAACAAAGTCAGTCAGAATAGTAACATTAGCAACAACAACAGGCACATCCTGACAAATACCGATAGGTTTGGCAGTTGATTTGTCAGCTATTTGCAAAGATATTTCAGTAGGTGTGATTATATTCAAATCAAGTCTTTTCCATAAAGAGAAAGGCATAACACTAACACCAGCTCCTAAATCACATAAAGCAGTTTTCACATAATTTCTTTTGATGGAGCAAGGTATAGTTGGTATTTCCGGATCTCCTATTTTTGTAGGTACTCCATCTTTAAAAGTATAATTAGCAAGCATGGTGGAGATTTCAGCTTCCGTTATTTTTCTCTTATTGGTGATGATGTCTTTCATGTACTTTGCATAAGGAGGCATTTTTAAGATATCAGTCAAGCGAGTACGCAAAAAGACTGGCCTCATCATTTCAGCAAAGCGTTCAAATTCTTCATCATCTTTCTTTTTAGTTGACTTGGGTGGAAATGGCATAGGTTTTTGAACCCATGGATCTCTTTCCTTTCCATGTTTTCTATCAACAAAGTCTCTTTTATCATATCTTTTATTCTTTGTTGTGGGTTATCAAGATCAACAACTGGTTCTATCTCAACATCATTGTCTGGTTCTTTATCATTTGTTTGAGTGTCTTCATGAACCTCATCATTATCTTTTTCATTATCAGAAGGTGAGTGTTCACTACCAGATTGAGTTTCAGCATCAGAGATAGAAACTTCATTATCATTATCATGAGGTTTTTCTACTTCTGGTTCACTAGAGGTAGGCAAAGTCCTATTATTTCTCTTCTTTTTTTAGAAGGACTAGGTGCATCAATGTTAATTCTTTGAGAGTCTTGTTTAGTTCTCTTTGGGTGTCCCTCAGGATAAAGTGGTTCCTGAGTCATTTTACCTCCTCTAGTTGCTACTCTAACAACAAAGTCACTTATATTATTGTTCATTTCATCAAGCAACTCTCTTTGAGATTTAGCAACTTGTTCTAATTGAGTTTGAACCATAGAGGCATGTTTTCCTACACCTCTAACATCATTTGAGATTCTAAATAACAAGTCACTTAAGCGAGCAATCATATCAGAGTTGTATTTCAATTGTTTCATGACATTTGCATTGAAGTGATCTTGCTTTCTAATGTAATTATCAAACTCATAAAGGCATTGACTAGGATGTTTATTATGAGGATTATCACTATCATTGGATTTCATTAGAGAATTTACCTCTACCACCTTAGGCGGTGGTGGTGTATCAATCCCATGTATTTCATCAATAGGAGGTAAATTTTTGTCATCCTCGGCTTTAATACCTTTTTCCTTCATAGATTTCTTTGCCTCTTGCATATCTTCAGGACTGAGATATAAAATACCCCTCTTCTTCAGAGTGGGTTTAGGCGGCGTTTCAGGAGGAGTCCAATCATCATAATTTTTCAATATGTTATTCAATAATTCTTCAGCTCGCTCAATAGTTCGTTCCCTGAAAATACAACCAACACAACTATCTAGGAAATCCCTAGAAGCATCGGTTAGTCCATTATAGAAGATATAAAGTATTTCATTTTTCTTAAGAGGATGATTAGGCAAAGCATTAAGCAATTGGAGAAGCCTCCCCCAAGCTTGTGGGAGACTCTCTTCTTCAATCTGCACAAAGTTAAATATTTCCTGCATGGCAGCTTGTTTCTTACGAGCAGGAAAATATTTTTCAAAGAAGTAATAAATCATGTCATGGGGACTACGCACACAACCAGGAGCAAGAGTATTGTACCACTCTCTAGCATCACCCTTTAATGAGAACGGAAATAATTTGAGGATATAGTAATAGCAAATCTTCTCATCATGAGCAAAAGGAGTGGCTATGTCATTCAACTTAGTAAGATGTGCCACAACAATTTTAGTTTCATAACCATGGAATGGATTGGATTCAACCAAAGTAATTAACTCTGGGTCGACAGAGAATTCATAATCCTTATCATCAATAAAGATAGGTGAAGTAGAAAACTTAGGATCACATTTCATTCTAGCATTCAAAGATCTTTCTTTATACTTGCATAATAATTTTTCTAGATCATCTCTACCCTTACAAGCAAGAATATCTCTAGTTGCCTCCTCACCTATAACATAACCTCCCGGCACCTTTGGCAATTCATATCTAGGAGGGCTACTTCTAATAGGTGTTTCAAGATTTTCAGTTTCAAGCTCATCATCGGTTTTAACGATACCATGTTGTCTTACTCTAGCAATTTGTTCATCAAGAAATTCACCTAGTGGCACATTATCCTCAAGCAAGGTACTAGCATCATCATGAGTAGCATTCATAGCAGAAGTAGCATCATCGATTACTTGCGACATATCAGAACTAATAGCATGTGGTGTTGTTGCAAGTTTACTTATAACAGAAGGTGAATCAAGTGCGGAGCTAGATGGCAGTTCATTACCTCCCCTCCTCTTAGAGGGAAAAATCTTAGTCTTAGCGTCCTTCAGATTCTTAATAGTGATAATTTGATAATAATCCCAAGTGACTCAACAAATATAGCTATGCTCCCCAGCAACGGCGCTAGAAAAAGGTCTTGATAACCCACAAGTATAGGGGATCGCAACAGTTTTCGAGGGTAGAGTATTCAACCCAAATTTATAGATTTGACACAAAGAAATCCAAAGAATATTTGCAAGTATTAGCAGTTGAGTTGTCAATTCAACCACACCTGGAGATTAATCATCTGCAGCAAAGTGATCAGTAGCAAAGTAGTATGGTAATTTTGATAGTAGTAGCAACAACAATGGTAACGGTAACAATGATAGCATTGATTTTGTAGCAAGTGCAATAGTAACGACAACAGTAGTAACTTAGCAGAAACAATATGTAGGAAAATCGTAGGCATTGGATTGGCGATTCGTTGGATGATAGTCATCATGAGACCATCATAACCTAGGGCGATACGGCACTAGCTCCAGTTCATAAATATAATGTAGGCATGGATTCCGCAAATAGTCCTACGTGCTTATGGAAAGCACTTGCATGACATCTTTTGTCCTACCCTCCTGTGGCAGCGGGGTCCTATTGGAAACTAAGGGATATTAAGGCCTCCTTTTAATAGACAACCGGAACAAAGCACTAGCACATGGTGAATACATGAACCCCTCAAACTACGGTCATCATTGGGAGTGGTCCCGACTATTGTCACTCCGGGGTTGCCGGATCATAACACGTAGTAGGTGACTATAACTTGCAAGATCAGATCTAGAACATAGATATAATGGTGATAACATAAACATTCCAGATCTGAAATCATGGCACCCGGGCCCAAAGTGACAAGCATTAAGCATGGCAAAGTCATAACAACATCAATCTTAGAACATAATGGATACTAGGGATCAAGCCCTAACAAAACTAACTCGATTACATGATAAATCTCATCCAACTCCTCATCGACTGATGACCCACAAGTATAGGGGATCTATCGTAGTCCTTTCGATAAGTAAGAATGTCGAACCCAACGAGGAGCAGAAGGAAATGACAAGCAGTTTTCAATAAGGTATTCTCTGCAAGCGCTGAAATTGTAGGTAACAGATAGTTTTGTGATAAGATAATTTATAATGGGTAACAAGCAATGAAAGTAAATAAGGTGCAGCAAGGTGGCCCAATCCTTTTTGTAGCAAAGGAAAAGCCTGGACAATTTCTTGTAATGAGAAAAGCGCTCCCGAGGACACATGGGAACTATCGTCAAGCTAGTTTCATCACACTCATATGATTCACGTTCGTTACTTTGATAATTTGATATGTGGGTGGACCGGTGCTTGGGTACTGCCCTTTCTTGGAAAAGCATCCCACTTATGATTAACCCCTATTGCAAGCATCCGCAACTACAAAAGAAGTACTAAGGTAAACCTAACCATAGCATGAAACTAGTGGATCCAAATCAGCCCCTTACGAAGCAACACATAAACTAGGGTTTAAGTTTCTGTCACTCTAGCAACCCATCATCTACTTATTACTTCCCAATGCCTTCCTATAGGCCCAAATAATGGTGAAGTGTCATGTAGTCGATGTTCACATAACACCACTAGAGGAGAGACAACATACATCTCATCAAAATATCGAACGAATACCAAATTCAGATGACTACTAATAGCAAGGCTTCACCCATGTCCTCAGGAACAAACGTAACTACTCATAAAGCATATTCATGTTCATAATCAGAGGAGTATTAATATGCTTTAAGGATCTGAACATATGATCTTCCACCAAGTAAACCAATTAGCATCAACTACAAGGAGTAATCAACACTACTAGCAACCCACAGTTACCAATTTGTGGTTTTGATACAAGATTGGATAAAAGAGATGAACTAGGGTTTTGTGAGGAGATGGTGCTGGTGAAGATGTTGATGGAGATTGACCCCTCCTGATGAGAGGATCGTTGGTGATGATGATGGTGATGATTTCCCCCTCCCAGAGGGAAGTTTCCCCGGCAAAACAGCTCCGCCGGAGCCCTAGATTGGTTCCGCCAAGGTTCCGCCTCGTGGCGGCGGAGTTTCGTCTCGTATGCTTGCTTATGATTTTTTCCAAGGTAAAAGCCTTCATATAGCAGAAGATGGGCATTGGAGGTCCACCAGGGGGCCCACGAGATAGGGGGCGCGCCCACGCCCCCTAGGGGTGGGCGCGCCCCCCACCCTCATGGCCAGGGTGTGGGCCCCTCTGGTACTTTCTTTGCTCAATAATTCTTATTAATTCCAAAAATGACTTTCTGGAGTTTCAGGACTTATGGAGCTGTGTAGAATAGGTTTCCAATAATTGTTCCTTTTCCAGCCAGAATCCCAGCTGCCGGCATTCTCCCTCTTCATGATAAACCTTGTAAAATAAGAGAGAATAGCCATAAGTATTGTGACATAATGTGTAATAACAGCCCATAATGCAATAAATATTGATATAAAATCATGATGCAAAATGGACGTATCAGTTCCCCAAGCTTAGACCTCGCTTGTCCTCAAGTGGAAGCCGATATCTAAAAATATGTCCACATGTTTAAAGATAGAGGTGTCGATAAAAATAAAATACGGACATGAGGGCATCATGATCATTCTTATAACAACAATATATATAGATTTTGTCATATGATTTCTTATGCTCAAGTAACAATCTATTCACAATGTCGAGTATGGTTCAGAAACTTCATTGAGAACTAACAAACTATAATCTCAGTCATTGAAGCAATTGCAATTTATCATAACATCAGAAAGAGTCAAGAATAGAGCTTTTCAGCAAGTCCACATACTCAACTATCATATAGTCTTCTACAATTGCTAACACTCTCGCAATACTTATGGTTATGGAGTTTTAATCGGACACAGAGAAAGATAGGGGCTTATAATTTTGCCTCCCAATGTATTCACCTTTGGGTGATGTCAACAATAATAGTTCATGCTAACTTACATCCAGTTGGATATATATATCAGGATCTGTCCAACACGAGGTGCTTGCCAAAGGATAAAATGAAAAAGGAAAAGGTGAAGATCACCTTGACTCTTGCATAAAGTAAAAGACATAAAGTAAAAGATAGGCCCTTCACAGAGGGAAGCAAAGGTTGTCATGTGCTTTTAGGGTTGGATGCACAAAATTTTAATGTAAAAGAACGTCACTTTATATTGCCACTTGTGATATGAACCTTTATTATGCAGTCCGTCACTTTTATTACTTCCATATCACACGATCGTATAAAGCTTATTTTCTCCGCACTAATAAGTCATACATATTTAGAGAGCAATTTTTATTGCTTGCAACATGACAACTTACTTGAAGTATCTTACTCAATCCATAGGAGGTATGGTGGACTCTCATGGCAAAACTGGGTTTAATGATATTTGGAAGCACAAGTAGTATCTCTACTTGGTGCAAGGAATTTGGCTATCATGAGGGGGAAAGGCAAGCTCAACATGTTGGACGATCCATGACAATATACTTTAACTAAGATGTGAGAAAACATAACCCATTACGTTGTCTTCCTTGTCCAACATCAACTCTTTAGCATGTCATACTTTAATGAGTGCTCACAATTATAAAAGATGTCCAAGATAGTATACTTATATGTGAAAACCTCTCTTTCTTTATTACTTCCTATTAATTGCAACGATGACCAAAACTATGTTTGTCAACTCTCAATAACTTTTATGCCTCATACTCTTATATGTGAAGTCATTACTATCCATAAGATCAACATGAACTCTTTTATTCTTTTTATTCTTTCTATTTTCTCAAGATCATAGCAGGATAGCAAAGCCCTTGACTCACACTAATCTTTATTATATAGCTCACGGACTCGATTACATAGAAGGATCACAAAGCAAAACTCAAAACTAATTCAGACCAACACTTTATTCTACTAGATCTAGATATTACCAAAAGGATCGAACTAAGTAAAACGTTAAAGATAGGAGTGTGATGGTGATACGATACCGGGGCAACTCCCCCAAGCTTGGCAGTTGCCAAGGGGAGTTCCCATACCCATGTGATTATGTCTCCTTCTTAAGAGTTGGTGTTGTGATCTTCTTGGCGATGATGCCCCTCAGGAAACGATTCTCCTCCTCGAGCTTATTGACTTGTTGTTTGAGGTCCATATTTTCCTTGCGGAGCTTGCCCGTGACGGCTAAAGCTCCTTTTACCCAAGGATGCTGCATAGCTCCGGGAGAACAAGTGACACTCTTTTTCATATTTTCATAAGAAAGAAATTTAACATTGGAAGGAATGACCGAGTTTGGAATAGCTGAGCTCTGTAGTTCCCCCATCATGAATCCTGCCTGGAGGCGAGAGGTAACTTCTTGGTCCTCCTCCATGGCATCTATCCTTTTCAAGTCGGCCTCCATCTCATCCTCCGTTGATGGCCCAAAGTGATAAGCATCGTTGTTTGCTCCTGGACCTGGCGTCGGGTGGGACATACGACTCTCCCTGACTGACTCTTGAGAAGACATCTTGCTCTAAATTTGTAACAGAAACAACTTGAAACAAAGATAGAAGATTTTTGCATGATCCGGTGGTCAAAACCTTCGGGAGATTATATAATGAATTTTTACCGACCGAAAGAAGTAACGTGCAAGAAAACGGAGTCCAGAAGGCACACGAGGTGCCCACGAGACAGGAGGGCGCGCCCTTCACCCTCGTGGAGGCCTCGTGTCCTTCCCGGATTACTTCTTGCTTCCCTAAATTCTTAAATATTCCAAACGGAGTAAAATTGCCATTAGAACTGTTTTGGAGTCGGTTTACTTACCGTACCACATACCTATTCCTTTTCGGAGTCTGAAACATTCTGGAAAGTGTCCCTTATGTATTCCTCTGGGGTTACGGTTTCAATAATATTAGTTTCAACATTTATAGGATTACCTGAGATATAATGTTTGATTCTTTGACCGTTCACCACCTTCAGATTTGTGCCTTTGAAGTTGTTGATTTTTATGGCACCGGAATGATAGACCTCCTCGATAATGTAAGGACCTTCCCATTTAGAGAGAAGTTTTCCTGCAAAAAATCTTAAACGAGAGTTGAATAGCAACACATAATCACCTACGTTAAACTCATGCTTTTGTATCCTTTTGTCATGCCATCTTTTAACTTTTTCTTTAAACAGCTTCACATTCTCATAGGCTTGGGTTCTCCATTCATCAAGTGAGCTAATGTCAAATAACCTCTTCTCACCGGCAAGTTTGAAATCATAGTTGAGCTCTTTAATGGCCCAATATGCCTTATGTTCAAGTCCAAGAGGTAAGTGACACACTTTTCCATAAACCATCTTATACGGAGACATACCCATAGGATTTTTATATGCAGTTCTATAGGCCCATAATGCATCATCAAGTTTCTTGGACCAATTCTTTCTAGATCTATTAACAGTCTTTTGCAAAATTAATTTAGCTCTCTATTACTCAATTCTACTTGACCACTAGACTGCGGGTGATAAGGAGATGCAATTCTATGATTAACATCATACTTAGCAAGCATTTTATGAAAAGCACCATGAATAAAATGTGAACCACCATCAGTCATGAGATATCTAGGGACTCCAAACCTCGGAAAAATAACTTCTTTAAGCATCTTAATAAAGGTGTTATGATCAACACTACTAGTTGGAATAGTGCTACGCCTTGAGCTTGCGTTGGGTTTCCTTGAAGAGGAAAGGGTGATGCAGCACAGTAGCTGATAACCCACAAGTGTAGGGGATCGCAGCAGCTTTTGAGGGTAGAGTATTCAACCCAAATTTATTGATTCAACACAAGGGGAGCCAAAGAATATTCTTGAGTATTAGCAGTTGAGTTGTCAATTCAACCACACCTGGATAACTTAGTATCCGCATCAAAGTATTTAGTAGCAAAGTAGTATGATAGTAATGGTAACGATAGCAAAAAGTAATATTTTTTGGTTTTGTAGTGATTGTAACAATAGCAACGGAAAAGTAAATAAGCGAAGCACAATATATGAAAAGCTCGTAGGCAATGGATCAGTGATGGATAATTATGTCGGATGCGATTCCTCATGTAATAGCTATAACATAGGGTGACACAAAACTAGCTCCAATTCATCAATATAATGTAGGCATGTATTCCGAATATAGTCATACGTGCTTATGGAAAAGAACTTGTATGACATCTTTTGTCCTACCCTCCCATGGCAGCAGGGTCCTAATGGAAACTAAGGGATATTAAGGCCTCCTTTTAATAGAGAATCAGACCAACGCATTAACACATGGTGAATACATAAACTCCTCAAACTACGGTCATCACCGAGAAGTATCCCGATTATTGTCACTTCGGGGTTGTCGGATCATAACACATAATAGGTGACTATAGACTTGCAAGATAGGATCAAGAACACACATATATTCATGAAAACATAATAGGTTCAGATCTAAAATCATGGCACTCGGGCCCTAGTGACAAGCATTAAGCATAGCAAAGTCATAGCAACATCAATATCAGAACATAGTGGATACTAGGGATCAAACCCTAATAAAACTAACTTGATTACATGATAAATCTCATCCAACCCATCACCGTCCAGCAAGCCTACGATGGAATTACTCACGCACGGCGGTGAGCATCATGAAATTGGTGATGGAGGATGGTTGATGATGACGATGGCGACGAATCCCCCTCTCCGGAGCCCCGAACGGACTCCAGATCAGCCCTCTCGAGAGAGATTAGGGCTTGGCGGCGGCTCCATATCGTAAAACGCAATGAAACTTCCTCTCTGATTTTTTTCTCCACGAGACGGAATATATGGAGTTGGAGTTGAGGTCGGTGGAGCTGCAGGGGGCCCATGAGACAGGGGGCGCGCCCAGAGGGGGTGGGCGCGCCCCCCACCCTCGTGGACAGGGTGTGGGCCCCCTGGTCTTCATCTCTTGCGAGCATTTTTTATATTTTCTGAAACTTGTCTCCGAGGATTTTCAGGTCATTCCGAGAACTTTTGTTTTCTACACATGAAACAACATCATGGTAGTTCTGCTGAAAACATCGTCAGTCCAGGTTAGTTCAATTCAAATCATGCAAGTTAGAGTCCAAAACAAGGGCAAAAGTGTTTGGAAAAGTAGATACATTGGAGACGTATCAACTCCCCCAAGGTTAAACCTTTGCTAGTCCTCAAGCAATTCAGTTGATAAACTGAAAGTGATAAAGAAAAACTTTTACAAACTCTATTTGCTCTTGTTGTTGTAAATATGTAAAGCCAACATTCAAGTTTCAACAAGTATTATGAACTAACCATACTCACAATAACACCTCGGTCTCACAATTACTCATATCAATGGCATAATCAGCTAGCGAGCGATAGTAATAAAACTTGGATGACAACTCTTTCTCAAAACAATCATAACATGATACAACAAAATGGTATCTCGCTAGCCCTTTCTGAGACCGCAAAACATAAATGCAGAGCACCTTTAAAGATCAAGGACTGACTAAACTTGTAATTCATGGTAAAAGAGATCCAGTCAAGTCATACCCAATATAAACCAATAGTAATGAATGCAAATGACAGTGTGCTCTCCAGCGGGTGCTTTTTAATAAGAAGGTGATGATTCAACATGAAAGTAAATAGATAGGCCCTTCACAGAGGGAAGCAGGGATTTGTAGAGGTGCCAGAGCTCGATTTTAAAACAGAGATTGAATAACATTTTGGGCGGCATACTTTCACTGTCAACGCAACAACTATGAGATGGCTGTATCTTCCATACTACATGCTTTATAGGCAGTTCCCACGCAGAATGGTAAAAGTTTATACTCCCCCACCAACAACAAGCATCAATCCATGGCTTGCTCGAAACAACGAGTGCCTCCAACTAACAACAGCCCTGGGGGAGTTTTGTTTAATTATATTGATTTGCTTTGATCTTTTTGGATCATGGGACTAGGCATCCCGGTTACCGGCCCTTTCTCGTGAATGAGGAGAGGAGTCCACTCCTCTTGAGAATAACCCACCTAGCATGGAAGATATAGGCAGCCCTAGTGGAAACATGAGCTGCTCGAGTATACAAAACATAATTTCATTTGAAGGTTTGGAGTTTGGCACATACAAATTTACTTGGAATGGCAGGTAAATACCGCATATAGGAAGGTATGGTGGACTCATTGGAATAACTTTGGGGTTTAAGGAGTTTGGATGCACAAGCAGTATTCCCGCTTAGTACAGGTGAAGGGTAGCAAAAGACTGGGAAGCGACCAACTGAGAGAGCGACAACAGTCATAAACATGCATTAAAACTAATTCACACCGAGTAGAAGCATGAGTAGGATATAATCCACCATGAACATAAATATCGTAAAGGCTATGTTGATTTTGTTTCAACTACATGCATGAACATGTGCCAAGTCGAGTCACTCAATTCATTCAAAGGAGGATACCATCCCATCATACTACATCATAATCATTCTAATAGCATGTTGGCACACAACGTAAACCATTATAACTCATAGCTAATCAAGCATGGCACAAGCAACTATAATCTCTAAATGTCATTGCAAATATGTTTACTTCATAATAAGCTGAATCAGGAACGACGAACTCATCATATTTACAAACACAAGAGAGGTCGAGTTCATACCAGCTTCTCTCATCTCAATCAGTCCATCATATATCGTCATTATTGCCTTTCACTCGCACGACCGAACGATGTGTATAATAATAATGGTGCACGTGCATTGGACTAAGCTGGAATCTGCAAGCATTCAACTCAAGAGAGAAGACAAGGTAATATGGGCTCTAAGTTAAATAAACAATCATGCATATGAGAGCCACTAAACATTTTCAATATGGTCTTCCTACTCTCAATCCCCCAAAGAAAATAAAACTATTTACACGGGAAAGCTCCCAACAAGTAAAAGAAGAAGGAGAAATCTTTTTGGGTTTTCATTTTAATTTCTACTACAAGCATGAAAATTAAACTAACTTTTTTTGTTTTTTCTTAAGGTTTATCAAACACACAAGAGGGAAACTAGAAAAAGAAAATTAAACTAGCATGGATAATACAATGAAAGAGTATGAGCACCGACGACTAGAATAGTGTGTGAACGTGAATGTAAAGTCGGTGGGAAATACGTACTCCCCCAAGCTTAGGCTTTTGGCCTAAGTTGGTCTAATGCCAAGGATAGCCTGGCTGGTATCCGTAGTTGTAACTGGGGTCGTACTAAGATGCAGCGGCAAATGCATCTTGAGTTGCGACATGTTGGCGAGCCGCTTCCGCTGTCCCTTCGTGTTCAGCTGCTTCCTCCCTGGTAACAACATATCTTCCTTTTGCCTGGTAATCAAAAAGAAAAGGAGCAGGAAGAGTAACATGGACATCGCTATGTCTGTCAAAGATTAGTCGATACTGGAGGAATTGTTCATTCCTCTTAAGAAAATGATGTTGGACCAGAGCGTCATAATCTAAATAAGCAGGAGGTAACATCTTATCCTCCTCTCGTGGGGCTATGCCAAGATAATTTGCCACACAGGTCACATAAATTCCTCCAAATAAATCTCCAGCTCTACCATTTTTATGCAACCTACGTGCAACTATTGCCCCCAAGTTATAATCTTTACAACCTAACACAACACTCTTGAGGACACAAAGATCAGGCACACACATATGACAAGCTTCATCTTTACCGTTAATGCATCTACCAATGAAGAGAGCAAAATAATGTATAGCAGGAAAATGAATGCTCCCTATGGTAGCTTGTGTAATATCCCTAGACTCTCCCACAGTAATACTAGTAAGGAAATCTCTAAATTCAGATTTGTGGGGATCATTAGCACTTCCCCACTACGGAAGTTTGCAAGCAGTAGTAAAATATTCCAGGTCCATGGTATATGATTTATCATAAATATCAAACATGACACTATGAGAATTACACGAAGATGAAAATTTAAACCTTCTCACGAAAGAATCAGTTAGATAGTAGTACTGAGGACACTTATCTTGCATGAAGTCCTCAAGATCGGCATTATGCACATATGTATCAAATTCATCCTTAATGCCTGCATTGACCATAAACTCTTCTAACGACCATTCACAAGACCGCACTTCAACTTCCGTTGGTGGTTCATCATCTTGCTCACGCATAGCAATCCTGGGTCCTTTCTTTACTGAGGAACCACCTTGGTACATTTTCCCGAACATATTTATTTTTCTGCAATATTTCTAAAAATTTTAGTAACTTTAAAATAAAAGTGAATAAAACTTAACAAGATTGATAGCAACTACTCATACAAGTGCCTAGAGCCTATATCATGCATTAGAATTACTTGGAACCTCATAAATTTAACATGCAAGCTCAAGAACAGGGTCACCAATGCAACAAGGATTTGCAATGAATAAAGCACTAGAACAAAAATTATTTGGACCAATGAAGGAGTCACATACCAAGCAACAATCTCACAAAGCAGTTTTCTGAATGGAGCTTTGAGCAAGGAGATCGAAAATCGTAGCAAAATGAGCTAGAACTCATGCTTGAGCTGGATGGGGATTTTTTTGGGAAGAAGATGGAGTGTGTGGGTGCTGGCATAAGTGGAGGGGGTCCACCAGGGGCCTACGAGACAGGGGGCATGCCCAGGGGGTGTGGGTGAGGGAGTCCTGGATAAGGGGGGTATCCGGACAGCCGGACTATATACTTTGGCCGGACTGTTGGACTATGAAGATACAAGATAGAAGACTTCGTCCTGTGTCCGGATGGGACTCTCCTTGGCATGGAAGGCAAGCTTGGCGATTCGGATGTAGATCTCCTTCTCTGTAAACCGACTTTGTGTAACCCTAGCCCCTTCCGGTGTCTATATAAACCGGAGGGTTTAGTCCGTAGGACACACAATCATCATCAACGATCATACCATAGGCTAGCTTATAGGGTTTAGCCTCTCTGATCTCGTGGTAGATCCACTCTTGTAACACTTATATCATCAAGATCAATCAAGTAGGAAGTAGGGTATTACCTCCATCGAGAGGGCCCGAACCTGGGTAAACATCGTGTCCCCAGTCTCCTATTACCATTAGCCTTAGACACACAGTTCGGGACCCCCTACCCGAGATCCGCCGGTTTTGACACCGACATTGGTGCTTTCATTGAGAGTTCCTCTGTGTCGTTGCTGTAAGGCTAGATGGCTTCTCCAACCTTTAACCACGCTGTCCAGGGTGAGACTTTTCTCCCTAGACAGATTTTCGTGTTCGGCGGCTTCACACTTCGGGCCAATTCGCTTGGCCATTTGGAGCAGATTGATAGCTATGCCCCCGGCCATCAGGTCAGGTTTGGAAACCTAAACTACACCATCAACATCCATGGAGACTTGATCTTCGACGGATTCGGGCCGGTGTCAGGAACGCCGAACAATCGCGACGTGCACGACCTAGATCGGCAGTCAGACAGTATTCAGAACATCACACCTGCTATCGCTCCGGACTTCGCTCCAGGGCAGGTCGTGCCTTCCAGGGACGGGTGGATGGACCCCGCCCCTGAGGCCGCATACTCCTTGGCGTTGGAGCCGAACACAGACTCCCCTCCTAAAGGGATCTGTGTCCCCGGACCCCCGGACTCACCTCCGGCTGTGTGTTCCGGACCGCGCGTGCTCGTGCCCATCGAATCTAACTGGGCTCCAGTCATGGAGTTCACCGCCGCGGATATCTTTCAGCACTCGCCCTTCGGAGACGTGCTGGATTCTCTAAGGTCTCTCTCTCTGTCAAAAGACTCCTGGCCGAACTATGTTCAGCTCGAGTGGGAAGCTCGCGCCGAAGTAATTAGTTCCCCACCCACCACCCACTTAATAGCCACGGTCGATGACTTGACCGACGTGCTTAACTTTGACTCCGAAGACATCGACGGTATAGACGACGACGCAGGAGCAGAACAGGAACCACCGCCCACAGGGTGCTGGACTGCCACCTCCTCATATGATATATATATATATATATATATATATATATATATATATATGGTGGATACCCCCAAAGAAAACAATGGCGATGACGCAACTAGAGAAAACCCCTCAGGGAAGAAAGGAAAACATGGGCGTCATCGGCGCCGTTCCAAGCCCCGCCACAACAATACCGGCACTGGAGAAGAAAATCCAGATAGTGCCGAAGAGGAATACAATCCTGATCAACCCACCTTCGAGCAAGCTGAACAGGAACACGGGCTACTAGCCTAGATGAACAGGCGACGGACGGATACTTGGAGGACAATAACTATATGCCTCCCTCTGAAGACGAGGTGAGCCTCGATGATGACGAATTCGGTGTACCAGAGGATCCCATAGAGCAGGAGCGCTTCAAGCGCAGGCTTATAGCCACTGCAAGAAGCCTGAAGAAGAAGAAGCAGCAACTCCAAGCCGACCAAGACCTGCTCGCAGATAGATGGACCGAAGTCCTGGCGGCCGAGGAATACGGATTCGAGCCCCCGAGCAGGGGATACCCAAAGCATAAACCACTAGAGGAAGAGGCTGAAGAGTCCGAATATCCAGCGTAGGACGAGGCTGACCGGACACCAGCCCGCACCCCCACACCGGTTCACTACGGCTCGGAGCAATGCGCAGGACCTACGAGACATATTGGACAATAACGCAGGATAACCAAGATCAATCTATGGATCACGGGGGCGCGCCACGGCTCAGGACACCGATCGTCACGCCGGATACAACACTGATAAATCCGGCCAGGCCGGACATTACCGGCCAGACCCAATCGGAATACGCCACGACATAGCTCGGCATAGAGGCGCCGCACACCCCCTCTGCTTCACTGATGAAGTAATGGAACATGAATTCCCAGAAGGGTTTAAACCCGTCAACATCGAGTCATACGATGGCACAACAGACCCCGCGGTGTGGATCGAGGATTTTCTTCTCCACATTCACATGGCCCGCGGTGATGACCTACATGCCATCAAGTATCTCCCATTAAAGCTTAAAGGGCCAGCTGGACACTGGCTGAATAGCCTGCCAGCAAACTCCATTGGCAGTTGGGAAAATCTTGAGGACGCATTCCTCGACAACTTCCAGGGCACCTATGTGCGACCACCGGATGCTGATGACTTGAGTCACATTACCCAACAGCCGGAGAGTCAGCCAGAAAACTCTGGACTCGGTTTCTCACTAAAAATAACCAAATTGTCGACTGTCCGGACGCTGAGGCCCTGGCGGCCTTTAAGCATAATATCCGTGACGAGTGGCTTGCCCGACACCTCGACCAAGAAAAGACGAAGACCATGGCGGCCCTCACGACACTAGTGACCCGCTTCTGCGCGGGTGAGGACAGTTGGCTGGCTCGTAGCAACACCGCGCCTAGAAACCCTGGCACGTCAGACATCCATGACGGTAACAGAAAGCCACGGCGCAATAGACACAAGCATCGAAATAATGGCAACAATTCAGAGGATACGGCAGTCAATGCCGGATTCAGCAACTCCAAATCCGGTTAGCGGAAGAAGCCGTTCAAAAGGAACTATATGGGATCGTCTAGTCTGGACCGCATACTCGACCGCTCATGCCAGATTCATGGCACCCCGGATAAACCAGCAATCACACTAACAGAGATTGCTGGGTGTTCAAACAGGCCGGCAAGATAAACACCAAGAACAAGGACAAGGGGCTGCATAGCAACGATGACGAGGAACCCCGGCGTCAGAACACCGGAGGGCAGAAGAAATCCCCCCCAGGTAAAAACGGTGAACATGATCTATGCCACCCACATCCCCAAACGGGAACGAAAGCATGCACTCAGGGACGTCTATGCGATGGATCCCGTCGCACCGAAATTCAACCCATGGTCATCCTGCCCGATCACCTTTGATCGCAGGGACCATCCCACCAGCATCCGCCATGGCGGCTTAGCCGCATTGGTCCTTGACCCAATCATGAACGGATTCCACCTCACGCGAGTCCTCATGGACGGTGGCAGCAGCCTGAACCTGCTGTATCAGGATACAGTGCGCAAGATGGGAATCGATTCGTCACGGATCAAACCCACCAAAACCACCTTCAAAGGTGTAATTCCAGGAGTAGAGGCCCACTGCACGGGCTCAATAACACTGGAAGTGGTCTTCGGATCTCCGGATAACTTCTGAAGCGAGGAGTTAATCTTTGATATCGTTCCTTTTCGTAGTGGCTATCACGCACTACTTGGACGAATCGCGTTCGCTCGTTTCAATGTGGTACCGCACTATGCATAGCTCAGGCTCAAGATGCCAGGACCTCGCGGGGTCATAACGGTTAATGGAAATACAGACCGCTCCCTCCGTACGGAAGAACATACTCCGGCCCTCGCGGCAGAAGTACAAAGCAGCCTCCTCCGACAAACAGCCAATCCGGCAATGACATCTCTGAACACCGTCAAGCGAGTCTGGAGTACCCCGCAGCATGACAGTCAGGCACGCCAGGAGCTCGATTAGCAATCCGGCCTCTACCCCAGCCCCATTCAACCGGCGTTCGTACCGCACGTGCACAATTACGCGCTCACAATACCATGGGCATAGGTGGAGGCGAAACCACAATGCGGCCAAAGTGCGGTTTAGCCGTCAGGAGGCCTGCATACCTTTTCCTTTTTTCAGGACCCCTACTTTCGGGCAGCTCCTCCAGAAGAGATTGGATGACCGGACTCATCATGGAGGAGACACCAAGGAGGCAAGAGGCTTTTCGCACACAAGGGAATACCCAGGTGGTCTTCTCTAATGATCATTATAGCTGTTCTTACATACCCGCATGTAGCCTGCCCTTGGATAGGATATGCATGTCAAATGGTCCTATTGTTTTCTGCTTAATGCAATGATTGTACACCTACGACTTGTCGTATTGTCCAAATAAATTGGAGGTAGTACGTAGCATCAGCTTGTTATTACTATCCTCATATTTTCTGTTGAATATTATTCAATATTGCATCCGTACATTTTGGTGCGGCCATTTGGCCATGGGCTTCTTATCGAGCCCCATACTATGGCAAGGAAAGCCCGAACACTTTCAACAGTGCGGCACCCCGAACTTATAGCATTATATGCATCAGCTCTGAATCATGTCTTGGGTCAATAGTTGGGTTAGCCCGGCTCCCTTGTTTTTGTACCTTACGTTCCGTTATATTGGCTAAGGTAGCGCAGGGAGAACTACTGCGATTGTGTCCCAGTTCTTCCTGACGAGCACCTTAGTAGAGAAAGCCGAAAACTGACCGTCATGATGCGGCGAGAGCTGGTCGCTGTTCGCGAGGTATCAAAATCCCTCAAGATTTTTTTCGCTTAAGGCGAGGAATCGGCTTCGTCCAATTTAGGCATGTATAGCGCCCTAGTTCAACTTTCCGAATACTAGGGGCTTTGCCGAAATTTAAAATTGTAGACTTCTATGGTCAAGTGAGAGTTATAAAGCCGAATAGTCCGATTGCCTTGTTCGCTGCGCCAAACACCTCCTTAAAGGACCAAAACTTTGGATAAAGAGTGTTTGGGTTTCCACGAACACCCCAGTACTAGTTACAAGGGGGCGGAAGCCGACGACTGGCCTACTTTCAGATTTTGATAAAGGACCGCAGAGAAGGTAATATTTTAAATCAAACAAAGTGTTGCATAGCACAAATAAACCTGTTCTCGTATTACATGGACGACATGAGTGCATTCACTCAAATATTATGTTCTTCGGACATTCATTCTCTACAAGACGAGCGCCTTTCATAACGCCATCATAATATTTCTCGGGGTAGCGATGCTCCTTTCGTTCCGGGGGTCCGTCCTTCATGAGCTTCTCAGCATCCAGCTTGCCCCAATGCATCTTTGCGCGGGCAAAGGCCCGTCGGGCACCCTCAATACATGCGGACTGCTTGATAACTTCTAGCCGTGGACAGGCATGCACCATCCACTTCACCAGGCCAAAATAGCTGCCAGGCAGGGGCTCGCCAGGCCACATCCGGACTATGAGATCCCTCATGGCCTATTCGGCCGCATTGTGGAGTTCGACCAGCTGCTTCAGCTAGTTACTCAGAGGCATCAGGTGTTCGATCCCAGTATATTGGGACCAGAACAGCTTCTCCATAGAGCTTCCCTCTTCAGCGCGGTAGAACTCCGCAGCATCCGAAATGCTGCATGGCAGATCTGCGAATGCCCTTGGAGAGCTCCAGATTCGTGTAAGTAAAAGAAATGACTCCTCCACATGCTTGCTTTGCAAGAATGCCTTACCCTCCTCTATCTTCTTGGCCGCCTGGATTTCCTGGAGGGCCTTTTGGGCTTCGGCCTTGGCATCCGCCGCACTCTGGATGGCCTTCGCAAGATCAGACGCTTGCGTCTTGTAGTCCTGCTCTAGGGAGCCAAACTTCTGTCCGAGCTCCTGGAGCTCTTGCTGTACCTCTCCAACCCGAGCATATTGCTTTTTTCGCTTGGTGCGCTCCATATCCGCCTTGGCCTCGGCCGCGGACAACGCTTCCTTCAGGGACGCCACTTTGGTTGCGGTCCCTATCAAAAGCCATGATGCTTTTTATTAGCATCACCAATTTTTTTGCCCTTCATACTACATACGGACAGGGTTTCTCTTACCTTGGTTCGCCTTGAGCTGCTTCTTAACAAGGCCGATCTCTTCTTCGGCCTGCCCTAGTTTGTGCTTGAGTCCGGCAACCTCAGCCGTGCGCGCAGCGGCGGTCAGCAGCAGTGCCTGTTTGATTCATATAGACAAATACTATTAGCTTCCTGCGGTTCTTTGACCCTCTGTTTGGCTTTTCATTTCGAACACCAACCAGAGTATCAGGGGGTACTATCTATTGGGTGACATTTCCTCACACCCTTTTCACTTACCTGAAAGCTTGTTAGTAGGCTGGTGCAGGCTTCGGTCAATCCGCTCTTAGCAGATCGAACCTTCTCAATCACCGCACTCATGAGAGTACGGTGCTCATCATCGACGGAAGCGCCTCGAAGCACTTCCAACAACCTATCCGATGCCTCCGGCTGGGCGGAGGTCATCGGCACGGCCGGCTCGCCCTCCTTCACGAGGGGATGCCTTCTGGAATCCGGAGCCTTCGGAGGCTCCGGCGCAGTATCCGGTTGGGAGCCAGGCTTGCTCTAGCTCCCGTCTTCACAGTCCATGGGGTTCTCATCCCCCATGTGTCCGACGCCCGAGATTTTGCCTTGGGGCGTCTCCGAAACCGTCGCCCCCTGCTTGGGCATCCTCCGGGACAACACCTCGGTGCCATCCGCGGGTCGCGTAGAGGTCGCCGTTGGGAGTGAATTCATCTCCGACTCATTCAGAGATTCCTCCGAAGAGGACTCCTTGAGATCGGCTCCGGCCGAACTGCATGGACGTATTCAGCGTCATTACAAACTGTGAGGTCAAAAGGCGTACAAAAATATCATGGAATGCAGATACTTACGACCTCGCCCAGGGTTTGCCCCTGGGCAGCCACCCCTCGTCACTAAAAGCGGCGGTGGTGGATTGATCTGGAAGGGACACCTTGCCCTTCTTTGGTGTCCCGGCCACCCCCGATGGGGCGGCCTTCCTTTTCTTCTCCTCCCTGGTGCGGGGAGGGGGAATTTCTTCATGTTCTCCCCCGTCTTCGGGGGGAGAATCTTCCTCATCATCTTCAGATGACGACTCTATCACGGCCCTGCGCCGGTGACCTTTTCTGGTCCCCGCAGCCACCTTCTTGGACCCTTCGGCCCCCTCAGTTGAGGCGGACTTCTTCTTCCTCTCCTCCCCTTCATGGGAGGAGTGCGCCTCATCCTCTTCTGGCGAGGCATCGGGTGCGACCTCGTGCCGGAGACCCTTTCGGGTCCCCGTGGCCTTATTTTCGGCCTTTTTCTCTGGCACCTTGTACATCGCCGGGACCAGCATCTCCGCTAGGAGTGCGCTTACTGGGTCTTCAGGCAATGGAGCCGGACAGTCGATCCGCTCCGCCGTCTCCACCCACTTCTGTTCAGTCAGCAAGGTGATTTATAAATCCTCCCCCAAATATACTCGAAAGGAAACATCTTGTGATAACTAGAGGACTTACCGGACTGGCAAGGCGCGTTGCGCTGAGCCCCCGGTCCTCGGAAAGGGGAGGAGGGACTTCGCCGGTCTTGAACAGAACCTTCCAGATTTCTTTGTGCGTTGTGCCGAAGAGCTCTAGCAGCATCTGGTGTTCGGCCGGGTCGAACTCCCACATATCAAACGCCCGTCTTTGACACGGGAGAATCCGTCGTATGAGCATGACCTGGACCATGTTGACAAGCTTGATCTTCTTTTCCCTCATATTTCTGAGGCAGGTCTCGAGTCCGGTCAGCACCGTGGGCTCGCCCCAGGCCAGGCCCTTCTTCTCCCAAGAAGTGAGCTGCGTGGTGATTCCGGATCTAAATTTGGGGGCCGCCACCTGGTTGGCATCGCGCGGCTCGGTGATGTAGAACCACCCCGATTGCCACCCCTTTATGGACTCCACGAAGGAGCCCTCGAGCCATACAACATTTGGCATTTTGCCCACCATGGCACCTCCGCACTCCGCCTGTTGGCCGCTCACGATCTTTGGCTTCACGCAGAAGGTTTTCAGCCACAGGCCAAAGTGAGGCTTGATGCGGAGGAAGGCCTCACACACAACGATGAACGCCAAGATGTTGAGGACGAAATTCGGGGCCCGATCGTGAAAATCTAGCCCGTAGTAGTAAATGAGCCTGCGGACGAAAGGGTGGAGTGGGAACCCTTGTCCACGGATGAAATGAGGGAGAAATACGACTCTCTCCCGAGACTTCGGCGTAGGGGTAATCCGTCCCTTTGTGGGAAGCCTGTGCGCGATGTTAGCAGCCAGGTATCCGGCTTCCCGAAGCTTGGTGATGTTCTCCTCTGTAACAGAGGAGGCCATCCACTTGCCTCCCGCTCCGGACATGTTGCGGCCTTACGAAGATGGTGAGAACTTGGGCGCTTGAGCTCAAGGGTGCGAGAATGGATGAGCAAAGGAAGAAGAAGGCGTGGGTGAGAAAGTGGGAGATCTCTGCCCCTTTATAAAGGCGATGTGAATGTGCGCCTCCCCACTTGCCTCTCGAAATCTCTTAGTTTTTCCAGGCACCTCGAGTAATGGCGCTGGTTGGGTTACCCATACCCACATTGATGGAGATCCCACGATAAGGGGACACGATCTCTGCTTTGACAAGACGTGCCAAAGAAACCGCCTCGCAATATGTGCGGAAGTAGGTTGTGCGAAAACGGTTCGATTAAAAACCGGACCGTGGCGTGAAGTCACTTTTCGAAGAATTGTCAGCGGATTAGACTCGTGGATTATTATTCTCTCTACAGGGGTATAAAGAAGGTTATCTTGCAGAGCCGGACACGGTCCTTGTGTTCAGAATTTGTCTTGGAGTATTCAGAGATGGAACCCGCCTCACAATGCCGAAGACAATCTACGCACTGGACTCATCGTCATTGAAGCCTGGTTCAGGGGCTATTAAGGGAGTCCTGGATAAGGGGGTATCCGGACAGCCGGACTATATACTTTGGCCGGACTGTTGGACTATGAAGATACAAGATAGAAGACTTCGTCCCTTGTCCGGATGGGACTCTCCTTGGCGTGGAAGGCAAGATTGGCGATCCAGATGTAGATCTCCTTCTTTGTAAACCGACTTTGTGTAACCCTAGCCCCTTCCGGTGTCTATATAAACCGGAGGGTTTAGTTCGTAGGACACACAATCATCATCAACAATCATACCATAGGCTAGCTTCTAGGGTTTAGCCTCTCTGATCTCGTGGTAGATCCACTCTTGTAACACTTATATCATCAAGATCAATCAAGCAGGAAGTAGGGTATTACCTCCATCGAGAGGGCCCGAACCTGGGTAAACATCGTGTCCCCAGTCTCCTGTTACCATTAGCCTTAGATGCACAGTTCGGGACCCCCTACCCAAGACGCGCCCTCCACTCTCGTGGCCAGGTGGCAAACCCCCTGCAGTGTTTTCAGTGCCTAAAATCCTCAAATAATTCATAAAAAATCATACTAAATTTGCAGGGCATTTGGAGCACTTCTATTTTCAGGATATTTTTTATTGCAAGGATAATTCAGAAAATAGACAGATAATACTATTTTTGCTTTATTTATTTTAAATAACAGAAAGTAAAAAGAGGGTACAGAAGCTTGTGCCTTCTAGTTTCATCCATCTCATGATCATCAAAATGAATCCACTAACAAGGTTGATCAAGTCTCGTTAACAAATCATTCCCAATAACACGGAACGGGAGAAATTTCGAAGTGACACTAAGTATGAATATCCCCAATAATAAGAATATCATACTTTTTCTTGACAGTAGGAGAGGAAATTCAAAACCTCCAATAATAATTGATGGAATTTTCTCAATAGTGTTTATGCTGTGAACTTGGGTTGTTTCCTCGGAAAATGTACTGTATGCTCATTTCCATTAATTAACATGAATGTGACATTGCCTTTGTTGCAATCAATAACAGCTCCTACAGTATTTAAAAAAGGTCTACCAAGGATAATCGACATACTGTCGTCCTCGGGAATATCAAGAATGATGAAGTCTGTTAAGATAGTAAAATTCGCAACAACAACAGGCACGTGTTCACAAATGCCGACAGGTATAGCAGTTGATTTATCAACCATTTGCAAGGATATCTCAGTGGGTGTCCACTTACTTAATTCAAGTCTATGGTATAAGGAAAGAGGCATAACACTAACACCGTCTCCTAAATCACATAAAGCAGTTTTAACATAATTTCTCTTAATAGAGTAAGGTATAGTGGGTACTCCGGGATCACCAAGTTTCTTAGGTATTCCACCCTTAAAGGTATAGTTGGCAAGCATGGTGGAAATCTCAGCTTCAGGTATTTTCCTCTTATTAGTGATGATATCTTTCATATATTTGGAATAAGGGTTTGTTTTAAGCATATCAGTTAAGTGCATGCGTAAGAAAATAGGTCTAATCATTTTAGCAAAATGCTCAAAGTCCTCATCATCATTTGTTTTGGATGGTTTAGGAGGAAAGGGCATGGGTTTCTGAAACCATGGTTCTCTTTCTCTACCGTGCTTCCTAGCAACAAAATCTCTCTTATCATAACGCTGGTTTCTTGATTGTGGGTTATCAAGATCAACAACAGGTTCAATTTCTATATCATTGCTATTACTAGGTTGAGCATCTACATGAACATCATTATTAGCATTATCATCAGGTTCAGGTTCATCTCCGGATTGTGTTTCAGCATCAGAGATAGAAGTATTATTAGGATTCTCAGGGGTTTCTACATTGGGTTCACTAGAAGCATGCAAAGTCATATCCTTCTTCTTTTTCTTCTTCTTAGAAGAACTAGGAGCATCTAGATTATTATTCTGAGAATCTTGTTCAATTCTCTTAGGATGGCCTTCAGGATACAAAGGCTCCTGAGTCATTTTACCAGTTCTAGTAGCCACTCTAACAACAAAGTCATGTTTATTATTTAATTCAACTAGCAATTCATTCTGAGTCTTAAGTACTTGTTCAGCTTGAGTAGCAATCATATAAGCATGTTTACTAGTGAGTTTAAGTTCATCTTTAACTCTAGCTATATAATCATTCAAGCGTCCTATCATACAAACATTATTCTTCAATTGTCTACCAACATAATCATTGAAATTTGCTTGTCTATCCATGAAATCATCAAATTCATCTAAGCATGGACTATGAAATTTAGTAGACGGGATTTCATCTTTATCATATATATAGAGAGAATTTACCTTTACTACCTGTGTCGGGTTATCAAGACAATGTGTTTCTTCGACAGGAGGTATATTAAGACCATGTATTTCTTCAATAGGAGGTAAATTCTTAACGTCTTCAGCTTTAATACCTTTCTCTTTCATTGATTTCTTTGCCTCTTGCATATCCTCAGGACTGAGAAATAGAACACCTCTCTTCTTCAGAGTAGGCTTAGGAATAGGCTCAGGAGTTGGCTCAATTGGTTCGGGAATTACCTCAGGAATTGGCTCAGGAAGAGTCCAATTGTTCTCATTAGTCAATATATTGTTCAATAATAACTCAGCTTCGTCGACTGTTCTTTCCCTGAAAACACAACCAGCACAACTATCCAAGTGGTCCTTGGAAGCATCAGTTAGTCCATTATAGAAGATATCAAGTATTTCATTTTTCTTAAGTGGATGATCAGGCAAAGCATTAAGTAATCGGAGAAGCCTCCCCCAAGCTTGTGGGAGACTCTCTTCTTTGATTTTCACAAAATTATATATTCCCCGCAAGGCAGCTTGTTTCTTATGAGCAGGAAAATATTTAGCAGAGAAGTAATAAATCATATCCTGGGGACTACGCACACAACCAGGATCAAGAGAATTAAACCAAGTCTTAGCATCACCCTTTAATGAGAACATAAATATCTTAAGTATGTAATAATAGCGAGATGTCTCATCATTAGTAAACAGGGTGGCTATATCATTCAACTTGGTAAGATGTGCCACAACAGTTTCAGATTCAGTGCCATAGAAAGGGTCGGATTCAACTAGAGTAATAATCTCAGGATCAACAGAGAATTCACATTCCTTATCAGTAACAAAGATAGGTGAAGTGGCAAAAGCAGGGTCATGTTTCATCTTAGCATTTAGAGTCTTTTGTTTCAGCTTAGCCAACAATTTCTTAAGATCTGATCTATCATTGCAAGCAAGAAAATCTCTAGCAGTTTCTTCATCCATAACATAACCCTCAGGAACAACAGGCAATTCATAATTAGGAGGAGAACCTTCATCATCATAATTAGGAGGAGAACCTTCATCATCACTTTCATCAATAATCTCATTTTCAATAATTTCATTCTCCCTAGCCCTAGTAAGTTGTTCATCAAGAAATGCACCTAATGGCACAGTAATATCAAGCATAGAAGTAGTTTCATCATAAGTATCATGCATAGCAGAAGTGGCATCATCAATAAGATGCGACATATCAGAATTCATAGCAGTAACATGTTTAGGTGTTGCAAGCTTATTCATAACAAAAGGAGAATCTAGTGCAGAGCTAGATGGCAGTTCCTTACCTCCCCTCGTAGTTGAGGGATAAATTTTAGTTCTTTGATCTTTCAAGTTCTTCATAGTGATCAGCAGATATAAATCCCATGTGACTCAGAGGATAGAGCTATGCTCCACGGCAACGGCGCCAGAAATTAGTCTTGATAACCCACAAGTGCAGGGGATCGCAACAACTTTCGAGGGTAGAGTATTCAACCCAAATTTATTGATTCGACACAAGGGGAGCCAAAGAATATTCTTGAGTATTAGCAGTTGAGTTGTCAATTCAACCACACCTGGATAACTTAGTATCTGCAGCAAAGTATTTAGTAGCAAAGTAGTATGATAGTAATGGTAACGATAGCAAAAGTAATATTTTTGGGTTTTGTAGTGATTGTAACAATAGCAACGGAAAAGTAATTAAGTGAAGCACAATATATGAAAAGCTCGTAGGCAATGGATCAGTGATGGATAATTATGTCGGATGCGATTCCTCATGAATAGCTATAACATAGGGTGACACAGAACTAGCTCCAATTCATCAATATAATGTAGGCATGTATTCTGAATATAGTCATATGTGCTTATGGAAAAGAACTTGCATGACATCTTTTGTCCTACCCTCCCATGGCAGCGGGGTCCTAATGGAAACTAAGGGATATTAAGGCCTCCTTTTAATAGAGAACCGGACCAAAGCATAACACATGGTGAATACATGAACTCCTCAAACTACGGTCATCACCGAGAAGTATCCCAATTATTGTCACTTCGGGGTTGTCGGATCATAACACATAGGTGACTATAGACTTGCAAGATAGGATCAAGAACACACATATATTCATGAAAACATAATAGGTTTAGATCTGAAATCATGGCACTCGGGCCCTAGTGACAAGCATTAAGCATAGCAAAGTCATAGCAACATCAATATCAGAACATAGTGGATACTAGGGATCAAACCCTAACAAAACTAACTTGATTACATGATAAATCTCATCCAACCCATCACCGTCCAGCAAGCCTACGATGGAATTACTCACGCACGGCGGTGAGCATCATGAAATTGGTGATGGAGGATGGTTGATGATGACGATGGCGATGAATCCCCCTCTCCGGAGCCCCGAACGGACTCCAGATCAGCCCTCCCAAGAGAGATTAGGGCTTGGCGGCGGCTCTCCGTATCGTAAAACGTGATGAAACTTCCTCTCTGGTTTTTTTCTCCACGAGACGGAATATATGGAGTTGGAGTTGAGGTTGGCGGAGCTGCAGGGGGCCCATGAGACAGGGGGCGTGCCCAGAGGGGGTGGGCGCGCCCCACCCTCGTGGACAGGGTGTGGGCCCCATGGTCTTCATCTTTTGCGAGCATTTTTTATATTTTCTGAAACTTGTCTCCGAGGATTTTCATGTCATTCCGAGAACTTTTGTTTTCTACACATGAAACAACATCATGGTAATTCTGCTGAAAACAACGTCAATCCGGGTTAGTTGAATTCAAATCATGCAAGTTAGAGTCCAAAACAAGGGCAAAAGTGTTTGGAAAAATAGATACGTTGGAGACGTATCAGTAGCGTAAGTATTTCCCTCAGTTTTTGAGGACCAAGGTATCAATCTAGTAGGAGGCTCCTCACAAGTCCCATGGACCTACACAAACAAACAAACAACTCGCAACCAATGCGATAAAGGGGTTGTCAATCCCTGCACAACCACTTGCGAAAGTGAGATATGATAGAGATAATATGATAAGATAAATATATTTTTGGTCTTTTGTGATATAGATTGGAAAAGTAAAGATGCAAATAAAAGTAGATTGAAAGTGTATATGATAAAAGATAGACCCGGGGGCATAGGTTTCGCTAGAGGCTTCTCTCAAGATAGCATAAGTATTACAGTGGGTGGACAAATTACTGTCGAGCAATTGATAGAAAAGCGAATAATTATGAGATTATCTAGGCATGATCATGTATATAGGTATCACGTCCGTGACAAGTAGACCGACTCCTGCCTGCATCTACTACTATTACTCCACACATCGACCGCTATCCAGCATGCATCTAGAGTATTAAGTTCATAGGAACAGAGTAACGCATTAAGAAAGATGACATGATGTAGAGGTGAGGGAGTTCCGGACTAGGG
The DNA here is from genome assembly GCF_018294505.1 of Triticum aestivum. Taxonomy (NCBI): domain Eukaryota; kingdom Viridiplantae; phylum Streptophyta; class Magnoliopsida; order Poales; family Poaceae; genus Triticum; species Triticum aestivum. The sequence goes on from NC_057801.1 coordinate 674,075,002, forward strand.
GGTGTCCGGATAGCCAAACTATCATGATCGGCCGGACTCCAAGATTATGAAGATACAAGATTGAAGACTTCGTCCCGTGTCCGGATGGGACTTTCCTTGGCGTGGAAGGCAAGCTTGGCAATACGGATATGTAGATCTCCTACCATTGTAACCGACTCTGTGTAACCCTAGCCCTCTCCGGTGTCTATATAAACCGGATGGCTTTAGTCCATAGGACGAAGAACAATCATACCATAGGCTAGCTTCTAGGGTTTAGCCTCCTTGATCTCGTGGTAGATCTACTCTTGTAACACACATCATCAATATTAATCAAGCATGACGTAGGGTTTTACCTCCATCAAGAGGGCCCGAACCTGGGTAAAACATCGTGTCCCTTGTCTCCTGTTACCATCCGCCTAGACGCACAGTTCGGGACCCCCTACCCGAGATCCGCCGGTTTTGACACCGACATTGGTGCTTTCATTCAGAGTTCCTCTGTGTCGTCATCGATAGGCTCGATGGCTTCTTCGACCATCATCAACGATGCAGTCCAGGGTGAGACCTTTCTCCCCAGACAGATCTTCGTATTCGGCGGCTTTGCACTGCGGGCCAATTCGCTTGGCCATCTAGAGCAGATCGAAAGCTACGCCCCTGGCCGTCAGGTCAGATTTGGAAGTTTGAACTTCATGGCTGACATCCATGGGGACTTGATCCTCGATGGATTCGAGCCACAGCCGAGCGTGCCGCACTGTCACGGCGAGCATGATTTAGCTCTGCAGCCGGACAATATCCTAGAGGCCACACTCGAACCCGCTCCGATCTTCAATTCGGAACCGGCTGCGCAGATCGAGGATGGATGGTTAGACACCGCCTCGGGGGCTGCAACCTCTACGGCGATAGAGCCGAACACTGACCTTGTCCCTCATAAAGCTCGTGACTCCGAGGTGCCGGACTCCTCGCCGGACTCCAAACCTCCCGCGCCCCTCCGATCGAATCCAATTAGGCTCCAATCATGGAGTTCACCACAGCGGACATCTTTCAACACTCACCTTTAGGCGACTTCTTGAGTTTGCTAAAGCGTCTCTCATTATCAGGAGAGCCCTGGCCGGACTGCGGTCAGGACGGTTGGGATGCGGACGACGAAGAAATTCAAAGCCCACCCACCACCCACTTGGTAGCCGCTGTCGATGATCTAACCGACATGCTAGACTACGAATCCGAAGACATCGACGGTATGGACGACGATGCCGGAGACGACCAAGAACCAGCGCCCACCGGGCACTGGAAAGCCACCTCATCATATGACATATACATGGTGGATATCCCAAAAGATGGGAATGGCGAAGGAACAACGGAGGATGACCCCTCGAAGAAACAGCCCAAGCGTCGGCGTCAGCGGCGCCGCTCTAAATCCCGCCACAGCAAGAACTAAGATTCTGGCACCGGAGATAATAATACACCGGACAGTGCCGAAGACAACCCACTCCAGCAAGATCCAGCGCAGGAGGACGGAGACGCCAACCCTCATGAGAGAGCGGCAGAAGAAGTGGTAGAAAATTATATGCCTCCCTTCGGAGACGAAGCAAGCCTCGACGATGATGAATTTGTCGTGCCTGAGGATCCCGTCGAACAAGAGCGTTTTAAACGCAGGCTTATGGCCATGGCAAACAACCTCAAGAAAAAGCAGCAACGGCTTAGAGCTGATCAAGATCTGGTAGCCGACAAATGGACTGAAGTCCTCGCGGCCGAAGAGCATGAGCTCGAACGCCCCTCCAAAAGCTACCCTAAACGCAAGCTGCTCCGCCGATTAGAGGAGGAAGCGTATGAACCCGCATCACCAGGAGACAATACGGCTGACCGACCACCCCGTGGTCGCGACAGAGAGGCCTCTAGGCCCTTCACTAGACCCGTACCCCGGCATCGCTCGAAAAGCACAAGGCCACAGGGGAACGCTCCGGACTTGCGAGATATATTGGAGGATAAGGCAAGACAATCAAGATCAATCTATGGATCGCGTGGGCGCCAACGGTACGTGACAACAACCGTCGCGCCGGACACAGTAAGTCCGGCCGGGCCGAACAAAACAGACAAAGCTCTTTTGAGCTCCGTCGTGATATCGCCTAGTACAGAGGCGCCATACACCCACTATGCTTCACAGATGAGGTAATGGATCATCAAATCCCCGAAGGGTTTAAACCCGTGAATATCGAATCTTACGATGGCACAACAGACCCCGTGGTTTGGATCGAAGACTATCTTCTTCACATCCGCATGGCCCGCGATGACGATCTTCACGCCATCAAATATCTCCCCCTCAAGCTTAAAGGACCAGCCCGGCATTGGCTTAACAGCTTGCCAGCAGAGTCAATTGGGAGTTGGGAAGACCTAGAAGCCGCATTCCTCGATAACTTCCAAGGCACGTATGTGCGGCCACCAGACGCTGATGACCTAAGCCACATAATTCAGCAGCCAGACGAATCGGCCAGACAATTCTGGACACGGTTCTTAACCAAGAAAAACCAAATCATCGACTGTCCGGATGCGGAGGCCCTCGTGGCCTTCAAGCATAATATCTGTGACGAGTGGCTTGCCCGGCACCTGGGACAGGAAAAGCCGAAATCCATGGCAGCCCTCACATCACTCATGACCCGCTTCTGCGCGGGTGAGGACAGCTGGCTAGCACGCAGCAACAACCTCAGCAAAAATTCTGGCAGTCCGGACATCAAGGACCGTAGTGGCAGGTCGCGTCGTAACAAAAACAAACGCCGCATTAACAGCGACAATAGTGAGGATACGACAGTCAATGCCGGATTCAGAGGCTCAAAACCCGGTCAGCGGAAAAAGCCATTCAAAAGAACTGCTCCGGGTCCGTCCAATTTGGACCGAATACTCGACCGCTTGTGCCAGATACACTGTGACACTCCAAATTTTTTTGTGATTTTTTTTTCAAAAAGAGCCTTGCTTGGTTCGAAAGAAGGTCATTTAAACCCTTCCTAAAAACCATCTTCTAAGTTTGCCCTCTCAAAAATCCTTTTCTTGGATTTAGTTTCTTTTAAAAAGAAAATCCTTTTAGTTTTTGGGCTTTTATTTGGTTTTGATCCCTTCTAAATTTTTCCATGCCTCCTATGGTGGAACTTTCCCAAAACCCCTCCTCCCACTTTGGTACAATCCAAACATTCTGTCCAAACAAATAAAATCCATTTTTGGATTTTATTCCAACTATTTCTCCTCCCAAAATAATTCTGTCTTTTCTTTTGAGCCAAGGTGGATTGCAAAGCAAGTACCCTAATGCTTTTGATTTTTGACCTCAACTCAACACCCCTAGATAATCCTTTGTACCCACAACCCAGAACCATCTTGATCCACTCTTCTCCTTTTTAAATATTTCAAATTTCACTCACTGCAAGTTTGGACTAGATTTGCCAAATTTGGTGAAATTCATATCTACACCTCTCCAAAAATTCTACAAATATTCAGGCAGCCTCTAGATGCAATGAGAGGCCCCTCCACCAAAAACCAGCTCAAGGAAAAATCCCTACATGCCTAGATCATTCTGTCGAACACCTTGCATGCACTGTTTCTGTTCATCTTCAGTTAAGTTCAGAGTTTCAGTGTCGATCTTCGTCAGAATTCAGTCACATGCTCACAGTGCACTTGGCACGTTGCTCACGGCCTAGCTTGCTTGTCCGGGGCCTCACACGCGCGCTTGGCGCCTTCCTGGCGTCGGTGGCGCCCTGGCCCGCCTGCGCCGGTGTGTCTTGTGGCGGCCGTATCACCGTAGCAGCCGACAGGGAGCAGAACGGCGGCATAATGCCGTTCGGCGCCGCCCAAACCCCCTGGTGGCACCGCATGGCCATTTCCTCGCCAACGCACGCATGCAGCACCGTCGCCGTGGCGCGGCACGCACAGAGCATGCTCCCTGCCGCCGACGGGCCCGCGCCGCCCCGTTCCGTCGAGCTCCCCCTAAGCAACCAAATCCCGACGCGGTTAGCACCTAAACGGAACCAGGGAACACCCACGACGATGCTCAACCTCTGAACCCTCCCGTGCAACCACAACGCTGCCGTAATCACCTCGCCGGAGAACCCCGTTCTCGGCAACCGCCTCGGGGCGGCTATATATAGCACCCCGAGCTTGCTCTCGCCCCCGCACGACTCCACCACATCACCAGACCCCGCCCAGCCACTGAACGAGCCTCGAGGGGCCTTTCCTCCTCGACTCCGGCCACCTCTGTCCGCCTCGGGCTCCGGCATCGTTCTCTCCGGTGAGAACTCCTCCGCTGCCCTACTTTCGCCCGTAACCTCGTACCACCTCTAGTAAGATAACCCCCACCTCAATTTTGACCCAGCAGCTCTCTCCGGCGAGATCCACGACCACCCGAACCGCCGTCCGCCGGAGCAAGCATCGCCACCGACGTGGTACTCGCCGGTGACCACCACCACCTCCCACAGACGCGGAATGGCGCCCTGAACACGGAGGTACTCACCGATCTCCCTGCCTCGCCGTGGATCGCCGCCGGCGACCACCGCGGCTCTCGGGCGCCGACGAGCCCCGACTCCCTCGTTTGAAAATTCAAACCTGACGGGTGGGACCCGCCCATCAGCCTCTCCTTTGTTTTTTGAATCGTTTACTGAAAGCGTACTCCGGCGAATACGCTTCCACTCTGAATCGTTTTTCTGGATTTTTTCTGCAAAACCCCCTGGAAGTTTTCTGTTTCATTACAGATGGGTCCTTGGACCAAAACTCTTATAACTTTTAATCAGAATAGTATTTTGATTAATTCTTTTTCTGTTCTCTTTAGATTTTTGTATAGTTTTTTATCATATTTATTTGAAAAATATTTGGAACACTTTTCTGTACACTCACGGTATTTACGTTGCGCACGTACTTCTTTCTTATATCGTAGATACCGAAGGAGGTGACGGAGCTGCAAACTTCGCACAATTAGACTCCGACTACTCCGAACCAGGCAAGAATGTTTGAACTCTTGATATGATGAGTGTTGTTGCATGTTTGCATTTTAGTATGGTCATGGCATGTTTATGAACATCTCTTTGAATGTTATATTTCATGCACATGATCAGAAAGTAAGTTTCGGAAAGCATTATGTTGTTGGATACATATTTGCATAGCCACGTGTTGGCATGAGGATGGGTAAGATGGCAGTGTTGTGACATGCCAGTCTTATGCCAGATTATTTGACTTCCGTGTCATCATGACACAAATCACATTTCCATACATTCCTTCCTATACTGTCACATGTTTTCCAAAAGGAATATGGCATAGTAAGTTGCAAATCGTTTTCCTGGTACACAACAAATAGAGAGGCCGGGGTGAGGGTTCCATGGCCCTGGATTAAAGCCCGTCATCCGGTCAGGGGGCATGGGTGTTTCCTGTTGGGACCGAGAGGGGGGCACCCCTTAGAGCGCGCGTATAGAAATTTGATCCCATGCTATTCGAGGTTGTGGCCTCCCCGTCTCAAAGTTTTTCTTGGATGTTGTCTAGGGTGATTCCTGGCATCGTGAGGTGAAATGGGTGTGTACTAGTTAAATGTGTTTCTACTGAAATACCGTAAATGGAACTAGTCCTTCGTGACTACAGAAATCCGTCGGCTGTGGTCAGTTCATCCAAACTCTACAGAGTCTCAAGTCTTTCAATTGTCTTGTACTTTGTTCAAGTACTATATTCATCTTATCTTGTCAGGTGTCAACCTCAGTGACAAAACTCCGGTGGGATTTATGTGTGATAAATCCGGTTAAAAGATTATTCTTGTGGATGGACTAATCTTGTTATTTACATTTATTACAAGCCCTGTCTGCGATGTCGCTCAGACGTCCGACGGTGGCAGACCTGTTATTTACTTTTGTTATAGACCCTATCTGTGATGTCGCTCAGACGTCCGACTGTGGTATTTCTTTTAAAGCCCTGTCTGTGATGTCGCTCAAACGTCCGACTGTGGTATTTCTTTTAAAGCCCTTTATGTGATGTCGCCCAGACGTCCGACTTTGGCATTTCTTTTAAAGCCCTTTATGTGATGTCGCCCAGACGTCCGACTATGGCATTTCTTTTAAAGCCCTTTTCGTGATGTCGCCCAGACGTCCGACTGTGGTATTTCTTCTAAAGCCCTTTATGTGATGTCGCCCAGACGTCCGACTGTGGCATTTCTTTTAAAGCCCTTTTTGTGATGTCGCCCAGACGTCCGACTGTGGCATTTCTTTTAAGCCCTTTATGTGGTGTCGCTAAGACGCCCGACTGCGGAATTTCTTTTAAGCCCTTTATGTGGTGTCGCTTAGACACCCGACTGCGGCATGCATTTTATTTATCTACCTTTCGAGGCGTCGCTCCAGACACCCGATCGGTTTTCAGTTATTTATTTTATTTATCAAGTCCTGCAATATTATCGTTGTTATATGAGCATCATCCTTTGTTCATGGCACATTCATGCATTCATTGATTATATCTTTTGTCTGAACTGTCTTGCGAGTACTTTCAAGTACTCACCTGGCTTGTTGATTTGGCCAGATGTTTATGAAGGCGATCTCATGGATGAAGAGTTTGATAGCGAGTCTGACGCCTAGAGGAGTCCCAGTCAGTCCCGTGCAATCCTGTCTTGGTCATTGTATTATCCGCTTCCGCAACCCCGAATAATTCATCGAGCCTCACCTCAACGCTCGATGTACTGCTAGTAGAAGTCAAGTTATCCACCACCTCTTTTCCTCGAGCTAGTAGCATGCCACCACACCCCTGTGTCATAACCGCCCATATGTAAGATATTGGCAAGTTTGTAATAAATTGTTGAGCAGCCTCAGCTCAACCCTGTACTATATTTGATGCTACTGGTTCTCTGTTTATCAAGCTTTTGTCTACCAGAAAGGATGACTTTTCCTATACTAGGTTTAAAAGATCGGTTTTATCAATAAACATTTTATTGAAAAGCCGGTCGTGACATACACGGCACCCCCGAAAAGCCAGCTAACCACACCAATAGGGACTGTTGGGTATTCAAGCAGGCAGGCAACTTAATTGCCAAAAACAATGACAAGGGGCTGCACAACGATGACGAGGAAGAGACCCGGCCGCCGAACAATAGAGGACAGAAGGGTTTCCCCCCACAGGTGCGGACGGTGAACATGGTATATGCAACGCACATACCCAAAAGGGAGCGGAAGCGTGCACTTAGGGATGTATACGCGATGGAGCCAGTTGCCCCGAAGTTCAATCCATGGTCCTCCTGTCCGATCACTTTTGACCGAAGGGATCACCCCACCAGCATCCGCCATAGCGGATTCGCCGCATTGGTCCTAGACCCAATCGTCGATGGATTTCACCTCACCAGAGTCCTGATGGACGGCGGCAGCAGCCTGAACCTGCTTTATCAGGATACAGTACGCAAAATGGGCATAGACCCCTCAAGGATTAAACCTACCAAGACGACCTTTAAAGGCATCATACCAGGTGTAGAAGCCAATTGTACAGGCTCAGTCACACTAGAAGTGGTCTTCGGATCCCCGGATAACTTCCGAAGCGAGCAGTTAATCTTCGACATAGTTCCGTTCCGCAGCGGCTATCATGCCCTGCTCGGACGTACCGTGTTTGCAAAGTTCAACATGGTTCCGCACTATGCATACCTCAAGCTCAAGATGCCAGGCCCTCGAGGAGTCATCACGGTCAATGGAAACACTGAACGTTCTCTCCGAACGGAGGAACATACAGCGGCTCTCGCGGCAGAAGTACAATGCAGCCTCTTAAGGCAATTCTCGAGTCCGGCCGTTAAGCGGCCGGACATAGCTAAGCGAGCCCGGAGTAACCTACAACAAGACCACCTGGCACGTCCTGAGCACGCGTAGCAGTGCGGCCCCAACCCCAGCCCCTATAAAACGTCAAAACAGGTCCTTCGCGTACACCATTACGCCCTGAAGATACCATGGGCATGGGGAAAGGGGCACGACCATGATAGGCCCAGACTGCGGCTCAACCACACCAGGGGCTCTCAAGTGTGTCGTTCTTTTTTCTTTTCTTTTTCCTTTTTTACCCACAGGACTCCGTTCGTCAGAGGCCCTGTCCGGCAGCAGACCTGCCGAACTCACGATGCAACAGCCAGGGAAGGATAAAGGCTACAACGAATATCTAGGTGGTCTCCATTACGAGCATTAAATCTGTTTTATACACCACTCCGCAGCCTACCCCTGGAGGGGGACATGTTTAACAGTCCCGTCCTTTGCTTACCGCACTATTTGTATTGTTCTGCATTCATAGCAGCACTTCTTGAATAAAACAATGCAGCACCTTTTTGCTTATAATTGCATTTTCTTTTTATACATATGTTCATTCACGGCATGTTGCATCCGTACACTTTGGTACGGCTAAAATACACCAGGGGCTTATGTTTCCCGCATCATGGTGTGATAAGTCCGAACACTTTCACAAGTGCGGCACCCCGAACTTATAGCACTATATGCATCGGCTCCGAATCATGTCTTGGGTCAATAGTTGGGTTTGCCCGGCTCCCATGTTTTGGTACCTTACGTTCCGTGTATCGGCTAAGGTAGCACTGGGAGAACCACTGCGATTGCGCCCCAGTTGAGCTGGGTTAACGCCTCAGTGGAGAAAGCTAAAACTGACCGTCATGATGAGGCGAGAGCCGGTCGCTGTTCGAAGAGGTTTTTTGCGAGTCCTTAAAGACTTATGCCACTTAGAGCGAGGAGCCGGATCTTGTCCGGCCCAGGCGTGGATAGCGCCCCAAATTCGGCCTTCCGAAGACTAGGGGCTTCGCCGAAATTTAAAATTATAGAATTCTATGGCTAAGTGAGAGTGTTCAAGCATTATAAGTCCGGTTGCCTTGTTCGCTGTGTTGAGCGCCTCCCTAGATGGACCCAAAAATGGGAACAAGAGTGCTCAAGTTTATCCTGAACACCCTAGCACTCGTGGCATGGGGGCTGAAGCCGACGACTTGCCATCTCTCAGATTTGATAAACAGCCGCGCAGAAGGTAATATTTTAAATTAACAAGCGTTGCTTAGCGCATATGAACTAAGTTTTCAGCGCACAGGATAACAAAATGCGAGTCTACTCAAAAATTACATCTTTGGAGCACTCCCCCGCAATAGTGCGGGCGCCCTTCAGCACACTCTTATAATACATCTCGGGCGTGCGATGCTCCTTGCCCTCTGGTGGCGGGTCCATCACAAGCTTCTGGGCATCCATCTTGCCCCAGTGCACCTTTGTGCGGGCAAGGGCCCGACGAGCACCCTCAATACAGGCGGAGTGCTTGATGACTTCAACCCACGGACACGCATTCACCAGCCGCCGCACCAGGCCGAAGTAGCTCCCAGGCATGGCCTCCTTACGCCACAGCCGAACTATGAGGCCCTTCATGGCCTGTTCGGCCGCCTTGTGGAGCTCGACCAGCTGCTTCAGCTGGTCGCTAAGGGGCACCGGATGTCCGGCCTCAGCATACTGAGACCAGAAGACCTTCTCCGTCGAGCTCCCCTCCTCGGCCCGGTAGAATGCGGCAGCATCGGACACGCTACGAGGAAGATCTGCGAACGCCCCTGGAGAGCTCCGAATTCGGGTAAGCAACAGGTAATTAACACTCACATGCTTACTTTGCATGAAAAATGACTTACCCGCTGCTATTTTCTTCACCGCCTCAATCTCCTGGAGGGCCTTGTAGGCTTCGGCCTTAGCGGCTTTGGCACTCTCAAGAGCCGTCGCAAGCTCAGACTCTCGAGTCTTCAAGTCACGCTCCAGGCTCTCATGTTTTTTCACGAGATCCTGGAGCTCTTGCTGTACCTCCGCCACCCGCGCCTCCTGCTTCTCTCGCTCGGTGCGCTCCACGGCGACATTGCGTTCAGCCATGGCCACCGCCTCTTTCAGGGTCGCCACCTCGTTAGTGGCCCCTGCAATACCCACGTTATCCTTGTCATTCTTTTTGCAACCAAAATCCTTTTCTGTAAGGTACAATTTTAGTAAGGTGTTACTCACTTTCCTTGTCCTCGAGCTGCTTCTTGGCACGGCCGAGCTCGTTCTCGGACCGCTCAAGGCTTTCCTTCAACGTATTGACCTCCGCAGTCAGTGCAGCAGAGGTCAGCAGCGCAGCCTGCAATCCCATATTGACATATTTATTATGACTCCTGCGTATATCTTTTTAGATCCTCAGTCCGGCTTTTCTTTCCGAACACCGAACCGAGCATCAGGGGCTACTGTCTATGCAGTACCATTTTATACATATTGAAATTCTTACCTCAAAGCCTGTTAGAAGGCTGCTGCAGGCTTCGGTCAGCCCGCTCTTGGCGAGCTGAACCTTCTGAATCACCGCACTCATAACAGTGCGGTGTTCCTCTCCAATGGAGGCGCCATTGAGCGCCTCCAGCAAGTTATCCGGCGCCTCCGGTTGGACGGAAGCTGCCGGCATCACGGTCTTGCCCTTCTTACGAAGGGGTCGCCCACCGGACTCCGGAGCCACTGTGGGTTCCGGGGCCGAGTCCGGTGCAAAGTCCGGGAGGTTGTCCTGCGACACCCCCGAGGCCTCCTCCTCCTGGTGGGTCTCTTCTTGGGACCCCACCTCGGCATCATCCGCATCACGGGGGGTGGAGGCCGTCGGAAGAGAATCCATATCCGACGCACCTAAGGACCCGCTCGACGAAGCGGGAAGATCATCCTTAGGCGGACTGCAGGGTTGTATGCGACATTAGAAAGACATTATGTGGCGGAAAATAAAAACCTTGAAGTTATTCGGGAGTCCGGATACTTATGATCTCTCCAGGGGCTTGGCCCTTGGAGGCCAGTCCTCATCATCGTCAGTGGCGTTGGCGGAGCAGTCCGGGGGAAGAGTTTTTCCCTTCTTGGACCCTTCGGCCTCCCTTGTTGGGGAGGCCTTCCTTTTCTCCCCCCCACTGGGGGCGAGGCTTTCTTCTTCTCCTCCTCGCCTTGGTGGGAGGAGTCGGCCTCGGATTCATCATCCGATAGCACCAGAAAACAGGAACTCTTCCGAGTCCCCGTGGCCTTCTTCTTGGCCTTCTTCTCCGGCACCACGTGGGGTGCCGGAGCTAGCAGCCCCGTTAGGCGGGCGTCCGCTGGGTCCTCTGGTAATGGGGCCGGACAGATAGTCCGCTCGGCCTTTGCCAGCCAGTCCTGTCAAAGGTAAAGGGAGTTTAGATCCCGCATAGAGTCAAACTATGGAAAACAAATGGCAAAATCACTTACCTCGTCAGCTGGATGCTGCGAGCGGAATCCGCGATCTTCGGTAGCGGATGTGGGAGCCTCGGCGCCTTTGAACAGCACCTTCCAGCCATCTTCGTACGTAGTGTCGAAGAGCCCTCTCAGGGTCCGGTGCTGCGCCGGATCGAACTCCCACATGTTGAAGCCCCATCGTTGGCACGGGAGAATCCGGCGGATGAGCATGACCTGGACTACGTTGACAAGCTTGAGCTTCTTGTCCACTAGCTTTTGGATGCAGGCTTGGAGTCCGGTCAGCTCCTCCAAATCACCCCAGATCCGGCCACTCTCTTTCCAGGAGGTGAGCCATGTAGGGATGCCGGATCTGAATTCGGGGGCCGCTGCCCAATCAGGGTCACGCGTCTCGGTGATGTAGAACCATGCCGATTGCCACCCCTTGATGGTTTCCACAAAAGTGCCCTCCAGCCACGTAACGTGGGACATCCTGCCCACCATGGCGCCTCCACACTCCGCTTGGCTGCCCTTCACAACCTTCGGCTTGACACTGAAGGTCTTGAGCCACAAGCCGAAGTGGGGCTGGATGCAGAGGAAGGCCTCGCACACGACGATAAACGCCGAGATGTTGGGGATGAAATTCGGGGCCAGATCATGGAAATCTAGGACGTAGTAGAACATGAGCCCCCGGACAAAGGGATGAAGTGGGAAGCCCAGTCCGTGGAGGAAATGGGGAAGAAATACTACCCTCTCATGGGGCCTGGGGGTGGGGATGAGTTCTCCCTCGTCGGGGAGCCGGTGCGCGATGTCGCTGGACAAATATCCGGCGCCGCGCAGCTTCTGGATGTGCCCCTCCGTGACGGAGGAGGCCATCCACTTGCCTCCCGCTCCGGACATAGTTGGAGAAGGTTGAGGTGAGAAGTACGGACTTGGGCGCTGGAGCTCGAGTTCGCGGAGATGGATAAGCCAAGGAGGAAGAAGGCGCAGGTAAAAGGGTTGGATCTTTACCCCCTTATATGGGCGGACAAAAACATGTTCCCCACCGGCCTGGTAAAACTCGCTTATCTCCCCAGCATCACAATCAATGGCGCGGTTGGGTTACCCACGTCCCTATTGATGGGAATCCCGGAATAAGGGGAACACGATCTCTGCTTCGACAAGACGTGCCAAGGAAACCGCCTTGCTAAATGCGCTGAGGTGATACAATAAAAACAATTCGAGTAAAGGCTTGGTAATGGTGTGACGTCACGCCACAAAATACGTCAGCAGATTGAACTTGTGTAATATTATTCTCTCTACGGTGGTACGTGGAATTTATTTTTGCAGAGCCGGACACTATCCTGGTGTTCACAATCCTCTATAAATTATTCGGAGGAAGAACCCGCCTTGCAATGCCGAAGACAACATGCGCGCCGGACTCGTCGTCATTGAAGCCTGGTTCAGGGGCTACTGAGGGAGTTCCGGACTAGGGGGTGTCCGGATAGCCGAACTATCATGATCGGCCGGACTCCAAGATTATGAAGATACAAGATTGAAGACTTCGTCCCGTGTCCGGATGGGACTTTCCTTGGCGTGGAAGGCAAGCTTGGCGATATGGATATGTAGATCTCCTACCATTGTAACCGACTCTATGTAACCCTAGCCCTCTCCGGTGTCTATATAAACCGGATGGCTTTAGTCCATAGGACGAAGAACAATCATACCATAGGCTACCTTCTAGGGTTTAGCCTCCTTGATCTCGTGGTAGATCTACTCTTGTAACACACATCATCAATATTAATCAAGCAGGACGTAGGGTTTTACCTCCATCAAGAGGGCCCGAACCTGGGTAAAACATCGTGTCCCTTGTCTCCTGTTACCATCCGCCTAGACGCACAGTTCGGGACCCCCTACCCGAGATCCGCCGGTTTTGACACCGACAAGAGGGATAAACTCATGCAATATGATATAAACCCCATCTTTTTATCCTCGATGGCAACAATACAATACAATACGTGCCTTGCTGCCCCTGCTATCACTGGGAAAGGACACCGCAAGATTGAACCCAGCTAAGCACTTGTCCCATGGCAAGAAAGATCAATCTAGTAGGCCAAACCAAACCGATAATTCGAAGAGACTTGCAAAGATAACTCAATCACACATAAAAGAATTTAGAGGATATTCAAATATTTCTCATAGATAAACTTGATCATAAACCCACAATTCATCGGATCTCGACAAACACACCACAAAAAGAGTTACATCGAATAGATCTCCACAAGAGAGGGGGAGAACATGGTATTGAGATCCAAAAAGAGAGAAGAAGCCATCTAGCTAATAACTATGGACCCGAAGGTCCGTGGTAAACTACTCACAACTCATCGGAAGGGCTATGGTGTTGATGTAGAAGCCCTCTGTGGTGGATTCCCCCTCCGGCAGAACGCCGGCAACGGCTCCAAGATGGGATCTCACGAATACAGAAGGTTACGGTGGCGGAAATATTTCTTCGGTGGCTCCCTTGATGGTTTCGGGGTATATGGGTATATATAGGAGGAAGAAGTACGTCGGTGGACGCTCAAGGGGCCCACGAGACAAGGGGCGCACCCTATGGGGGGGCGCCCTCCACCCTCATGGCTTCCTCGATTGCTTCTTGACTTGCACTCCAAGTCCTCTGGATCACGTTCGTTCCAAAAATCACACTCCCGAAGGTTTTATTCCGTTTGGACTCCGTTTGATATTCCTTTTCTTTGATATACTAAAATAGGCAAAAAAAACAGCAATACGGGCTGGGCCTCCGGTTAGTAGGTTAGTCCCAAAAATGATATAAAAGTGTAAAGTAAAGCCCATAAACATCCAAAACAGGTAATATAATAGCATGGAATAGTCAAAAATTATAGATACGTTGGAGACGTATCAAGCATCCCCAAGCTTAATTCCTGCTCGTCCTCGAGTAGGAAAATGCTAAAAATAGAATTTTTGATGTGGATGCTACCTAGCATAATTCTCAATGTATTTCTCTTTATTATGGCATGAATGTTTAGATTCAAATGATTCAAAATAAAAGTTCATATTGACATAAGAAATAGTAATACTTCAAGCATACTAATAAAGCAATCATGTCTTCTCAAAATAACATGGCTAGAGAAAGTTATCCCTACAAAATCATATAGTCTGGCTATTGCTCTGTCTTCATCACACAATGTATTTAATCATGCACAACCCCGATGTCAAGCCAAGCAATTGTTTCATACTTTAGTAATCTCAAACCTTTTCAATTTTTCACGCAATACATGAGCGTGAGCCATGGACATAGCACTATATGTGGAATAGAAGGGTGGTTGTGGAGAAGACAAAAAAAGGAGAAGATAGTTTCACATCAACTAGGCGTATCAACGGGCTATGGAGATGCCCATTAATATATATCAATGTGAGTGAGTAGGGATTGCCATGCAACGGATGCACTAGAGCTATAAATATATGAAAGCTCAATAGAAGAAACTAAGTGGGTGTGCATCCAACTTGCTTGCTCACGAAGACCTAGGGCATTTTGAGGAAGCCCATCATTGGAATATACAAGCCAAGTTCTATAATGAAAAATTCCCACTAGTATATGAAAGTGACAACATAAGAGACTTCCTATCATGAAGACCATGGTGCTATTTGGAAGCACAAGTGTGGAAAAAGAGATAGTAGAATTGTCCCTTCTCTCTTTTTCTCTCATTATTTTTTTTCTTTTCCTCTTTTTTTTCTTTTCTTTCTCTTTTTTTGGTGGGCTTCTTTGGCCTCTTTTTTTCATGGGCTTCTTTGGCCTCTTTTATTTTTATAAAGTCTGAAGTCTCATCCCGACTTGTGGAGGAATCATAGTATTCATCATCCTTTCCTCATTAGGACAATGCTCTAATAATGAAGATCATTACACTTTTATTTATTTACAACTCATGATTACAACTCAATACTTAGAACAAGATATGACTCTATATGAATGCCTCCGACGGTGTACCAGGATATGCAATGAATCAAGAGTGACATGTATGAAAAATTATGCATGGTGGCCTTGCCACAAATACGATGTCAACTACATGATCATGCAAAGAGCAATATGACAATGATGATGCGTGTCATAATAAACAGAACGGTGGAAAGTTGCATGGCAATATATCTCGGAATGGCTATGGAAATGCCATAATAGGTAGGTATGGTGGCTGTTTTGAGGGTGGATTATGGTGGGTGTATGGCACCGGCAAAGGTTGTGTGGCACAAGAGAGGCTAGCAATGGTAGAAGGGTGAGAGTGCGTATAATCCATGGACTCAACATTAGTCATAAATAACTCATATACTTATTGCAAAAATCTACAAGTCATTGAAAACAAAGTACCACGCGCTTGCTCCTAGGGGGATAGATTGGTAGGAAAAGACCATCGCTCGTCCCCGACCGCCACTCATAAGGAAGACAATCAATAAATAAAATTATGCTCCAACTTCATCACAAAGCAGTTCACCATACGTGCATGCTACGGGAATCACAAACTTCAACACAAGTATTCTTTAAATTCACAATTACCCAACTATCATGACTCTAATATCACCACCTCTATATCTCAAAACAATTATCAAGTATCAAAATGATCATAGCATCCAATTCACTTTCTATGATAGTTTTTATTATACCCAACTTGGATGCTCATCATTCTAGGACCAAATTTATAACCAAAGAAAATACCATGTTGTTCTAAAAGACTATCAAAATAATATAAGTGAAGCATGACAAATCAACAATTTCTTCAAAATTAATCCACCACCGTGCTCTAAAAGATATAAGTGAAGCACTAGAGCAAAAATTATCTAGCTCAAAAGATATAAGTGAAGCACATAGAGTATTCTAACAAATTTCAATCAAGGAGGCTTCTCCCAAAAGGTGTGTTACATCAAGGATGATTGTGGTATACTAAAAATCAAAGACTAATATAATACACGACGCTCCAAGCAAAACACATATCATGTGGCGAATAAAAATATAGCTCCAAGTAAAGTTACCAATGAACAAAGACGAAAGAGGGGATGCCTTCCCGGGGCATCCCCAAGCTTAGGCTTTTGGCTATTCTTGAATATCTTGGGGTGCCATGGGCATCCCCAAGCTTAGGCTTTTGCCACTCCTTATTGCATAGTCCATCAAATCTTTACCCAAAACTTGAAAACTTCACAACACAAAACTCAACAGGAACTGTCATAAGCTCCGTTAGTGAAAGAAAGAAAAACCACCACATAAGGTACTGTAATGAAATCATTCTTCATTTATATTGGTGTTAAACCTACTGTATTCCAAGTTCTCTATGGTTCATACCCTTACATACTAGCCATAGATGCATCAAAATAAGCAAACAACACACGAAAGGCAGAATCTGTCAAAAACAGAACATTTTGTAGCAATCTGTAACTTTCGGTTACTTCTGGAACTCCAAAAATCCTACCAAAATAGTAAGTCCTAAAAAATCTGTGTATTGATCTACATCAAAATGAATCAACGCAAAAGCACGTTTCTGTGATTTATTGAATTTTTTCTCGTGAGTGCATAGTTTCTGTTTTCCAGCAGAATCAAATTAACTCATATCATAGGTTATCCTATAGGTTCTACTTGGCACAAACACTAAATAAAACAAGAAAACACATATAAACATAAAGTAGATGCAAAATTTATTGAATAACAGCAAGGAAAAAAATTGGGTTGCCTCCCAACAAGCGCTATCGTTTAACGCCCCTAGCTAGGCATTGATAATTTTAATGATGCTCAAATGAAAGACAAGAATTGAAGCACAAAGAGAGCATCATGAAACATGTGACAAATACATATAAGTCTAACATACTTCCTATGCATAGACATATTATAAGCAAACAAATTTGCAAGGCAAGCAAAAACTAGCATATGCAAGGAAGAAGAAAGAGAAGATAGCAATCTCAACATGATGAGAGGTAATTTAATAAGATAAAAATTTCTACGACCATATTTTCCCCTCTCATAATAATTACATGTAGGATCATAGGCAAATTCAACAAAATAGCTATCAAAAAACATATTCTCAACATGATCCACATGAATGCAAAGTTGACACTCTTCCAAGATAGTGGGATTAACATTAACTAATGTCATGACCTTTTCGAACCCACTTTTATCAAAAATATCATAAGATTGAACATACTCCAAATATGTGGGATCTAAAGTTGACACTCTTCCAAACCCACTTTCAATATTATTGTAAAAACTATTATCAGTCTTATATTCATCATGGGGCTTAAATAAATTTTCAAGGTTATATGAAGAATCACCCCAATCATGATCATTGAAACAAGTAGTAGACATAGCAAAACTAGCATCCCCAAGCTTAGGGTTTTGCATATTATTAGCACAATTGACATCAAGAGAATTTATAGGAAAATCATTGCAATCATGCTTTTTATTCAAGGAGTTATCTTGAATCCCTTCATAAATTTCTTCATCATAATTTCCAGATTCACAAATTTTGAGCAAAGCTTCATAAAGATAATCTAGTGTACAAAACTCACTAGCAATTGGTTCATCATAATTGGATCTCTTAAAAAGATTAGCAATAGGATGAGGATCCATAGATCTTAGGTTCTCTGTTTAGCAATAAATAAACAACTATCCGAACCAAACGAGCAAACGAGCCAAGTAAGACATCAAAGAAAAAAGACGAACAGAAGAAGGGTGAATAAAACGGCAAGGGTGAAGTGGGGGAGAGGAAAACGAGAGGCAAATGGCAAATAATGTAAATGTGAGGGAGATGAGTTTGTGATGGGTACTTGGTATGTCTTGACTTGAGCGAAGACCTCCCCGGCAACGGCGCCAGAAATCCTTCTTACTACGTATTGAGCTTGCGTTGGTTTTCCTTGAAGAGGAAAGGGTGATGCAGCATAGTAGCGTAAGTATTTCCCTCAGTTTTTGAGAACCAAGGTATCAATCCAGTAGGAGGCTCCTCACAAGTCCCACGAACCTTCACAAGTAAACAAAGAACTCGCAACCAATGCGATAAAGGGGTTGTCAATCCCTTCACGGCCACTTACGAAAGTGAGATATGATAGAGATAATATGATAAGATAAATATATTTTTGGTATTTTGTGATATAGATTGGAAAAGTAAAGATGCAAATAAAAGTAGATTGAAAGTGTATATGATAAAAGATAGACCCAGGGGCCATAGGTTTCACTAGAGGCTTCTCTCAAGATAGCATAAGTATTACGGTGGGTGAACAAATTACAGTCGAGCAATTGATAGAAAAGCGAATAATTATGAGATTATCTAGGCATGATCATGTATATAGGCATAACGTCTGTGACAAGTGGACCGACTCCTGCCTGCATCTACTACTATTACTCCACACATCGACCGCTATCCAGCGTGCATCCAGAGTATTAAGTTCATAGGAATAGAGTAACGCATTAAGAAAGATGACATGATGTAGAGGGATAAACTCATGCAATATGATATAAACCCCATCTGTTTATCCTCGATGGCAACAATACAATACGTGCCTTGCTGCCCCTGCTGTCACTGGGAAAGGACATCGCAAGATTGAACCCAAAGCTAAGCACTTCTCCCATGGCAAGAAAGATCAATCTAGTAGGCCAAACCAAACCGATAATTCGAAGAGACTTGCAAAGATAACTCAATCACACATAAAAGAATTTAGAGGAGATTCAAATATTTATCATAGATAAACTTGATCATAAACCCACAATTCATCGGATCTCGACAAACACACCGCAAAAAGAGTTACATCAAATAAATCTCCATAAGAGAGGGGGAGAACATGGTATTGAGATCCAAAAAGAGAGAAGAAGCCATCTAACTAATAACTATGGACCCGAAGGTCTGTGGTAAACTACTAACAACTCATCGGAAGGGCTATGGTGTTGATGTAGAAGCCCTCCGTGGTGGATTCCCCCTCTGGCAGAACGCCGGCGACGGCTCCAAGATGGGATCTCGCGGATACAGAAGGTTGCGGTGGTGGAAATATTTCTTTGGTGGATCCCTTGATGGTTTCGGGGTATATGGGTATATATAGGAGGAAGAAGTACGTCAGTGGACGCCTGAGGGGCCCACGAGACAGGGGGCGCGCCCTATGGGGGGGGCCTCCACCCTCGTGGCTTCCTGGATTGCTTCTTGACTTGCACTCCAAGTCCTCTGGATCACGTTCGTTCCAAAATTCATGCTCCCGAAGGTTTCATTCCGTTTGGACTCCGTTTGATATTCCTTTTCTTCGATATACCGAAATAGGCAAAAAAACAGCAGTACGGGCTGGGCCTCCGGTTAGTAGCTTAGTCCCAAAAATGATATAAAAGTGTAAAGTAAAGCCCATAAACATCCAAAACAGGTAATATAATAGCATGGAACAATCAAAAATTATAGATACGTTGGAGACGTATCAAATATCTTCTACCCACTTAGTAACATAATCAATAACAACTAAAATATGTGTATACCCATTAGAGGCAGGAAAAGGTCCCATATAATCAAAGGCCCAAACATCGAACAGTTCAATAACAAGAGAATAATTCATTGACATTTCTTGATGTCTACTAATGTTACCAATTCTTTGACATTTATCACAAGACAAGACAAACTTATGGGCATATTTGAAGAGAGTAGGCCAATAAATACCGGATTGCAATACCTTGTGTGCAGTTCTATCCCCAGCGTGGTGTCCTCCATATGCTTCAGAGTGACACTTGCGTAGGATCTGTTCCTGTTCATGCTCAGGTACACAATGTCTAATAACACCATCTACTCCTTCTTTATAAAGGTGTGGGTCATCCCAGAAGTAATGTCTTAAATCATAAAAGAACTTTTTCTTTTGCTGGTATGTGAAACTAGGTGGTATAAATTTAGCAACAATGTAATTAGCATAATCAACATACCATGGAGCAGTATGAGAAGCATTAATGACCGCTAATTGTTCATCAGGGAAGCTATCATCAATAGGTAGTGGGTCATCAAGAACATTCTCTAACCTAGACAAGTTATGTGCAATGGGGTTCTTAGCTCCCTTTCTATCAATAATATGAAAATCAAATTCTTGGAGCAAGAGGACCCATCTAATAAGTCTAGGTTTAGCATCTTTCTTTTCCATAAGATATTTAATAGCAGCATGATTAGTGTGAGTAGTTACTTTAGAATCAACAATATCAGGTCTGAACTTATCACATGAAATAAAACTGCTAAGAATTTTTTCAGTAGTAACATAATTTCTCTGAGCAGTATCAAGAGTTTTACTAGCATACTGGATAACATTTAATTTCTTATCAACTCTTTGCCCTAGAACAGCACCTACAACATAATTGCTAGCATCACACATAATTTCAAAGGGTAAGTTCCAATCAGGTGGCTGAACAATAGGTGTAGTGATCAAAGCTTTCTTAACTATTTCAAATGCTTCTACACAATCATCATCAAAGACAAAAGGAATATATTTTTGCAATAAATTAGTCAGAGGCCTAGAGATTTTAGAAAAGTCCTTAATGAACCTCGTATAAAAACCGGCATGACCAAGGAAACTTCTTATACCTTTAATGTCCTTGGGACATGGCATCTTTTCGATAGCATCAACTTTAGCCTTATCAACTTCAATACCTCTTTCAGAAATTTTATGCCCCAAGACAATGCCTTCATTAACCATAAAGTGGCACTTTTCCCAATTCAAGACGAGAGTAGTGTCTTCACATCTCTGCAAAACTCGATCAAGGTTGCTCAAGCAATCATCAAAAGAGGATCCATAAACGGAGAAATCATCCATGAATACCTCACAAATCTTTTCACAAAAATCAGAGAATATAGCAATCATGCATCTTTGAAAGGTAGCAGGTGCATTACATAAACCAAAAAGCATACGTCTATAAGTAGAAGTACGGGAAGGGCAAGTAAAAGTAGTTTTTGATTGATCATCCCCTGACACAGGTATTTGAGAGAAACCAGAATAACCATCTAGAAAGCAGAAATGTGTATGTTTGGATAATCTTTCTAGCATTTGATCAATAGAAGGTAAAGGGTAATGATCTTTCTTAGTAGCTTTATTTAATTTATGGAAATAAATTACCATCCTATAACCTGTAATAATTCTTTGCGGGATCAATTCATCTTTATCATTAGGAACAACAGTAATACCTCCCTTCTTAGGTACGCAATGAACATGACTTACCCAATCACTATCAGCAATGGGATAAATTATACATGCCTAAAGGAGCTTTAGTATCTCCTGTCTTACCACTTCTTTCATCTTAGGATTCAACGGTCATTGATGATCTCTAACTGGTTTGGCATCTTCGTCCAATTTAATTTTGTGTTGGCATAGAGTGGGACTAATTCCCTTAAGATCATCGAGAGTATATCCAATAGCAGAAAGGTGCTTCTTCAGAGTTTTCAATAATCTTTCCTCTTCCCGCTCTGAAAGGTTAGCACTAATAATAATAGGATATATCTTCTTTTCATCAAGATAAGCATATTTAAGATTATCAGGTAAAGGTTTGAGCTCAAACACGGGATCACCCTTGGGTGGAGGGGGATCCCCTAGGATTTCAACAGGTAAGTTGTGTTTCAGAAGAGGACCCTGTTGAAGGAATGCTTCATCTATTTCCCTTCTTTCATTCATCAACATATCATTTTCATGGTCTAGCAAATATTGTTCTAACGGATCAGTAGGAGGTACGGCAATAGAAGCAAGACCAATAATTTCATCCTTACTAGGCAATTCTTTATCATGGGGTTGTCTATGAAATTTAGCAAAATTAAACTCATGAGACGTATCTCCTAAGCCAATCGTAACGACATCCTTTTTGCAATCTATCCTAGCATTAATAGTATTCAAGAAGGGTCTACCAAATATAATGGGACAAAAGCTATCTCGTGAGGAACCAAGAACAAGAAAATCAGCGGGATATTTAACTTTCCCACACAAGACTTCAAGATCTCTAACAATCCCAAATGGTGAAATAGTATCTCTATTGGCAAGCTTAATTGTAACATCAATATCTTCTAACTCAGCGGGTGCAATATCATGCATAATTTCTTCATATAAGGAAAAAGGTATTGCACTAGCACTAGCACCCATATCACATAAGCCATGATAACAATGGTCTCCTATTTTAATAGAAATAACAGGCATGCCTACAACAGATCTATGTATCTTAGCATCTGGTCTAGCAATATTAGCAGCTTCATCATAGAAGTAAATAACATGCCCATCTATATTATCATCCAAGAGATCTTTAACCATAGCAATACTAGGTTCAACTTTAATTTGCTCAGGAGGTGTATATGTTCTAGTATTACTCTTATGAACCATAGTTGAAGCTTTATCATGATCCTTTATTCTAATAGGAAAAGGTGGTTTCTCAACATAAGTAGTAGGAACAATAGGATCATTATAAGTGATAGTCTTTTCTTCAACTGTAACAGGTGCAACTACTTTTACTTCAATGGGAGGATTATATTTAAACCACTTCTCCTTAGGGAGGTCCACGTGGGTAGCAAAAGATTCACAGAAAGAAGCTACTATCTTAGAGTCAAGTCCATATTTAGCGCTAAAATCCATGAAAAAACATCGGTATCCATAAAAGATTTAACACAACCAAACTTAGATGTCATACCTGACTCCTTACCATCGTCGGAACCCCAATCTTCAGAGTTGCGTTTAATTATTTCCAATAAATCCCACTTGAATTCAGTAGTCTTCAACATATAAGAACCAGCACAGGAAGTATTGAGCATGGTGCGATTATTGAGAGAAAGCCGAGCATATTTTTTTTGAATAATCATATCTCTTGAGAGCTCATGATTGGGGCATGAATATAACATTGACTTAAGCCTCCCCCATGCTTGAGCGATGCTTTCTCCTTCGTGAGGCCAGTAATTATATATGTAATTACGATCACGATGAACAAGATGCATAGGATATAACTTCTGGTGAAATTCCAACTTCAATCGTTGATAATTCCAAGATCCCGTATCATCACATAGCCTATACCATGTCAATGCGTCTCCCTTCAAATATAAAGGAAAGACCTTCCTCTTAACAACATCATCGGGAATACCTGCAAGCTTAAATAATCCACAAACTTCATCCACATAGATAAGGTGTAAATCGGGATGCAATGTTCCATCTCCTGCAAAGGGATTAGCTAGCAGTTTCTCTATCATACCCGAAGGAATCTTAAAGTAAACATTTCCAGTAGGTTCAGTAGGTCGAGGGGCAACTCTTTGCTCTACTGGTTGGGGCGAAGATGCCCCGAACAAGCCCCTCAAAGGATTAGTTTCCATAGTAACAAGTGACAGAAAATTTTAGCAAACTATATAAATGTTTCCTTACCACATTCCAGTCACCAAAGGCGCTTCACTCCCCGGCAATGGCGCCAGAAAAGAGTCTTGATGACCCACAAGTATAGGGGATCTATTGTAGTCCTTTCAATAAGTAAGAGTGTCGAACCTAATGAGGAGCAGAAGGAAATGATAAGCGGTTTTCAGTAAGGTATTCTCTGCAAGCACTGAAATTGTAGGTAACAGATAGTTTTGTGATAAGATAATTTGTAATGGGTAACAAGCAATGAAAGTAAATAAGGTGCAGCAAGGTGGCCCAATAATTTTTGTAGCAAAGTACAAGCCTAGACAATATCTTATAATGAGAAAAGCGCTCCCGAGGACACATGGGAATTATCATCAAAATAGTTTTTCACACTCATATGATTCGCGTTCGTTACTTTGATAATTTGATATGTGGGTGGACCGGTGCTTGGGTACTGCCCTTTCTTGGACAAGCATCCCACTTATGATTAACCCCTATTGCAAGCATCCACAACTACGAAAGAAGTATTAAGGTAAACCTAACCATAGCATGAAACTAGTGGATCCAAATCAGCCCCTTACGAAGCAACACATAAACTAGGGTTTAAGCTTCTGTCACTCTAGCAACCCATCATCTACTTATTACTTCCCAATGCCTTCCTCTAGGCCCAAATAATGGTGAAGTGTCATGTAGTCGACGTTCACATAACACCACTAGAGGACAGACAACATACATCTCATCAAAATGTCAAACGAATATCAAACTCACATGACTACTAATAGCAAGACTTCACCCATGTCCTCAGGAACAAACGTAACTACTCACAAAGCATATTCATGTTCATAATCAGAGGAGTATTAATATGCTTTAAGGATCTGAACATATGATCTTCCACCAAGTAAACCAATTAGCATCAACTACAAGGAGTAATCAACACTACTAGCAACGCACAGGTACCAATTTGTGGGTTTGATACAAGATTGGATACAAGAGATGAACTAGGGTTTTGTGAGGAGATGGTGTTGGTGAAGATGTTGATGGAGATTGCCCCCCTCCTGATGAGAGGATCGTTGGTGATGATTTCCCCCTCCCGGAGGAAGTTTCCCCGGCAGAACAGCTCCGCCGAAGCCCTAGATTGGTTCCGCCAAGGTTCCGCCTCGTGGCAGCGGAGTTTCTTCCCGTAAGCTTGCATATGATTTTTTCGAGGGTAAAAGACTTCATATAGCAGAAGATGGGCACCAGAGGGCCACCAGGGGGGCCCACGAGACAGGGGGCGCGCCCAGTAGGGGTGGGCGCGCCCCCACCCTCGTGGCCATGGTGTGGGCCCCCTATGGTACTTTCTTTGCTCAATAATTCTTATTAATTCCAAAAATGACTTTCGTGGAGTTTCAGGACTTCTGGAGCTGTGCAGAATAGGTTTCCAATATTTGCTCCTTTTCCAGCCAGAATCCCAACTGCCGGCATTCTCCCTCTTCATGATAAACCTTGTAAAATAAGAGAGAATAGCCATAAATATTGTGACATAATGTGTAATAACAGCCCATAATGCAATAAATATTGATATAAAACCATGATGCAAAATGGACGTATCACCGACCAGCGGGCCCACGAAGGAATTACTCACTCCTAGTGGGGAGCATCATGGAATTGGCGATGGAGAAGGGTTGGTGATGATGAAGATCGAAGATCCCCCTCTCTGGAGCCCCAAACGAACTCCAGATCTGGCCTCCCGATGAAGAACAGGAGACGGCTGCGGCTCCGTCTCGTGGAACGCGATAATTCTTGAATTTTATAACATCGATTTCAGGGTCTGCGGAGCCACAAGGTCGGGACAACCCACCTGAGCATGCTTGGAGGGGGTGGCGCGCCCTAGTGGGTTGTGCCTAGCCAGGTGCCTCCTCCGGTGGTTCTTGGCTCGAGAAATTATCTTTTATTGTATAAAAAAATCCTCGCAAAGTTTTGTTCCATTCTAAGAACTTTTATTTCTGCACAAAAACAACACCATGGTAGTTCTACTGAAAACAACATCAGTACGGGTTAGTTTCATTCAAATCATGCAAATTAGAGTCCAAAACAAGAGGAAAAGCATTAGGAAAAGTAGACACGATGGAGATGTATCAACGGTGTAGTAGCAAGATTTTCCCCCATTTTCAGTGTCAGGACCCTGATCCTAAGTCACACCGATCTAGCATGTAACACATCATATCATTTTGCGGCCTGACGCACGGTATCCCCACGGGTGCCACCTTACCTGGACCGGGACCGTTTGCACCTTTTGGCTCACGTATATGATAGTGTCGCTAGCATCCATATGACAGAGAACCCGGGCCGACATGACTAGTCGTAAACCCAAGGTGGCACTAACTTATAGGGACAGACATACCTGACCCAGCAACGAACTTGTCGGTCATCAACGTATGAACCCAAGTCGTAGCAAGCTACAAGGACTAAAAGGGACAACGCGTGACATTTCCCCGAAGGAACAGCCACATGAACGAAGAAGTACACAAGCCGATCAATCCTTGTGTTTCGGAGCAGTAGTAAGCTACCATGGCTCACTGGAAGTACTAGGAGACATTTCCCCATAAGAGAGGATACCAAGAATAAACAACTAGGTTGTCAGATCCCACACATACCAAGCATTTCAAATACAACATGGCATCACAACAAAACTCTACAACTCAAAGTATTTATTTAAAAGGCTCCGGAGAGTCATACATAGTAAGAATTACAATCATGGGTCACATGACCCAACATACAGTGCATACAGGCAATGGAAGCATAAGATGTCTGAGTACAGACAACTGCAAATGAAAAAGGCTGAGAAGCCGGACTATCTACAAGACCCTCCCAAGGGTACAAGATCGTAGCTGAGGTAACAAGCTAAATGTCGAAGTCCATGCAGAACTACTAGTGAGACTGAAGTCTTTCTGCAAAAACATAAATTAAGCAAACGTGAGTACAAATGTACCCGGTAATACTTACATCAGAACTAGCTACATATGCATTAGTATCAACAAAGGGGGGTGGGGTGGGGTTTAACTGCAGTAAGACAGCTTTGACTTAGTGGCTATCCTGAACTATGTCTGCAAGTAACTCTTTTTAGGTGGCGCACATTAGTCCACATATTCAATTTTTTTGAAACTATGATGATTTTTATAGCAAATTCGGAAACTATACACCATAATGCAGAAAAATCAAAAGTATCACCCCGTCGGCCTCCTGTTGGCCGAAGAGGGACATTTCGGCCTCCCGTTGGCCGAAGAGGGACTTTTCGGCCAACCGTTGGCCAAAAAGGACTTTTTGGCCAACCGTTCGCCAAAAAGTACTTTTCGGCCAACACTTGGCCAAAGAGTCCCTCTTCGGCCAACACCTACTCTACTGTTTTAGAAAATTCATATCAATTAGGATTTTTAGTATTTTAATTTGATTCTTTTTGCATTAGATTAGAATTTTTATGAAATTTCTGTAGATATCAAGTTTGACTAGATCTGAAAGTTTGAATTTGATTTTTCATGAATTTGCTCAAATCACTAGATTGCCTATAATTTGAGCTAGGAGTATTTTTTTAGATGATTCTTTTTTGCTACTGGTTCTTTGTGAATTTGTTTATCATTAGTAATTAATTGGTGAATTTTATTATTATTTAAAATTAGGTTTTTGAACTGTTTTAGTGTTTTATAGGTTTTATGCTATTTCTTTTAATTTTAATTGCTTTAAATTTTTTCCTTAGTTTTTTTGACATATTCTTTTTGTTTCTGTTTAGTTATCAGTAGCTATTTTATTTGCAGTATTTTTTTGTATATTATTTCTTTTATCCTACTAGAAAACTTGTTTTGAGCTTCATAGGAGTTTATACTTAAAAGTGCCTTGTAAATCATGTACAACCATTGCCGTTTTATACATGAAAATAAAATACTTTCCCGGAATCTTTTTCCCTCCATTTTCTTTCCCGCCATTTTCTTTCCCGCCATTTTCTCCCGCCATGTTCTTTCCCGCCATTCTCTCCCGCCACACTAAGGAGTGCTGCATCGACGGAGGATGACGATGGTGCCTTCATGTGGAGTGTGAAACACTGTGTGAGAGAAGTCATAAGTGTCAAACACTCTCCGATGATGATGACGAAGCTGCAAACACTTATGACTTCTCTCAGACACTGTTTCACACTCCACCAGCAGCACCGACGCAGGAGACACAGACCGTGTCAGACGATGCTATCTACGATCGTGGACACCATGAGGCTCGTTTTATAAGTTCAGAAGTGAAGATGGTGAGAAAGAAGATGGCAGGAAAGAAGATGGTGGGAGAGAATGGTGGGAAAGAAAATGGAGGGAGAGAATGGCGGGAAATAAAATAGCGGGAGAAAATGGAGGGAGAGAATGGCATAAAAACCTAATTTTAAATAATCCTGAAATTCACCAATTAATTACTACTGATAAACAAAGTCACAAAGAACCAGTAGCAAAAAGAATCATCTAAAAAGAATACTCCTAGCTCAAATTATAGGCAATCTAGTGATTTGAGAAAATTCAATAAAATTCAAATTCAAACTTCCAAATCTAGTCAAACTTGATATCTACAGAAACTTCATAAAATTTCTAGTCTAATGCAAAAAGAATCAAATTAAAATACTAAAAATCCTATTTGATATGAATTTTCTAAATAGTAGAGAAGGTGTTGGCCGAAGAGGGACTCTTTGGCCAACTGTTGGCCGAAAAGTACTTTTTGGCCAACGGTTAGCTGACAAGTCCTTTTTGGCCAACGGTTGGCCGAAAAGTCCCTCTTCGGCCAACAGGAGGCCGACGGGGTGATACTTTTGATTTTTCTCCATTAGGGTGTATAGTTTCCGAATTTGCTATAAAAATCGTCATAGTTTCAAAAAATATCCACATATTCACCATATCAATACACCACTATGGATCCGCTCCCGTCTCCCTACGAGAAGGCCATCCATTGCACTCACACTTATCTTGTGCATTTTAGAGTATCCACTTTCACTTGTCTATGAACTGCATAAGCAACCAAGTGGTTCATTACCGCAGACACGGCTATTCGAATAGTTTGATAACCCTACAGGGGTGTATTTCTTCACACACCACTACTGCAGGATACTGCTAACGCGACACTACGATCAGAGACCCTTCGAGAAACTGTGTGCGATGCAATAATTGCAAACGGTGGTGTAAGAAAACCGTCAAAAATGTGCAAAATGTTTGCGATGACGGATGCAACGGTTCAGATTTTAGTTGCGTGTGCGATGCAGGGCATACGGTTGATCCAGCAGAACTGTTTGTGATGAGGAAGAACAACAGAAACAGGCAGCCATATCAATGTGTGTGCAATATTGGCATACAGTTCCCTCCAATGAACTGTGTACTATTAGGGAATGCAACAGAAACAGTCAGCTAGATCAAGGTGTGTGTGATATACGACATACGGTTCACTCGGAAAAACTGTTTTTGATTAGGCAAGAGAACGAAAATGGTTCTTTTTAACAAGATGTGTGTGATATGTGACATTTGCCATCAGTCAAAAGAACACAAATGATTCGTGTAAACCAGATGTGTGTGATATGCAGCAAACAACCCACTCGGATGAACTGTTTGGGATGAGAAATTATAACACAGACAGTTAGTATAGTTAGTTCATGTGTGATTATGTTCGTACAAAAAACTTTGAAAAATGCAAAGTAGTTGTTGTGGTGGCTAGGAGTATTGCACATGATGCGTCTGCGTGTACTCATGTGCGATGATTAGTAAGTTACACATAATGAACGACCGCAAGGGTGATATGCTGATCATGGAGTCCGAGAAGACCATCGTTGGAAGGCCGCCAGCTCAGCTTTTTAGCCTATATTTTATTATAATTGTATGCATAAGTAGGTCGCGAGTGTTTTGTGCCTTGCCGCATGTGGCATTTTAAATTATCCTGGATATGTAAGACAATTATTAACCGTTGCCATTGTAAATTTGCCTCAACGGTGAGCAGAGCATGCGCAGGGACGCCACGGACCCACCAAAAAAAGAAAAAAAAGCAGGGACGCCACGGAGAGCAACCACGTGGTCAACCTTCTGGCACCCAGTGGGAGACGCGACGGCGCGTCCATAGGACACGATGCTGATATCATGACCGTGTGTGATAGTGGGCAGACACGTACACGTACATCCTAGAACAAGGCCCCACGTTTCGATCTTCTGATGCATGGCATACAGTTGATCCAAAAGAACTGTTTGCGATGAGACAGAACAACAAAAACGGGGCTTTGTGGGCCCAGAACCATCAATAATTTTTGACTTTGTTTCTCATCAGATTGCAGATTATAACGCAATAAGATATTGAAAATCTGTTCACACAGATCAAACTAATATGTGTTCACACCAATCAAACTAATATGTGTTCACATTTAGCACCGGGCTATAAAAACTACCCACTCGAAAGTTACTTCACAGTTCCTCTCCTCATCACCTACAAAACCGGTCTTTCCTGTCAAGTCGTTCCGCCATGACCGGCAGGAGGAGTTTCGGGTGGGCATATAACCAGGTAGCAAAGACCAAGGCCGCGTAAGCACTAGAGAGGTCCCGCCACGAAGCGGCAGCCATAGCAGATATGTCTCGGCGCGCCGTGGAGCCCTCGAACGAGCTCTCACGGGCACATGAGGGCTCTCACAAGCGCACTCGCCACGTCGGTGAACGCGACGAGATGGTGTTGCTGAAGTCCTTAGCCGGCGATGATGACATTCTCGCTAGACTCATTAAGCAGCAGGAGTTGGTCGACAGCTTGATGAAGCTGCTCGAGATCAGCGATGCCTCGGTTGACAAGGCGACCGGCCTCGTCGAGCAACTCATGGGTGACAATGCGAAGCTCCTCAAGGAGCTCACCGAGAAGGAGGAGGAGGCTGCCAGCTGGGAGATGCTGCATGAGCAGAGCAGTGCCCAGGCCCGGCCCTGAGGGGGGGCAGGGGGGGCGGCCGCCCCGGGCCCCCGAGGCTGAGGGCCTCCCTAGGATGTACTCTGTACTAGGCTTGGCCCGAAGTGATGTAAAAAAATGGGCTTGGCCCGAATTATTAACGAGCCATGTCGTCAGAGGCCGAGCTGAAAATTAGATCACGAATAATTAGGGTCTATTCTCCCCTCGACTCCTCCTGGCCGCCGCCGCACATAGGTCGTTTGCTCCGCTCTTGTTCTTCCGTTCCTCGTGCTGCTTTCCATCCGTTGGGGGTCGGTCTGGCAGCACGATTGTGAAATTGCCATGGTTTTTATGTTATCATCTGGAGAGTTACATTGCCGATCAAGCAAAAACTTCTACCAGGAGGCGTTGCTACCCCTGCGTGCTTCTATTCATGGTTGCCAATCAAGACAAAATAAGGACTGACGGAAGGTAAGACTACAATTTCTCTACAAATATCATTTTTTTAAATGATCTCTTTTCTCTTCAAATATCTAGCGGTATTATTATATTCGGTGTCTATTGTTTGCCATTTACTATTAACCAACGGAAGTGAACGTTGTACTAGCAGTAGTAACCTGTCATGGTTGACTCAGATTTCGCATAAGGTCATCTGAATTGTACCCATGTCCTGGGTAACATATGGCCGAATGTTCATAATGTTTCTTCAGCATCATTTACCTTTACTTTTCTTGTGTGACCACTTCAATCATATGTTTCTTTTTTCCAATATTTGTTGTCATCAATTTTAAGACACACTTTAGTTTTTTGTTACAATATGACAAGTGATAATCAAATGATCGTACATTATTTAGGGATAGAGAATACTAGAAAATTATTGATTTGTGAGTATGCCATGATAATCAGTAAGATTGTTATATTAAGTTGTTCTAGTGTGTTGTGGCTTTGTAGCTTTGCGCTGGTATATTAATACATATACAAATATGTTGAGGGCCCCGGATTCTAGTTTCGCCCCGGGCCCCCGAAATCTCAGGGCCGGCCCTGGCAGTGCCTCGGGGATGATGCTGACAACAGTCATCGAGGAACTGATGGGTGACTTGAGGAAGCTCCGGATCGAGCGCGAGCAGGAGGTGGAGGAATTCGTGGCTGCTTTCAGGCAAAGCCGTGAGGAATTGAGGAAGGGCCTGGAGGATGTCATTGCCCAGCGATCCATCGAAGAGTAGATACAGTAGCGATCTTGATCATTGTCTACGATTTCCTTCTTCTCTTGCCCCCGTGTCTTTCGGACTTTGCCGCATGTGGCATTTAAAATTATCCGAAATATGTAAGACAATTATTATCTGTGCCATTGTAAATTTGTCATCGTACTATTTGTTGCCATTTTATTTGTCGTCGTATTATCCGTTGCCCTATGTGGCAATTTAAATTAGGCTGCAATACGAGTTGAAAACATGAATAAAGAAAATGTTGCCATGGGATCACAACCAAACACCCTCTGTCCACCCTTAAAAAACTCCATCCAGGCGCTTTAATTAACCCATTAATGGCGAAGTTTTGAGCAAGGCGGGCGGCGGCTGGTGCATGGAGGTCAAATAGCTCGCTTCTCGGTGAGCATGGGCGGCCTTGCTGCTCACACTTGTCCCGCCGAGCCTGCGAGGTGGACAGGATGCACGCGTCCTGTCGAGCCTGCACGGCGGACTGCTCGCACGCGTCCCGTTGAGCCTGCATGGTGGACTTCTTGCGCTTGTCCCCTCTAATCAAATAGCTGCATGCACACCACTGAGTATGGTTAAATATTGACACGGTTCATATAATACAACCGTTTGTGATATTAACGTGTTAGCTTATTGTTTCAAAAAGTACTTCGTTGGCTACTAATGTGTGCACCTCTTCTCAAACTGGACGATTTTTTTACCACGACATATATGTGCCATGTCATGAAACCATGGCAAGTTTCATGTTTTTTGGGTGAGTTTTTTATTTACTAGGATTTAAAAACCAAGATTCTCAATGTTTCAGGATGATGACAAGTTTGTAATTCATTCTCATTCCTTAAATGAGACCTAAACATGCACCCAATGACACATGTACGATTTCCCACCCATTTTGCTTCACTGGAGCATGTGCTTGTAGTTCAAATTTGAATTATGGACTACATTTAATGCATATAAAACTTAATTAGTAATATATACAATGGCCAAACAAACCCTAAACAGTTTCAAATTTCAGCACAACACTCCTGTTATTCTATGTTGCCTGTAGAAAACAAAGTTCAAGGCTTGAAGAGGCAACGATTATTGTTTTGCCCACTGAAACCATGAGGGTTGCGAGAAGCTTCGGTTTGTAAGAGGCTTGTAATATAGCTTTGCCCAAATTGGACAATTATATGTACCATGTAGTGACACCCTGCCAAGTTTCATGATTTCCTGGTTTTGGATTTACAGAGATTTAT
Organism: Triticum aestivum; assembly: GCF_018294505.1. Taxonomy (NCBI): domain Eukaryota; kingdom Viridiplantae; phylum Streptophyta; class Magnoliopsida; order Poales; family Poaceae; genus Triticum; species Triticum aestivum. Next base: position 674,107,837 of record NC_057801.1, read on the forward strand.
AAACCGAGATTCACAATATTTGTGTCCAAGGTAGGACGGCGAGACGGTTGAATTCATTCCCATTTCGTTCCATGAGACCTAAACATGCACCCCAAGGACACATGTACGTTTTTCTAGCCATTTTGGTGCACTGGAGCATGTATTTGTAGTTCAGGTTTGAATTATGGACATTAAATGCCTAGAAACTCAATTAATGAATAAAAAGGGTCAAACGAACCCTGAATAATTTCAAAGTTCAGCGCGAATCTCCCGTTGTTCCATATGTGTTGTGTGTAGAAAAAAATACGAGGCGAGAAGAGGGAGCGATTATTGTTTGGCCCACAAGAGGACACATTTCCCTATCGAAACCACGAGGGTTCTTACGACAGGCTCTGGTTTGTAAGAGGTTTGTAATAAAGCTTGGGCCAAATTGGCAATGTTTTTTACCACGACATATATGTGCCATGACGTGACACCATGCCACCTTTAATGACTTTCTTGTGAGTTTTGGATTTATAGGGATTTAAAAACCGAGATTCCAAATGTTCGAGGACGAGCCAAGACGTCGGTCAGGTTGTAATTCGTTCCCATTCCTTGCATGGGACCTAAACATGCACCCAAGGACACATGCATGTATAATTTTTCTAGCCATTTTGGTGAATTGGAGCATGTATTTGTACTTCAGATTTGAATTATGGACATTAAATGCCTAGGAAACTCAATTAGTGTAACCCTGAATAAGTTTAAATTTCAGCATGGATATCATGTCGTTACATGTTGCCCGTAGAAGAAAATACAAGGCGAAAAGAGGGAGTGACTATGTTTCGCCACAAGGGGAACACGTTTCCCTATAGGAACCATCAGGCTTCCTTGAGAGAAGTGATACGTTCATTTTGCATCATGCTTTTATATCAATATTTATTGCATTATGGGCTGTTATTACACGTTATGTCACAATACTTATGGCTATTCTCTCTTATTTTACAAGGTTTACTATGAAGAGGGGGAATGCCGGCAGCTGGGATTCTGGCTGGAAAAGGAGCAAATATTGGAAACCTATTATGCATAGCTCCAAAAGTCCAGCAACTCCACGAAAGTCATTTTTGGATTTAATAAGAATTTATGAGCAAAGAAAGTACCTGAGGGGGCCCACACCCTGGCCAGGAGGGTGGGGGGGCGCGCCCCCCTACTGGGCGCGCCCCCTTGTCTCCTAGGCCCCCTAGTGGCCCTCCGATGCCCACCTTCTGCTATATGAGGTCTTTTACCAAGGAAAAAATCAGAAGGAATCTCACAAGACGAAACTCCGCCGCCACGAGGCGGAACCTTGGCGGAACCAATCTAGGGCTCCGCCAGAGCTGTTCTGCTGGGGAAATTTCCCTCCGGGAGGGGGAAATCATCACCATCATCATCACCAATGATCCTCTCATCGGGAGGGGGTCAATCCCCATCAACATATTCACCAGCACCATCTCCTCTCGAAACCCTAGTTCATCTCTTGTATCCAATCTTGTATCAAAACCACAAACTGGTACCTGTGGGTTGCTAGTAGTGTTGATTACTCCTTGTAGTTGATGCTAACTGGTTTACTTGGTGGAAGATCATATGTTCAGATCCTTTATGCATATTAATACTCCTCTAATTATGAACATGAATATGCTTTGTGAGTAGTTCCGTTTGTTCCTGAGGACATGGGTGAAGTCTTGCTATTAGTAGTCATCTGAATTTGGTATTCATTCGATATTTTGATGAGATGTATGTTTTCTTTCCTCTAGTGGTGTTATGTGAACGTAGACTACATGACACTTCACCATTATTTGGGCCTAGAGGAAGGCATTGGGAAGTAATAATTAGATGATGGGTTGCTAGAGTGACAGAAGTTTAAACCCTAGTTTATGCGTTGCTTCGTAAGGGGCTGATTTGGATCCATATGTTTCATGCTATGGTTAGGTTTACCTTAATACTTCTTTTGTAGTTGCGGATGCTTGCAATAGGGGTTAATCATAAGTGGGATGCTTTTCCAAGTAAGGGCAGTACCCAAGCACCGGTCCACCCACATATCAAATTATCAAAGTACCGAACGCGAATCATATGAGCGTGATGAAACTAGCTTGACGATAATTCCCATGTGTCCTCGGGAGCGCTTTTCTCATTATAAGAAATTGTCTAGGCTTTTCCTTTGCTACAAAAAGGATTGGGCCACCTTGTTGCACCTTATTTACTTTCATTGCTTGTTACTCGTTACAAATTATCTTATCACAAAACTATCTGTTACCTACAATTTCAGTACTTGCAGAGAATACCTTACTGAAAACCGCTTGTCATTTACTTCTGCTCCTCGTTGGGTTCGACACTCTTACTTATCGAAAGGACTATGATAGATCCCTTATACTTGTGGGTCATCAAGAAGCTCCGGTTTGTAAGAGGTTTGTAATAAAGCTTGGCCCAAATTGGCAATGTTTTACCACGATACATATGTGCCATGACGTGACACCATGCCACCTTTGATGACTTTCTGGTGAGTTTTGGATTTTATGGGAATTTGAAAACCGAGATTCCAAAGTTTGAGGACGAGCCAGGACCCAGGTATGGTTGTAATTCATTCCCATTCCTGGCATGGGACCTAATTAAACATGCACCCAAGGACACATGCATGTACAATTTTTCTAGCCATTTTGTTGAACTTGAGCATGTATTTGTAGTTCAGATTTGAATTATGGGCATTAAATTCCTAGGAAACTCAATTAGTGTATAAAAAGGCCAAACAAACCCTGAATAAGTTTAAATTTCAACATGGATATCATGTCATTCCATGTTGCCCGTAGAAGAAAATACAAGGCGAAAAGAGGCCCTGATTACGTTTCGACAACAAGGGGAACACGTTTCCCTATCAGAACCACAAGGCTTCTTGTTGAGAGAAGCTCCGATTTGTAAGAGGTTCGTAATAAAGCTTGGCCCAAATTGGACAATGTTTTTACCATGACATATATGTGCCATGACGTGACACCATTCCTATTTTCATGACTTTTTGGTGAGTTTTGGATTTACGGGGATTTAAAAACCGAGATTCCAAATATTTGAGGACGAGCCAGGATGCTGGTACAATTGTAATTCGTTCCCATTCCTGGCATGCATGGGACCTAAACATGCACCCAAGGAGACATGCATGTATTTTTTTTCTAGCCATTTTGGTGAACTGGAGCATGCATTTGAGGTTCAGATTTGTATTATGGACATTAAATGCCTATGGAACTCAATTAGTGTATAAAAAGGCCAAACAAACCCTGAATAAGTTTAAATTTTAGCCTGGATATCCTGTCGTTCCATGTTGCCCGTAGAAGAAAATACAAGCGAAAAGAGGCCGTGATTATGTTTTGACAACAAGGGGAACACGTTACCCTGTCGGAACCACAAGGCTTATTGTTGAGAGAAGCTCTGGTTTGTAAGAGGTTTGTAATAAAGCTTGGCCCAAACTGGACAATGTTTTTACAACGACATATATGCACCATGATGTGACACCATGCCAACTTTCATGACTTTCTGGTGAGTTTAGGATTTACGAGGATTTAAAAACCGAGATTCTAAATGTTTGAGGACAAGCCAGGACGCCGATACGATTATAATTCGTTCCCATTCCTGGCATGGGACCTAAACATGCACCCAAGGACACATGTAGAATTTTTTTAACCATTTTAGTGAATTAGAGCATGTATTTGAAGTTCAGATTTGAATTATGGACATTAAATGCCTAGGAAACTCAATTAGTGTATAAAAAGGCCAAACAAAAGCCGTGTGCCTACCAAACCGTGGCCGATGATGCACGCGATCTGAGTCATGTGTTCCGATTGGCCAGAACCCAAACCCCACGGATCGTACGTCTGCATAGTTGGATGCTTCCAGATCAGACGACAACCCTTAGCCCTTTCGACAGCAAATGTAGTACATGGGTAAGCACTGTGCGCATGCGTCATGCTAGCTCATGCTTCCTTCTCTTGTATGTTTTCTAAACAGGCTATCGTTTCCCGCCACTCCTCTCATCGGTTTCCCCCCTCTTCTCCCATCGGTTTCCCGCTACCAGTGTTAGTGCTCATTGAAGGCTAGGCGGCGACACACCAACCATCACACACCGTTTTTAAAAGAACAAATGTGCGTGATAGGAGGGAGTAGGTCCCATAGGGTGACCAGCGTGAAATGCCTTAAAGACAAGGAGGCAATTCCTATCAGCAAGGTGCCGCTTCCCATCCGCTAGCCTAGTCGAATAGAATGCAGAAGTTAAGCATGCTCGGGCCGGAGTAGGCCAAGGATGGGTTACCCCGTGGGAAGTTGTATATTATATAAACCTTGGGATCATCCTGGTTTTGCTAATTTGTAGACTATATTTTTATAGGTTATTTTCTTGCTATAAAATCACCACGAGTGCGCAAGCGCGAGAAAAATGGTACAAGGACTGGCTTAACCGTGTGTGATGCAAGTGCGCTGTAAAATCACCACGATTGCGCAAGCGCGAGCAAAATGGTGCAGGTACTGGCTTAACCGTGTGTGATGCAAGTGCGCTATAAAATCACCACGACTGCACAAGCGCGAGCAAAATGGTGCAAGTACTGGCTTGACCGTGTGCGATGCAAGTGCGCTGTAAAATCACCATGATTGTGCAAGTGCGAGAAAAATGGTGCAGGTACTGGCTTAACCATATGCGATGCAAGTGCGCTGTAAAATCACCACGACTGCGCAAGCGCGAGCAAAATGGTGCATGTATTGGCTTAACCGTGTGCGATGCAAGTGCGCTGTAAAATCACCACGACTACGCAAGCTAAAGGCGGGTGAGTTTATTTAGAAATTAGGACGAACCGTGTGCGATAGACCAGCTAGCTAGAAATATAAAAACAAACTACCCGCCTTGAGCGTTGCAAAAAACGGCGGTTCCGCCACTTTTCCTTACGCGCGATCTTGGGCACTCCCGCCCTGCATCAATTAATTTACCCAAATTTTAGTAGCCGTCTTACTTTAACAGCCGCCCACACTCCTCCAGCACCGACCTTATAGTAAAATTACAGTAGCCAAGGCAGTTGAACCGTCGCCCTCCCTCATCCACTACCATCTCCGCCCACCATTATTAAAAATTTCAGTAGCCGTGGTGTATCCTCAAACACCACAATCCCCCACCATAGTCCCCCCCCCCCGCCCCTCCCCCCTCGAACCGTAGCTCGCGGACACCACTGGCGCCGCCGCCAACCCATGTCGGTCTGCTCGTTCTTCCTAGCTTAGATAATAAAGTTCACGTTACCTAGCGATTCCCACACTGTCGCCCCACTTTCCTGAGTTTTTAGATGAGGCCTGCGGTGTCCCTCCCCGCCAGATCCACATCCCCTACTCCAGAATGTCGCAGCCTAAGCTCGACCACGTATCCCGGGGAGCCCGACGAGCGTTCGGCCAAGAAGTGGTTTATCATGGCCTCTCTGACGAACGTTGGCGAGGTGGCCGCCGTTCGCCCGGACCTATCGATCCCGGAGCAACACATCACCGCAGAAGTCGGCGAAGACGTTGACTATGTTGCCATGTCGAAGGCTTCATGTCAGCGGGCTTGTGCATTACTGTATCTCGGGAAAGCTAGCTACAACATCAAGCTCGTCGATAGCGACGACTTCACGCGGGCCATGTCACAGGTTGCGTGGTCCATCCCCAACCCCTCTGGTTCAACCGCCGTCAATCTCTTCGATGACCCTACCGCTGATCTCCTCCGCCAAGCGGTCAAGGATTTGCGATCCTTATACGCCACCGGGCCCATTTTGTCATTTTGCCAAGTCAGATCTCATCGACCACGACCACGACAATGACGAGGGCACCCATAAAGGTTCTTCCACCATGGGTCTGTGCTCTTCCAACTGGAAGGATCCCATCCATGAAATGTGAGGCAACATCCTACCAGCAAATCTTACCTTTTCTAGCTTGCCAACCCATACCCTTTGTTGTAGTAGCATTTGCCGTGCAGTGCTATAACTATGTCGTGTTTAATTATTTCAGTTATGCAAAAATGTATTGTTCAATAGGGCTATGTGATCTTTAAGTATGAATTGTCCACTTCAGTTTCACGAATGGCTATATTTGGTTGTTTATAGTGAGTAGATGCCTTGTTTATCTGTGTTTGGTTGTTAGGTTGGTTGCAGTGAGCATTTTTCTAGTTATCAAGCCGATGCCTTGTTTATATGTATTTTTTCTTAGTTTGGTTGCAGTGAGCATTTGTCCAGTTATCAAAGAGATGCCTTGTTTATCTGTATTTGGTTGTTAGGTTGTTTTTTTAACATTTGTCTAGTTTTCAAGCACATGCCTTGTTTATCTGTATTTGCTTGTTAGGTTGGTTGCAGTGAGCAGTTGTCCAGTTTTCAAGCATATGCCATGTTTATCTTTATTTGCTTGTTAGGTTGGTTCCAGTGAGACTCTGTCCAGTTTTCGATGGCTATATTTGGTTGTTATACTGATCATTTATGCCTTGTTTATTTCAGTCATTCACAATGTGTTGTTCATTATGTGCAAGTCAGAACTGTGCCGCTCGACTGCATCAATACCAGTTTGAACGGCTATATTTGTTTCTAGTTATGCCTAGTGTAGTTAACACATGCCCTTTATTTCAGTTTTACACATTTATCCAGTGATGTTTAAGCATTATCTACTTTCTATTAATTTTCAACAATACCAGTTTGAATTGCAATATTTGATGGTTGTTAAGCCTGCTGTCGGTAACATTGCCTTCGATTTTATATATGCTTTAACAACAAGCTGAAACAAACATTCAAGCTATCATTTGGAGATGATATTGTTTACCTTTGTTAATTTTTTGATGTTAACGTTGTCGTACTTATCATGCCTTTCCACTACTTATGCAGGACAACAGCGGGAGTGGCCACCATTTTCCGCCGAGGTTAGCTTCATCCCTCGGCTTGTACTCCCCCGTCCTTCCATAATTTAGTGCATATAGATACAGGCCTGGACACTTGTTAGTTTCTAATATTAACTTGTTGCTTGTAGGTACATATGCCCTTGGCAAGGATCCACGCATCGAGCCTTTTTGCTTATGGTGCAATGAGATATTCATGAAGAAGCATCAAGTGAGGAAACTGATAAGGATTATTAGCAAAAAGATACGAATGGTGGCAAGCAAATTATTTGTTTATTCTCTATCCAACACAACAGTGAGCTGTAGGAGGGTAACTACAAACTCTACAGCTTTCTCTTTTTACTGCCCACAATGAGTTGTTAGACAACAATGTCTGAATGTTTTTCATTCGCAGTGGTTCCCGAAGCAGCTCACTCAAGATTGCCTCGCAAAGTACATGATTGGTGGACACGCAATGAAGGTTAAAGTATTTCATCCAGACTACAATGAGCATCGAGAAGTCATAATGAAGACAGTGAAGGATGGACGGGCGACCATCATAAGGGGTTTGCCTAGAGTCCTGTGCGCATTACGCATGGAGGAGGGCATAATATGGGCATTCTGCTTCAGCTTCTCCAGCAACCAGAATGTCTTTCGCCTCTCTCTTTACAGTCTTTAGTACAACTGCGGTTCATCATTCTTGACTTGGTGCTTCTCTAGTTCTTCAGTATATGTACCTGTGCATCAAATTAGGCATTCATGGTTGAACCTATATTTGTAATAAACCTGGTTGGATATGAAATAAGTGATTGCCTACTTTCAAATTCAAAAATGTGATTTTTAAATTAGAGATTAATTAGGGATTAATTAGGGATTACAATGCAAATGGTTTGCAAAAGCGAAATGTCTACGATAGACGTGGAGATCAGACACGTTTCTAGGATCCACTATGTGTGCGATCAATCTCCACCGCACACACGATCAGCCAGGAAAAAACATGTGCGATCAATCTCCACTTCACACATGATCAACCAAGAAAAAACATGTGTGATTAACAACATCATCACAAATAGTTCTTTCTTATTAAATGTTTGCGATAGTCACCTTATTACACACGCTTTGAAATTATTGACTGTTTGTGATGTTGTGCGCATCGCAAACGTTTGGTACTTCTTGGATTAACTGTGTGGGATGTACATACTAACGGAAACGTATTCCTTGGATGGATTGTGTGGAATGGAGATATTGACGGAAACATTTAGCGGGGGCTTACTGTGTGGAATGGACATATGAACGGAAACATTTAGCGGGGGCTTACTGTGTGGGATGTACTTACGACCGGAAACAATTTCGCCTATATAATTGTTTTTTTAGCACTACTATATGTATAACTTTATATGCTCGCTCGCCAGTCGCACACGACCTCATTTTGTCGAGCATGTGTGCCAAGAGGGCATATCCCCGACGGTTTCTGGGTCGCGTGGGAAGGACCCCCCTACTGCCCACACTCACTTGGCGATGGTTCCAAATGTCGTCGCGGAAAGGGGTTAAAAACCGTTTGTATAGCACCGACGTGTACCAGTGCATGCTCTCGCCACTTACCGCCATGTACAGGTCATGTATCTCGGCAAACTTCAAGCGGAAGCATGGCGTGGGTGTCGGCCATGACCTGACTAACCACACAAGTCCCTAGTCCACGTTTATCGCCTATTCGGGTTCCATCCGCAGGGAGTCCGGCCGAGGTTTCCACTACGACCCTGAATGATGTGTGCAGGGTTACCGAGGGACCAAACGGGCATCCCGGTACACCATGTCATATACCTGCCGCATCACAACCCACCCCTAGGGTCAGAGCTGCGCACGGCCTCCAGTATACTACAAACACCAGAAACTACTTGCAACTCCTGGACAAAGGACAGGGGCGATTAATAAGCCGAGAGAGTCAATTAAGGATCCCAATGTGTGGTAGTAGTTGATCTTGAATCACACACACAGAACTCAGTTCCTAAGGACGGTTCCAATGAAACAACCCACCATGTACTCCTACATGGCCTCTCATCGATACCTTTACCAAATCGTGTTCACACACTAAGCTCTCAACAGTAGGACATGTTCACACCATTCCAATCCACCCCAGATGAATCAGACCTGACACAACTCTAAGCATAGCAGGCATAACAAGCAAGCATGAATGAGTGGGCACATCATGGCTCAAACAAATCCTACTCATGCTAGTGGGTTTCAACTATTTATTGTGGCAAAGACAGGTCATGCAGAGGAAAGGGGTTCAACTACCGCATCATGTAACAGTTGAAACATTGTTGTCCTAATGCAGTAAAAGAGTGGGATTGTATTAGAATGAACAAGGGGATTTTGCTTGCCTGGCACTTCCGAAGATAGTATAGCTCTTCATTGGTGTCATCGAACTCATTGTCGGAACAACGTCTACTGAGAGGGAACAACATCGACAAATAAAGAAGGAACACAATCAATGCAATGCACAATATGATGCATGATCATGATGTGGCAAAATGAGTGTGTTTGAGCTAATGCAACTAGCAAAAATTTAAATGGAGTTGGTTTGAACACTAGATTCAAATTCAAACTCCACATAAGACATTTCAAATGCCATTTATTTTATTTGTCCAATTCAGCAGCTATAAGTCGTTCAAACATGCATGAAAATGGCACATATGGAAAGATTGAATTTTTTGTTCATTTTTCATATATAAATTTTTTTCATTTGGAGTTACGGTTGAATTTATATGAATTTTCGAAGTTTTGGACATTTTTTGAAAATAAATAAATCATTTAGACTTATTTAAAATCCAGAAAACATTTATGATGTCATCACTGTGTCATAATGACGTCAACGAGTCAACAGGGCACGGTCCAGGTCAAACCTGACGTGTGGGGTCCACACGTCAGTGACATAGTTAGTTAAGTAACTAATTAGGGGTTAATTTAGCAACTAATCCAGCTTTGACCAGGGACTAGGCCCACATGTCAGTGACTCAACTAAGTCTGTTAGTGGTCAAAATGGGTCAAACCCACCAACAGTTCGCCGCCGCCGAGAACAAACGCAGTGGCGAGCTGCGGGTTTCGCGCTCCGGCGACCAAAAGGACGACGGAGAGCATCTACGAGATGCTGGTGATCCCGCGCATCCAACAGTGCAACCGGGGCGAGCTGGGGTGGTCGGAAAAGTGGCCAGCAACGAGGTTCAGTGGCGGCAGGAGCTCAGGCATTCTCGGGGCGGTGCTACAGAGCAAGGGAGGAGGCGCTGCGGGTGGCTACGGGCTAATGGGAACATGCTGGGCATGGTGGTGTGCTTGGACGCAAGCTGCGGTGGCTGCGGCCACGGCGGCGCCATAGCCAGCGATAACAGGCTCACAACGGAATTGATGGCTACAACGGAAAAAACACGCGGGGAAGAGGGGGGTCCGGAGCAGGGGCTCACACGGGGTCTGTAGGGCGGATCAGTGGGCTCGGGGGCGACCAGAGCGAGGCAAATCAATGAGCAGCATCCGGTGGGTACCGAGGTTGAAGACAACTGGATGGCGGCGAAGCATGGCTCAACGGAGAGGCATAGAGAAGTGCAGCGGAGCTCGTGGTCATGAAGAGGAGGAGAGGGGGTGGCTTTGGCCGCGGTGATTAAGGGCGGCGCATCCATGGCCGCGTCGGCCATCGCGAGAGAGCGAGGGAGAGGAGGGGAAGCACGGGGATGAGTGGGAGAGGTCCAGGGGGTGCGTGGCGCCCTTAGAGCGTCGAGGGTGCTGGCTGGCTGGCTGGAGGTGGCCAGGCGCGTGCCCCTATCCTCCTGGCATGAGGACGGGGATGACTGGCAGGGCCAGGTGGTGGGCTTGGCCAGCCGGCTTGTTGGGCCGCAGGTGGGCTGCACAGGTAAGGCCAGGTGGGTTTTCTTCTTTCTCTTTTCTTTATTCTTTTTTTTTTCTGTTTTGATTGATTCGAAATCAAATCATTTCAAAATCTTCTGAAAATTATGATGTGGCCTGTTAAAATATATTCAAAGCCACCCACAAACTTCCAGAATTATTGGACTTATATTTGATATATAATAAATATAAATCCAATGTAGTTAATTATTGGATTATCTCCAATGCCCAAAATAATCATTTGTGAGATTCCTAAAATATTGGATTGAATTTTACCTCTTGCCAATATTTTCAGAGATTAACAGGAACATTTTCTTAGACTTGTTTGAAGGGATCTTTAATGTTGATCATTTTATTAAAGATTTCTGAGGCTTTGAGAATTCCCTCATTTCAATTTACTTTGAAATTAAAATGATGTGTGAATGCTCGCTGATGCATCTAATTACCAGCACACTCTAGGGATGTGACATTCATGTCTATGGTTTACCCTCTTTCTTTTGTTTCTTTTCTTTGTATAGTATTTTTTATTGCCACTAATTACTCGTATAGATGATTTCAATTACACAAATAGTTTAGCACACGGCAAAACAAAATTGCGCACAGCATGAACGTGTTGTTTGACATTTTTTGGAAGATAAAACCAGATGTGAACTCAGTGTAGCTTAGATGGTTGGATACTTTTCGCTGGAACCAGCCCACCAAAGTTTAAGTACTAGACTTGGCACTGGTTCTCATGGTTAGGGATGGGCATAAAAACCGACGAACCAAAGACCAAACCGATATCGAAACCGAAAAAACTGAAATTTCGGTTTTTAATGTTAGCACAAGAAAATTTGGTTAGTACCTCTGCTAACCAAACTTAATTCCTTCGGTTCGGTATAATCACGGTAACAGAACATAAAAAACAACTATATGCATATGAATGCGTGAACGTACATCCAACAACGAGCTACTCCCGCGCTACGTAGCCTTGAGCGCGTGCATTCATGAGTCGCGACAAAAAAATACATGGGCCAAGCTGACGAGCAACGATCTGCATGCAAGACCCAAGCTGCCAAGTTGCTGTGCTTTCCATTTCCTGTGCATACCAGCCGCTAGTGGATGTTGGTTTAGTCCCACCTCGGCCAGCCACGCACAAAGAAGTGGATAGCTAGTCTATATAGAGCGCAGGTGGAAAAGAAGCCAGACACAGAACTGATTCGTGGGCACGGTTGGGAAATACGGTATAAACCGATTACCAAACCAAAATGCTCGGTTAACCGAATTTTCGGTTTGCCATTTTTGGATGTATTTTTTGGTTTTCATTTTTGCTAACCGAATTTACAAAATAACTGAACCGTAGAAACTGAAATTTTGGTTTATACCGAATGCCCAGGCCTACTCATGGTGTTTGTTCCAATGCACGTGTGTGAGCATCTGCAGTTAGATTGTGTTTAAAGAAGAAGATAAAATCAGACAGTTGCGGGTGGTTTGAGAATCCGCTTTGGAGATGACCTAACCGGTTTATTTTCTCATCAAACCAGTAGTTAAGGGCATCTCCAACACCGATCCTCAAAGCGCCCACATACATGCAACCCGTGTTGTTTGGACATTTGTGCCATCTAACGCAAGCATGTAACAGAAGGAAATATGCCCTAGAGGCAATAATAAGGTTGTTATTTTATATTTCTTATTCATGGTAAAGGTTTATTATTCATGCTAGAATTGTATTGATTGGAAACTTAAATACATGTGTGAATACATAAACAAATACCATGTCCCTAGTAAGCCTCTACTAGACTAGCTCGTTGATCAAAGATGGTTATGGTTTCCTAACCATGGACATGAGTTGTCATTTGATAATGGGATCACATCATTAGGAGAATGATGTGATGGACAAGACCCATCCGTTAGCTTAGCATAATGATCGTTCAGTTTATTGTTATTGCTTTCTTCATGTCAAATACATATTCCTTCAACTATGAGATTATGCAACTCCCAAATACCGGAGGAATGCCTTGGTGCTATCAAAGGTCACAACATAACTGGGTGATCATAAAGATGCTCAACAGGTATCTCCAAAGGTGTTTGTTGAGTTGGCATAGATCGAGATTAGGATTTGTCACTCCGAGTATCGGAGAGGTATCTCTGGGCCCTCTCGGTGATACACATCATAAGCTTGCAAGAAAATGACTAAGGAGTTTAGTCACGAGGTGATGTATAACGGAACGAGTAAAGGAACTTGCCGGTAACGAGATTGAACTAGGTATGAAGATACCGACGATCGAATCTCGGGCAAGTAACATACTGATGGACAAAGGGAATTACGCATGTTGTCATAACGATGCGACCAATAAAGATCTTCGTAGAATATGTAGGAGCCAATATGGGCATCTAGGTTGAGCTATTGGTTATTGACCAGAGAGGTATCTTGGTCATGTCTACATAGTTCTCGAACCCGTAGGGTCCACACGCTTAACGTTCATTGACGATATAGTATTATATGAGTTATGTGATTCGGTGACTGAATGTTTTTCAGAGTATCGGATGAGATCACGGATATGACGAGGAGTCCGTAAATGGTTGAGAGGTATAGATTGATATATAGTACGATGGTATTCGGATACCGGAAGTGTTTCAGGGGTTACCAGGTACTTATCGAATCACCGGAAGGGGTTCCGGGCACCCCCAACAAAAGATATGGGCCTTATGGGCCAAGAGGGGAAACACACCAGCCACAAGGGGCTGGTGCACCCCTCATATGGGCCGGACTAAGGAGGGGAAGGAAAGGGGAGAAGGGAAAGGAAAGTGTGGATTAGGATTCCCACTTCCTCCCCCCCTCTTTCCTTCTCCCTCGGTTAAATATGGTAGGGGGGCGTGCTACGTCTTGAGCTTGCGTTGGTTTTCCTTGAAGAGGAAAGGGTGATGCAACACAGTAGCGTAAGTATTTCCCTCAGTTTTTGAGAACCAAGGTATCAATGCAGTAGGAGGCTCCTCACAAGTCCCATGAACCTACACAAACAAACAAAGAACTCACAACCAACGCGATAAAGGGGTTGTCAATCCCTTCACGACCACTTGTGAAAGTGAGATCTGATAGAGATAATATGATAAGATAAATATATTTTTGGTATTTTATAATATAGATGCAGAAAATAAAGATGCAAATAAAAGTAGATTGGAAACTTATATGATAAAAGATAGACCCGGGGGCCATAGGTTTCACTAGAGGCTTCTCTCATGATAGCATAAGTATTACGGTGGGTGAACAAATTACTGTCGAGCAATTGATAGAAAAGCGAATAATTATGATGTTATCTAGGCATGATCATGTATATAGGCATCACATCCGCAACAAGTAGACCGACTCCTGCCTGCATCTACTACTATTACTCCACACATCGACCGCTATCCAGCATGCATCTAGAGTATTAAGTTCATAAGAACAGAGTAACGCATTAAGAAAGATGACATGATGTAGAGGGATAAACTCAAGCAATATGATATAAACCCCATCTTTTTATCCTCGATGGCAACAATACAATACGTGTCTTGCAACCCTTTCTATCACTGGGTAAGAACACCGCAAGATTGAACCCAAAGCTAAGCACTTCTCCCATGGCAAGAAAGATCAATCTAGTAGGCCAAACCAAACCGTTAATTCGAAGAGACTTGCAAAGATAACTCAATCATACATAAAAGAATTTAGAGAAGATTCAAATATTATTCATAGATAAACTTGATCATAAACCCACAATTCATTGGATCTCGACAAACACACCGCAAAAAGAGATTACATCGAATAGATCTCAACAAGAGAGGGGGGGAACATTGTATTGAGATCCAAAAAGAGAGAAGAAGCCATCTAGCTAATAACTATGGACCCGAAGGTCTGTGGTAAACTACTCACAACTCATTGGAGGGGCTATGGTGTTGATGTAGAAGCCCTCCGTGGTGGAATCCCCCTTCGGCAGAACACCGGCGACGGCTCCAAGATGGGATCTCGCGGATACAGAAGGTTACAACAGTGGAAATATTTCTTTGGTGGCTCCCTGGATGTTTTTGGGGTATGTAGGCTTATATAGGAGGAAGAAGTACATCGGTGGCCGCCCGAGGGGCTCGTGGCTGCCTCGGCTGCTTCTTGACTTGCACTCCAAGTCCTGTGGATCACATTCGTTCCAAAAATCACACTCCCGAAGGTTTCATTCCATTTGGACTCCGTTTGATATTCCTTTTCTTCAAAATACTGAAATAGGCAAAAAAACAGCAATACGGGCTGGGCCTCCGGTTAGTAGGTTAGTCCCAAAAATGATATAAATGTGTAAAATAAAGCCCATAGACATCCAAAACAGGTAATATAATAGCATGGAACAATAAAAAATTATAGATACGTTGGAGACGTATGAAGCATCCCCAAGCTTAATTCCTGCTCGTCCCCGAGTAGGTAAATGATAAAAACAGAAATTTTGATGTGGAATGCTACCTAGCATAATTCTCAATGTAATTTCTCTTTATTGTGGCATGAATGTTCAGATCCAAGTGATTCAAAATAAAAGTTCATATTGACAAAAGAAATAGCAATACTTCAAGCATACTAATAAAAGCAATCATGTCTTCTCAAAATAACATGGCTAAAGAAAGTTCATCCCTACAAAATCATATAGTTAGGCTATGATTCATTTTCGTCACACAAAGATGTTCCATACTTCTATACCCCCGATGACAAGCCAAGCAATTGTTTCGTACTTAAATAATCTCAAACGTTTTCAACCTTCACACAATACATGAGCGTGAGCCATGGATATAGCACTATGGGTGGAATAGAGTAATGACTGGGGATTGTGTGGAGAAGACAAAAAAGGAGAAAGTCTCACATTAACGAGGATAATCAACGGGTTATGGGAATGCCCATTAATTGATGTAAACATGAGGAGTAGGGATTTGAAAGTGCAACTATCCCTAGGTGGTTTTGGTAATTCATAACAACATATAGCTCATTGATCTAATGCTATTCCAAGACATATATTTCAGGAAAGCTAAATGAATGGCATGGCATGGATGATGAAAGTGGATCCCTCAAAATACTAAGGACAAAGGATTGGCTCAAGCTCAAAACCTCAAGACTCTTCATTTTACATTTTAGTGATCCACGATCACATTGAGTCTATAGGAAAAGACAATATTATCAAGAAGGGATGAGGTGTTGCTTAATGAGCCTCTTGCTTCATGTGCTTAGTGATATGCTCCAAAACCCTCAACTACTTTCCCACATCCACAAATGACCTAAACCCAAAGCCAAAATCGGTCACACCGATTCTTTCTATCCGGCGCCACCGATTCCAAAAGTCATAGACAATGCCACAATCCCTAAGCAAATCAGTCTTACTAATAGGGATCTCGATCTCACCGAGATGGGGTTGCAATCTCTCTGTTTCCCTTCGTAACGTTTCGGTCTAACCGAAGTGAGCGATCGGTCCCACCGAGATTGCAATGTAAACTCTTTGTTTCCTTTTTGTAACATTTCGGTCTCACCGAAAGGAGCAAATCGGTCCCACCGAGTTTACCTGACCAACTCTCTGGTTAGCTAATTACCAAAATCGGTCCCACCGAGTTTGTGTAATCGGTCTCACCGAGATTACGTTATGCCCTAACCCTAACCGAATTGGTCTCACCGAGATGCATGTCAGTCCCACCGAAAATCACTAACGGTCACTAGGTTTACTGAATCGGTCCGACCGAGTTTAACGATTCGGTCCCACTGAGTTTGGTAAATTGTGTGTAACAGTTAGATTTTGTGTGGAGGCTATATATACCCCTCCACCTCCTCTTTATTCGTGGAGAGAGCCATCAGACTAAACCTACACTTCCAACTTACCATTTCTGAGAGAGAACCACCTACTCATGTGTTGAGGCCAAGATATTCCATTCCTACCATATGAATCTTGATCTCTAGCCTTCCCAAGTTGCTTTCCACTCAAATCATCTTTCCACCAGATCCAAATCCTATGAGAGAGAGTTGAGTGTTGGGGAGACTATCATTTGAAGCACAATAGCAAGGAGTTCATCATCAACGCACCATTTGTTACTTCTTGGAGAGTGGTGTCTCCTAGATTGGCTAGGTGTCACTTGGGAGCCTCCGACAAGATTGTGGAGTTGAACCAAGGAGTTTGTAAGGGCAAGGAGATCGCCTACTTCGTGAAGATCTACCGCTAGTGAGGCAAGTCCTTCGTGGGCGACGGCCATGGTGGGATAGACAAGGTTGCTACTTCGTGGACCCTTCGTGGGTGGAGCCCTCCGTGGACTCGCGCAGCCGTTACCCTTCGTGGGTTGAAGTCTCCATCAACGTGGATGTACGATAGCACCACCTATCGGAACCACGCCAAAAACATCCGTGTCTCCAATTGCGTTTGAATCCTCCAAACCCTTCCCTTTACTTTCTTGCAAGTTGCATGCTTTAATTTCCGCTGCCTATACACTCTTTGCATGCTTGCTTGAATTGTGTGATGATTGCTTGACTTGTCCTAAAATAGCTAAAATCTGCCAAACTCTAAAATTGGGAAAAGGTTAAGTTTTCATTGGTCAAGTAGTGTAATCACCCCGCCTCTAGACATACTTCAAGGTCCTACAAGTGGTATCAGAGCTTTGGTCTCCATTTGCTTTGATTTCCATAGCTTTTGGTGGTCATAGCCTTGGTTTCACAACCTAGGAGAGTATGGCGTCTAGCGAGGGAAATTATCACCGTAGAGGTCCTTACTTTGATGGTACTAATTTTGCTAGTTGGAAGCATAAGATGAAAATGCATATTCTTGGACATAACCCCGCCGTTTGGGCAATTATTTGTATTGGCTTGCAAGGTGAATTCTTTGATGGGAGAGAACCGAACCGTGAAGCGAATGCGGAAGAATTGAAGATGCTGCAATACAACGCTCAAGCTTGTGATATCATCTTCAACGGGTTGTGCCCCGAAGAGTTCAACAAAATCAGCCGTCTTGAGAATGCAAAGGAAATTTGGGATACTTTGATTGATATGCACGAAGGTACCGAATCCGTCAAGGAATCCAAGTTGGATGTGCTCCAAAGTCAGCTTGACAAGTTCAAAATGAAGGATGGTGAAGGTGTCGCTGAAATGTACTCTAGGCTTGCTCTTATCACAAATGAGATTGCCGGCTTAGGGAGTGAAGAGATGACCGACAGATTCATCATCAAGAAGATCCTAAGAGCATTGGATGGAAAGTATGATACCGTGTGCACATTGATCCAAATGATGCCAAACTACAAAAATCTCAAGCCAACGGAAGTCATTGGAAGGATTGTTGCTCATGAGATGTCACTCAAGGACAAGGAGGAACTCCACAACAAGTCAAGTGGTGCTTACAAAGCCTCAAGTGAAGCCCCCACATCATCAAGTGAGAAACAAACCTTCAATGAAGAATTGAGCTTAATGGTGAAGAACTTCAACAAATTCTACAAGAGTAGAAGCAAAGAAAGAAGCTCCAAGTCAAGGTCCTATCATGACAAGAGATCTTCTAATCGAGAGCGCAAATGCTACAATTGTGGGAAGCCCGGACACTACTCCAATGAGTGTACGGCACCCTACAAAAGAAGAGAAGATTCTCCAAAAAGAAGAAGCAAAAGAGAAGAATCACCACCAAGAGAGAGGAGGAGTAGAGATGATCGTTATGAACGAAGACCCTCACGGAGAAGCAAGGATTCGGAAAGGAAGGACAAGTCGTCAAGGAGCTACACAAAACGAAGACATCAAGCTCATGTTGGTGAATGGGTATCCGGCTCCGACTCCGACAATCACTCCGAGAGAAGCTATCACTCCGACTCCGAACATACTCAAGATGAAGGTGTTGCCGGTCTAGCACTTGTGTCAACCAACTCCTACGACATATTTGATTCACCAAATGAAGGAATTGGAAGATGCTTCATGGCCAAAGGTTCAAAGGTAACACATCCCGAGTATGTTGATTTTAATAGTGATGAAGATGACTTGCTTGTGGATGATGATTTACTTGTTGACAACTCTAGTGATGAATACTATGATGAAACGTCAATTAATCATGCTAATCAAACGAATGACAATGATAAGGAGAAAATTGAGCTTCTAACTAAAGAACTAAACACTCTTAAGTTGGCTCATGAAACTATCTTCGAAGATCATCGAGAACTTTTAAGGGCTCATGAGAAGTTACGCTTTGAAAAGCTCAATCTTGAGCAAGAGCATGAGTTCTTAAAGGCAATCAATGATGATCTCCGCAAGAAAAGTTCTTCTTACATTGCCAAGCGTTTACTCTTATCTACTTATATGCCTCAAGTCAAGTCTAGTAACAAGTACAAGAAAGATACTTCCTCTAGTAGTAACAATAATAATGTTAAATCCAATGTTGTTGCTTCTAGTAGTTCTCTTGATTCCACTAATGATTCTCTTAGCCAAGTTACACTTGAGCAAGAAAATAGTTTATTGAAGGGAATTATAGAGAAAGGTGTTTACAAGAGCCTTGCCGGGAGTAAGCAATTCGAGGAAATTGTACGCAAGCAAGGAAGACACCGGAAGAATCAAGGTGTTGGTTTTGAACGAAAGTTCAATGCCAATGGAGTTGAATGGGAAGAAGATCAATACCCCAAGACGAAGTTTGTTCCTCAACAAGAGAAGTATGATCCTACTTCCTTCAAGGGGACACAAGCTCAAGATGATCTTCCACCACAAGACCACAAGAACAAAGGCAAGGACAAGCTTCAAGAAGAGATTGATGCATTTGAAGAAGCACCTAAGGTCTCGGTCAAGTGGATTCCCAAGACTACGTCAAGTTCTACTTCATCAAGTACAACTACAACTCCAAGGATTCCCATCAAGATGATGTGGATCCCGAAGAAGAAGAACTAGAGAGTTCTTGAGGGTGACTCCGCCAACATTCTTCACTCATATCATTTTGGCAAGAACAAGTGCAATCAACTTTCACATCTTGCACTAGTTCAAGGAGTCACAAACCCTCATGTTGGTAAGGCAAGGGACAAGGTAACCTAATGTTTTCATGGACATCATCTTGTGTGTGCATCACTCTATGTCTATGGATATTCTTGTTTGTTCCTTGTGGGACTAACCCATGTAGGCAAGTTGAAAGTGCAACTCACTCCAAAGGATTGCTCCAAATGATCTACATCAACATTGAGCATCTACATCTTCAACACCTACATGAAGTCATCATCGACAAAACCCAAGGTTAGTTCATCCCTCTAAGGGGGGATCTCACATCTAGGGGGAGCTTAACTCTAAGAATTGAGTCAAAGCAACTCTAATGGTGTGAACACATTAATGCATTATGTAAAAGTGGTAACCCCACTTGAGCTTAAACGATGAGTATGACCTATGATCAAATGTTCTCATTTGACTCCTAAGTCAATATACTCATATATAGATGACCTAGTCATCGCCAATTGTTTGATAGATGCTAGAATTGGTTGTGCATGCTTTGCCACATATTTCATTTTCCATTTTATTGTGTGAGCATGTTGGTGCATATTTTACTCATTCAAGGACATCCACTTGTTATTTTGATTGTTTGGTTCTTTTTTCTTTTGACCAAGTGGATGGTCAAGAATGCCTAAGAACCTTCTTTAGCTATCTATGATTTTCTCGTCTCAAACTCTATTCATGCTACATCACAAAATTTGATCAAGTCAGATTCGAACCACTCTGTGTGAGGAGCACTCGGAGTCCCCGATTCGTCATAGACTTAAACTTCCAAAACCTCTTTGTGATTCTCGGTCTGACCGATTCTTCCATTTCGGTCCTACCGAGATCATCAAGTTGATCTGAGTTTTCAATCTCGGTGCAACCGATTTGAACTTTTTGGTCTCACCGATTTGCTGTAACTGAACATAGTTATGCATCTCGGTGCCACCGAGTTGTTCCACTCGGTCACACCGACAGGGTCGGGCTATATATAGCCACGGGCAAAATTTTGGAAATTTCTCCGAAACCCTTCGCCCGCGCAACAGCTCGCTCTGCCATCATGGTCTCCGGATCGTCTCCTCGTCGCCAGCAGCCTCCTGTCGCTGGTCTCCGCCGCCGTCAACGGATTTCGTCCCCACCGTTGCCGCCGTAGCAAGTCCACCGCCAAGTCAGGGTATGGACTTGATCTTTGTGCTATCCACGTCTAATTCCTAGCACATTGTTTTCATATTGATTCTTGCCACGATTGAAACTCTTCTATCTAGCCAAAGTAGTTCATAGATTAGATGTAATTCAAATTTTTAGGTTTAGGTTTCCGCCGAAACCATCTCGGACCCACCGAGTTGAGAAACTCGGTCTCACCGATTTGGCTTATGCCATTGCACTAGTGACTCTCGGTCTGACCGAGAATTACTAATTGGTGCAACCGATTTTAGGATTCAGTGAAACCCTAGCAGTCTCGGTACCACCGAACTGAAACTCGGTCCAACCGAGATCATCAGTTTAGGTTCCAAAACTGCTTCGGTATCACCGAGTTTGAGAATCGGTGGATCCGAAATGCTTTCTGTGGAAAAGTAAGACTGAACTTTTGAGTCATTCTTTTGCAAAAACCTCTGCATTTTTGTGATGCTCATCTTTTCTATCTCATCTATAACTCTTCACAGGGTCAGCAGTCAGCTTTGCAGTATGTCTGATCAAAGTGACAGCCAGAACAGGCCAGAAGAGCAGATGGACTTGAGTGAGGGCACTAGTCCCTCCAGTACTTCAGATGAAGGGAGCAGAAGTACTCCTAGCAATTTGCCTAAGGCTGCAACTAGGCAAAGGAGGAAAAGAACTTCAGATTCAGAGGATGAAGACTACAAAGCTGAGGAAGATGAGGCTACTTCCAAGAAAGTGGTGCTCAAGAAGGAATATGGCTCAGCAAAAGATATAAAGCCAGGCATGAAGACTAAAAGGCCTGCTAGAAGACAACCTATGCCCAAGGCCAGAGCATCAACTCAACTGCCTGAAAATCTGGATCCCAAAGAGCCAGCTGATGAAAGCAAGAAGAGGAAGGAAAGGGTCAAGAAGACCATGGCCAGAGTTGTAGGGCAACCTTCAATGATGGAAGAGGAAGAGCTTGCTGCACCAGCACCAAAGGCACCAAAGCTTATGGGTGATGCAATCAGATTTGGGGCTGCAACATCCAAGCCCAGGGAAGCACCCAAAGCTACCCCCAAGGCCAAGTCTGCACCAAAGAGGAATACTAGGAGTATTCCAGCTGCTGAGAAGAACAAGGCCCCAGTGCCTGAGGTTGCTGAGGAGGAAGATGAAGAAGGACAAGTTCTAAGGAAGCTCAAGCCAAAGATACCAAATCACAATGATGCCCATCCTGTGGCTGAGGACATGAGAATCAGGAAGGATTCAGGGCTGAGACTGTGGAGGATGGCAGATCCATATGCCACAAGGAGAAGAACTGATGTTGATTACAGGTTCCATACAAAGGAACAGCAGGACTTCTATGAAACAATTCTGTTGGACAAGAAGCCCATAGTTTGTGACATGAGGTGGGTTGACTGGAAATTCATTAAGGAGAATGAACATCACTATCCTGGAGTGCAAGACAGCTTTGTTGCTTGTGGAGTTGCAGATTTTGTTGGACAAAAGTTCACCAACTGGAATGATGAACTTATCATGCAATTCTACTCCGCATCACATTTTTACCCAGATGGAAGAATTGTTTGGATGTCTGAAGGTACAAGGTACCAGTCCACTGTAGAAGAATGGGCAAGTCTGATAAATGCCCCAAAGGAAAATGATGATGATCTGGACATTTATGAAAAGAAGAAGATGGGTCACAATTCAATGGCTCACATGTACAAGGAGATCCCAGACAAAGCCCTAGAGACTTTCACTTTTGGATCAGTTCACTTTCTGCTGTCAGGGCTGCCTACCATAAATTGGATTCTGAGGCACACTTTGTTGCCCAAGTCTGGTGACCACAACATGATCAGAGGGCATGCCATCAACATGTTGCATTTATTTGATGTGCCACAAAAATTCAAAGTCATGAGCCTGATCATTGAAATAATCAAGAGGACTGCAGCAGATCAGAAGAGGAGCTGTGGATATGCACCTCAAATTCAAGAATTGATAAACTCAAAGATGGGCACAGGAAAATATCTATTGGATAGGGAACATTTTCCACTCTATCCAGACTTTGAGGACAATGATGTTGTCATGAATGAGGATGATCCATCATCAGTTCAAGCTCAAGAGAAGAAGGAGAAGGCAAAGAGGGAGAAGGCTGCCAAGATGCCAACTGAAGAGGAGGCATCTGAATATTTCTTGAAAACCAAACAGGAGCAGCTTGGTTACTTGATAGCATCATCTCTGAGGATTGAGAAGGGGTTGGCCACCCTAACTCAAAACCAGGAGAGCCTGGAAAGAATCATGGAACAAAAATTCTATGATCTAGATGTCAAGGTAACTGAGATTCAGTCAGTTGTGGAGCAGCTGCAGGATGACATGCAGGAGAGGAAGGGCAAGACTACCACAAATGTGTTTGCCAGATTGCCCAGAGCCCAGAGGTCAGTTGCAGTGCCAGTGATAGACACTAGAGCAACATCTTCAGCACCAACTACTGCCCCTTCAGCTCCAGTGCAACAAGCTTCAACATCAACTCCAGCACCCTCTACATCAACTGAAGCCTTCGTCCAAGGAGTTATCAGGACACCACCACAAGAAGATCAAGCCTGAGAGTCGATCTAGCACTATGCATTTTCTATGAACTTTTTGGTAACTTGTTGCCAAAGGGGGAGAAAATGTATAGATCATAGGCTTCGAGAGAGAGAGTGTGTTGCTTTGTTCTCTCTTGCTTTATTTGGTGTTTTTTTTTCAATCTTTGTTTGCTTTTGGTTGAGATACTATGCTTGTGAGACATTGATGATCATGTGTTTGATCATAAGCTACACTTATGCATGTTTGATGATATTATCCTATCTATATTATGTGATCACTCACTATGCTTGGTGATGAGTGCATGTATTCATTGTTTATTATTTTGAGCGCTCCACCAAGATGTATGTGACATGGAAGAGTAACCCATGAGCCTAATTCATTGTGCATTTGCAGTCCAAAGCAAATCTAAAACTATGCACAAATTTAGGAGGAGCTCTTGCTTATCACATACTTCTCAAAGCGACGATGTTATTTAAATTTTATTATCATTTGTTGAAGCTTTGATCTATATGTTGTCATCAATTACCAAAAAGGGGGAGATTGAAAGTGCAACTATCCCTAGGTGGTTTTGGTAATTCATAACAACATATAGCTCATTGAGCTAATGCTATTCCAAGACATATATTTCAGGAAAGCTAAATGAATGGCATGGGCATGGATGACGAAAGTGGATCCCTCAGAATACTAGGGACAAAGGATTGGCTCAAGCTCAAAAGCTCAAGACTCTTCACTTTACATTTTGGTGATCCAAGATCACATTGAATCTATAGGAAAAGAAAATACTATCAAGAAGGGATGAAGTGTTGCTTAATGAGCCTCTTGCTTCATGTGCTTAGTGATATGCTCCAAAACCCTCAACTACTTTCCCACATCCACAAATGACCTAAACCCAAAGCCAAAATCGGTCACACCGATTCTTTCTATCCGGCGCCACCGATTCCAAAAGTCATAGCCACTGCCACAAACCCTAAGCAAATCGGTCTTACCGATAGGGATCTCGGTCTCACCGAGATGGGGTTGCAATCTCTCTGTTTCCCTTTGTAACGTTTCGGTCTAACCGAAGTGAGTGATCGGTCCCACCAAGATTGCAATGTAAACTCTCTGTTTCCTTTTTGTAACATTTCTGTCTCACCGAAAAGAGCAAATCGGTCCCACCGAGTTTACCTGACCAACTCTCTGGTTAGCTAATTACCAAAATCGGTCCCACCGAGTTTGTGTAATCGGCCTCACCGAGATTATGTTATGCCCTAACCCTAACCGAATCGGTCTCACCGAGATGCATGTCAGTCCCACTGAAAATCACTAACAGTCACTAGGTTTACTGAATCGGTCCGACTGAGTTTAACGATTCGGTCCCACCGAGTTTGGTAAATTGCGTGTAACGGTTAGATTTTGTGTGGAGGCTATATATACCCCTCCACCTCCTCTTCATTCGTGGAGAGAGCCATCAGACTAAACCTACACTTCCAACTTGCCATTTCTGAGAGAGAACCACCTACTCATGTGTTGAGGCCAAGATATTCCATTCCTACCATATGAATCTTGATCTCTAGCCTTCCCAAGTTGCTTTCCACTCAAATCATCTTTCCACCAGATACAAATCCTATGAGAGAGAGTTGAGTGTTGGGGAGACTATCATTTGAAGCACAAGAGCAAGGAGTTCATCATCAACGCACCATTTGTTACTTCTTGGAGAGTGGTGTCTCCTAGATTGGCTAGGTGTCACTTGGGAGCCTCCGACAAGATTGTGGAGTTGAACCAAGGAGTTTGTAAGGGCAAGGAGATCGCCTACTTCATGAAGATCTACCGCTAATGAGGCAAGTCCTTCGTGGGCGACGGCCATGGTGGGATAGACAAGGTTGCTACTTCATGGACCCTTCGTGGGTGGATCCCTCCGTGGACTAGCGCAGCCGTTACCCTTCGAGGGTTGAAGTCTCCATCAACGTGGATGTACGATAGCACCACCTATCGGAACCACGCCAAAAACAGCCGTTGTCTCCAATTGCGTTTGAATCCTCCAAACCCTTCCCTTTACTTTCTTGCAAGTTGCATGCTTTAATTTCCGCTGCCTATACACTCTTTGCATGCTTGCTTGAATTGTGTGATGATTGCTTGACTTGTCCTAAAATAGCTAAAATTTGCCAAACTCTAAAATTGGGAAAAGGTTAAGTTTTTATTGGTCAAGTAGTCTAATCACCCCCCCTCTAGACATACTTCAAGGTCCTACAGGATTGCCATGCAACGGATGCACTAGAGCTATAAATGAATGAAAGCTCAACAAAAGAAAACTAGTGGGTGTGCATCCAACTTGCTTGCTCACGAAGACCTAGTGCATTTGAGGAAGCCCATCGTAGGAATATACAAGCCAAGTTCTATAATGAAAAATTCCCACTAGTATATGAAAGTGACAACCTATGAGACTCTCTACATGAAAACATGGTGCTACTTTGAAGCACAATATATGAGACTCACTACATGAAGAATAAGGTGCTACTTTGAAGCACACATGTGGAAAAAGAGATAGTAGCATTGCCCCTTTATTTATTTTCTTTTTTTCTTTTTCTTTTTTTCTTTTTCTTTTTTTCTTTTTTTTCTTTTGGCCTTTTTTGGCGTTTTTTGGGCAATGCTCTAATAATAATGATCATCACACTTTTATTGATTACAAAACATGAATTATAACTCGAAACTAGAACAAGATATGACTCTATATGAATGCCTCCGGCAGTGTACCGGGATGGTGCAATAAATCAAGAGTGACATGTATAAAAAATTATGCATGGTGGCTTTGCCACAAATACGATGTCAACTACATGATCATGTAATGGCAATATGACAAAAGTAATGTATGTCATGATGATGATGAACGAAACGGTGGAAAGTTGCATGGCAATATATCTCGGAATGGCTATGGAAATGCCATAAATAGGTAGGTATGGTGGCTGTTTTGAGGAAGATATAAGGAGGTATATGTGTGATAGAGCGTATAATATCACGAGGTTTGGATGCACCGGCGAAGTTTGCACCAACTCTCAAGGTGAGAAAGGGCAATGCACGGTACCGAAGAGGCTAGCAATGATGGAAAGGTAAAAGTGTGTATAATCCATGGACTCAACATTAGTCAAAAGAACTCATATACTTATTGCAAAAATTTAGAAGTCATCAAAAATCAAGCACTACGCGCATCTCCTAGGGGGATAGATTGGTAGGAAAAGACCATCGCTCGTCCCCGACCGCCACTCATAAGGGTGCACAAGCCAGGTACACTTCATGCTTCAAATTTGTTACACAACTTTAACCATACGTGCATGCTACGGGACTTGCTAACTTCAACACAAGCATTCTTTAAATTCATAATCACCCAACTAGCATGACTTTAATATCACTACCTCCCAATCTCAAAACAATTATCAAGTATCGAGTTGATCATAGCATCCAATTCACTTCATATGATAGTTTTTATTATACCCAACTTGGATGCTCATCATTCTAGGACCAATTTATAACCATAGCAAATACCATGCTGTTCTAAAATACTCTCAAAATAATATAAGTGAAGCATGAGAGATCAACAATTTCTTCAAAATTAATCCACCGCCGTGCTCTAAAAGATATAAGTGAAGCACTAGAGCAAAAACTATCTAGCTCAAAAGATATAAGTGAAGCACATGGAGTATTCTAATAAATTTCAATCAAGGAGGCTTCTCCCAAAAGTTGTGTTACATCAAGGATGATTGTGGTATACTAAAAATCAAAGACTAATATAATACACGACGCTCCAAGCAAAACACATATCATGTAGCAAATAAAAATATAGCTCCAAGTAAAGTTACCAATGAACAAAGACGAAAGAGGGGATGCCTTCCGGGGGCATCCCCAAGCTTAGGCTTTTGGCTATTCTTGAATATCTTGGGGTGCCTTGGGCATTCCCAAGCTTAGACTTTTTCCACCCTTTATTCCATAGTCCATCAAATCTTTACCCAAAACTTGAAAACTTCACAACACAAAACTCAACAGGAAATCTCATAAGCTCCGTTAGTGAAAGAAAACAAAACCACCACATCAGGTACTGTAATGAACTCATTATTTATTTATATTGGTGTTAAACCTACTGTATTCCAAGTTCTCTATGGTTCATACCCTTACATACTAGCCATAGATGCATCAAAATAAGCAAACAACACACGAAAAACAGAATCTGTCAAAAATAGAACAGTCTGTAGCAATCTGTAACTAACGTAAACTTCTGGAACTTTACAAATCCTACCAAAATAGGACATCCTAACTAATTTGTTTATTGAACAGCAGCAAAAAGAATCAATGCAAAATCTCGTTTCTGTGATTTATTGAATCTTTTCTCGTGAGCGCAAAGTTTCTATTTTTCAGCAGAATCAAATCAACTCATATCATAGGTTATCCTATAAGTTCTACTTGGCACAAACACTAAATAAAACATGAAAACACATCTAAACAGAAAGTAGAAACAAAATTTATTACTAAACAGGAACAAAAAAAACTTAGGTTGCCTCCCAACTAGCGCTATCGTTTAACGCCCCTAGCTAGGCATAAAAGCGAAGATAGATCTAAGTAGTGCCATCTTTGGCACTTGATTCATAAATAGAGCACTTATAATCTTTAGGGGTTTCTCCCTTTTTAGTAATGATAAAACCTTTAGGCAAAAATTCAAGAATTTCGTTTGTAGCGGAAGGTTCTTTAACAATAGAGAGATTGTTGGGGTGATCACTTATGGAATTGAGATCCGCGTCCCCCTTATTAGAAGATTCATCCTTATTTTTAGGAACATAAATAAACTTGGCGGTTTTGGTAGGGGGTTTTTGTCGGTGTACTAGAGTAGGGGTACCCTAGTATCCCGAACTCGTGCACGGGCAGTTGCAGCGTCCCGCGGCAAGGCTTGCCGGGTGACCGCCAAGACCCTCCGTGGTTCCCTTGAAGACCATTCAAGAACAAAGTACTCAAACCAAGGCCCCGGCAAGAGGAGCATGCCGGGAAGGCCAACCCAGGCCCCGGCAAGAGGATCTTGCCGGGAAGAGACAAGACCCCGGCAAGAGGAGCTTGCCGGGAAGGCCACTCAAGGCATACCAAGAAAGCTTGCCGCGACGCGCCCTGCGTCCCGGCAAGGCCCGGTGAGCAACAAGCTCCCGAACATGACAAGACGACGACCGCGGCAAGGAGCTTGCCGCGGGAAACCCCCACTTCGTGCCCGCGCTCCAGCACACCTGCTAATGTGTCGCTCTAGGACTCTCCCAAGCACACGTGGCAGGAGGCCGCGCAGCTAGGGGTACGTGGTGGCAAGCGGAGATGAAGAGAAGGCCATCGTGGCAAACGGTGGCGCTCCTAACGGTCACTTTTTCCACTGTTTGGGCAACTCAGACAGGCATTCAATGACCTTGTCCCCTGCCGTCAGAGTTAGGTAGGGTGCACTGTATCCACAGTAGCGGTAGCTGCACCTACCACATCCTTTTCCATTCTTACCCTTCTAGTCTACGTTGCCACCTGTCGGTGACCCCTTGAGAGTATAAAAGGAGGCCCAAGCGCAACGTAGAAGGGGTTCAGCCGGTTCGGCTCATTCGAAACACCAGAAACACTCCCACGCTCAGTCTGATAGTGTCCATCGCTCCTGAGCAAGGATTCAATACACACAAACAAGCAGCAGTAGGGTTTTATGCATCCGTGCGGCCCGAAGCTGGGTAAAACTGCCCGCGTGTGCTGCCTCGATCCGCTCTTTGTTCAACCTCCGCCCTCACCGAATCGAAAGGGGCTCGGTCCGCCGATCCCCATAGGTGCTCGTGGATCAGTTTCCTCGACATCTTTGGTGCGCCAGGTAGGGGTCAGACACCCTTCACTCTAATCTACGGAGCGGAGGCAGTTCTCCCCATGGAACTCGTATACGGGTCACCTCGAGTGCTCGCTTATGATGAGCTTGAGCAAGAGCAGCTGCGGCAAGACGACGTGCTGCTCCTTGAGGAAGACCATCTCCAGGCTGCTGTGCGAGCCGCTCGCTACCAGCAAGCTTTGCGTCGCTACCATAGCCGCAAAGTTAAAGCCAGGAGCTTCGAGGAAGGCGACCTTGTTCTTCGGCGTGTCAGTCCGCCAAGAATTCCAACAAGTTGACGCCGAAGTGGGAAGGCCCTTATCGGGTGAAACGAGTCACTAGGCCCGGCGCTGTCCGCCTTGAGACCGAAGATGGCATTCCGCACCAGACCCCGGTTTACCGGGGGGGAGGAGAAGATAATGGTGTGGACCAGGCCATTCAAGAAAGTTTCTCTTTGCCGGGAAGCAGACGGCAGAAAAGCTAAGTTGCTAAAGCTTGAGCAATCAGTTTTTTAAGTTTTTGAGTTATTTTCCTTGAACGACCGTGCTTTGTATGGAAAACCTGTGCGCGGAGGAACCAACTCGTAGCTAGTTGCGCCTTTATTTTGTTTCGAGTCCGCTCAACAACTTAAGTGAGCTGCTAGCGCCCTTACTTTGCTTCGAGTCCGCTCAGCAACTTAAGTGAGCTGCTAGTGCCCTTACTTTGTTTTGAGTTCGCTCAACAACTTAAGAGAGCTGCAACTAGTTGCAACAAGGTTGCTTGTCGGTAGCGACCCCGCCAGCAGGCTGCTGAAGTTCCGCACTCGGCACTCGCGGCAAGGGTGCCTGCACCGGCAAGTTTCCCTAGAAAGCGTAGGGCAGAACCATACAAAGCCAAGAGTCGAGTAAAGGAAGTAACACAACATATTTTTTGCCTAAGATAGAGTTATATTACAAAAATAACTTGTCGCGCCTCTAATAAAGTGTTCCCATGACATGACTGGCAGCAACAAGAAAAGAAGAAAACGGACGGCCTAATCTACGCGACCACCGTCAACCCTTTTGACCTCGTTCACCCTGTCCACAATGGGTGCGACGAGGGCCTTAAGTGCGTCAAGATCAGCGTTCGCCAGCAGCTTCTTGAGGACGTTGGTGAGGTTGAGGCCCGGATTACGGAAGGCCACCTTCACCAGCACCTTCTCCAGAACTCCGGCACAAATCGAGCGTGACTCGTCGGCCAACTGCTTTGGGATCCGTTCCCGGAGTTGCTGGAGCGCCGCTGCCACGCCTTTGAAGAACAGAGTGAGCTTGGCGCTGGGTCGGAGGTTCTCGTCGGAGGAGTACCCGAAGCCTTCCACCCCCAATTGCACCAGCTCCTCTTCGATGACTGCAGCAATGTTCACGAGGCCCTCCGTCCAGAGCTCCACAGTATCTCTGAGAAGGTTCTGGGTTTCGGCGGCCCTCGCCAGCAGCGCATTGTTGGCCTTGATGTCTTTCTTCAAGTCTGCCTCTCGTTTCCTAGCGCTGTCCAACGTCTCCGTCAAGGTGGCCAGCTTTAGCTCCAGATCAGCATTGGAATCCTTGGCGGCACGCAGCTCTTTGCCCTTCTCGAAGAGTTGGCCCTGCAGCTCACCGTGGGCAAGGGCGTCCTTCTCGCGCTCTAGCTTGAGTGCGGCAAGCTCTTCGCCACCAACCTTCAGATCAGCTTCTAGCTGCGCCACCTTTACCTCCAATTCTTTCTTGGCGGCCTCGGCAGCCGCAGCAGCATCCTTTGCCTCTTGGAGCGTCCCGCCAAGTGCCCGTTCGCGCGCGGCAAGCTCCTCTTCGTGGCTGTCGAGGTTCACTTTCCGCTGAGTCAGCTCGCCTTCTCGCGCGTACAACTTCTCGCCGGTGAGCCGCTGCTGCTCTTCAGACTCAGCTTTCTCGAGGAGGAAGGCCTTCCGCTCCTCAGCAAGCTGCTCCCGCTCCTCCGCCAAGGCCCGGAGAGTTTCTTGGCAAAGACCCCGGAGCTCCTCCGCGCGCTTCTCTATATCCACGCTCGCTTTCGCGACGAGCGCTTCCCGGGACTCCAAATTGACTTGACGAGCGCGATAGAGCGCCAGCAGCCTCCGCAGCAGCCGCTCCTCCTCGGGCTCGTCACTGCTGCTTCCCAGCGCGTCAACGATCGACAACCCGGCGGAGGCGAGCACCTCCCCATCCAAAAATTCTCCTTCCACCGGTGCCCTGGAGCTTGACGCCCAAGGGAGCTTGATGAAGATGCCCTCGCCAGCCTTCAGATAGGCGCCGGGCTGGGGCTCCTCGGAGCCTGACGTTGCGGAAGCGGGGGAGGGATCGGCGGTCGGTGCAGCGCCTGACGCTCCTGCGGCCTCAGGGCCGTCAGTGCGATCGCCAGATCCCCCGCCAGCTTCTTCGGCAGCAGCCTTGGCGGCCTCTTCGCCGGCGGGCACGTCAGCGCCTGCTCCTTCTTCGGTGGCCGCGGCATCATCAGTATTGCCGCGCGCGTCCTCCTCGCCGCCCGCTTCGGTCTCCATCGGATCCGCGGAGGGTTGGTCTGATGACCGGAGAAGAAGGAGAAATCAAACAAGTATCCGAGAAGAAAAATCAATAGAAGACTACGAGGAAAGTTTCAGGCAAGAAGGACTACCTGTGCTGGGATCTGCTGTCATGACCTCCACCACTAGGGGATCGTTGGCGCTGTCCCTTGCCAGAGACTCCCCCCTTGCCGGAGACTCCTCCCTTGCCGGAGATCGCTTCCTTGCCGGAGAACGCTCCCTTGCCGGGGAGTCCGCCCTTGGCGGCGTAGTCGAAGCAGACGACGAGTCGGAGGTGACCACCACGCTCTCCTGATGAAGTTGTTCTGCTCCTGCACAAACAAACCAGTGATCGGATGTCAACAAAGGAAAAGAGCAACCACGCGCACCCAGAAGTAGAAAGTAAACCATATGATCACGCTGGGGGCTGCGCTGGGGGCTGCTCTGCGAAGTGATGGCCGGATCTGGCAAGGTGGTCTCGGGCGCGCCTCCTGTCGTCGCAGTGGGCTCGTCCTCGATGACCACCACCTGAGCCTTGGCCCTCTTCGCCGCCCTCTGGGCCAGAGTCCTGAAAAGGGAGAGTCCAGGGTGGGTCAGATCAGATGCAAGACAACATCAGCAAGTTGAAGAACTACAAGAACAACAAGGGAATCTTACTCTTCTTCCTCTTCCTCGTCAGAGCTGAGCGCGGAAAGGTCGAAGTTCGGCCCACCTCCGGCACGACGAGGTGGAGGGGTGGGATCCCTTGGCCGCTTGGCGGGGGCTGCGGCGCCAGCCCGAGACGTCCCCGCTTCAGTTGTTGCTGCGGCAGGAGGCGCTCCCGCGGCTACCGTACATGACGCGGTAGAGTGCGTCGCGCGACGCTGCGGCTGTTAGCCCACTTGCCGCCCTGCTACGTCGCCAACCTTGCGGAGGCGCCTTCTTGGCTGCGCTGCGGGCGCTGCTCGCGGCAAGCTCCTCGGAGATGGCGGGCCGCTCACACCCTCGGCGGGCTCGTTCGACTCGGCGTCGGGCGCGGCGAGCTCTTCTTCCTCTTCGGGCTGCTCCCGTTCGGCAAGACTCATCGCCAACGCCGCGTACGCTTCCTCCACGGTGAACCCGAATTCACCCGCGGCCGCGGCCGCCGCCGCCTCTTCCGCCCAGGTGGCGATGCGCTCCATCACTTGATCAGTGGTGTCGCGGGTGAGGAGCTTCTTCTCGTTAGCATTGACCGCCACCTCCACTAGGCTGTCGAAGTACTGCTGCACGACGTCGCCGGCGGGCTCTTGCCAAGTTGGAGCGATCCCGTGCGAGTCACACAACGGCATCATGGCGCAGATGCGGTCGCGCGAGGAGTTGTTGCACAGAGGAACGACGCCTGCCGGCAACCTGAACCACTCGGGATGCTGTGGGTCATGCTTGAATATCTCCTTAAGTATCCCGTCCAACTCTATGACGGTGAAATCGAAGTTGAGGCCTGGGCGCAACCTCATGATATCTGTCGGGCCTCCAAATTCCCAGGCGGGTCTCCCCCTCGCCTGCAGAGGGGCGATCTGCCGACGAAGGAAATCTGCGCCAACAGCTCCTACAGTCAGCCCGGCAAGCCTGAGGCGCAAGATCTGGGTGGTGGCGATCTTCAACTTGTCATCGTCCGCGGACAGAGCGCTCCAATCATTGCCTCACATTGCTGGGGCTTGGCGCAGGGCGGTGAACGGCTGCGGGTTCTCCTCTACAACCCAGCACCAGTTTGCTCTCCACTCATCCCACTTGCTGCGGAGCTCCCCCTCCAGATAGGTCTCTTTCTTGCCGGCTCGCGAAATCCAGGCGATCGCCCCGGCAAGGGTTTCCCCTCTCTTGACACGGGGCATGCAGAAATGGCGGAAGAGAGCTACGTTGGGGTGGACTCCGACAAAGTTTTCGCATAGATGGGCGAAAACTGCCATGGTCAAGACGGCGTTGGGGGTAAAATCAAGGAGGTGGAGCCCGTAGGTGTTCATGATATCACAAAAGAAATCAGAGAATGGCGGACAGAGCCCGCAGTAGAAGAACATGGCAAAGAAAGGGTACCCGCCAACTGGAGCTTCTTGCGAGGTGACGGCAGAGAGTACCTTTGTGCGCGGATGCGCCCGTGTCTCCGTCGACCAGAAGAGATAGTACCACTCCCTCAGATCCTTTGCGGAGAGCTCGGGGAGGAAGGTGGCCCGCTCTTTCCGCAGCGCCTCAAGCCGCTGCGCTTCGGTCGACTTCACAGCTTTCGCGGCTTTCCCCTTTCCGGGCTTCGGAGCCATGGCGGAGGCGGTGGGGGAGATCGACGGCGTTGGTAGTGGCGGCGGCGACGGGAGCGGAGCGCTGCTCTCTTTTGACTTTGGAAGCGGAGGAGGGCGGCGGAGGTTTCTGAGATTGCAGCAGCAAATGGCGAAGATAGGGGAAATACCCATGTTTCCCCTGCTTATAAGGAGGAGGGGGCGGACGTTGCGCTCTTTCCGAATAAAGAACCGCCCACGATCTCCCCCATGACGCCGTGATTGACGCGTGCCGTTGCGGAGGGTGCGGTGGATACGGAGCGAGATTTGGTGTGGACCCAGGCCGCGCGTGCCCGTGCACTGTTTTGGGCCTGGCCCAACAGCGCTCGGCACCGTGTATGGCCCAGGCCCGGGGGCTCCTGTCGGTGTACTAGAGTAGGGGTACCCTAGTATCCCGAACTCGTGCACGGGCAGTTGCAGCGCCCCAGGGCAAGGCTTGCCGGGTGACCGCCAAGACCCTCCGTGGTTCCCTTGAAGACCATTCAAGAACAAAGTACTCAAACCAAGGCCCCGGCAAGAGGAGCTTGCCGGGAAGGCCAACCCAGGCCCCGGCAAGAGGATCTTGCCAGGAAGAGACAAGACCCCGGCAAGAGGAGCTTGCCGGGAAGGCCACTCAAGGCATACCAAGAAAGCTTGCCGCGACGCGCCCTGTGTCCCGGCAAGGCCCGGTGAGCAACAAGCTCCCGAACACGACAAGACGACGACCGCGGCAAGGAGCTTGCCGCGGGAAACCCCCACTTCGTGCCCGCGCTCCAGCACACCTGCTAACGTGTCGCTCTAGGACTCTCCCAAGCACACGAGGCAGGAGGCCGCGCAGCTAGGGGTACGTGGTTGCAAGCGGAGATGAAGAGAAGGCCATCGTGGCAAACGGTGGCGCTCCTAACGGTCACTTTTTGCATAGTTTGGGCAACTCAGACAGGCATTCAATGACCTTGTCCCCTGCCGTCAGAGTTAGGTAGGGTGCACTGTATCCATAGTAGCGGTAGCTCCACCTACCACATCCTTTTCCATTCTTACCCTTCTAGTCTACGTTGCCACCTGTCGGTGACCCCTTGAGAGTATAAAAGGAGGCCCAAGCGCAACGTAGAAGGGGTTCGGCCGGTTCGGCTCATTCGAAACACCAGAAACACTCCCACGCTCAGTCTGATAGCGTCCATCGCTCCTGAGCAAGGATTCAATACACACAAACAAGCAGCAGTAGGGTTTTACGCATCCGTGCGGCCCGAAGCTGGGTAAAACTGCCCGCGTGTACTGCCTCGATCCGCTCTTTGTTCAACCTCCGCCCTCACCGAATCGAAAGGGGCTCGGTCCGCCGATCCCCATAGGTGCTCGTGGATCAGTTTCCCCGACAGTTTTGGAGTGTTTTTCATGGAGGAAAACACGGAACCTAAGTTAGTAATGATATCCTCAAGTTTACCAATTCTTGCAGAATTTAGATCTAATTTTTTATTAACTATATGTTCTTTCTCTTTAAGATTTTTCAAAGTAACTCCAACCCTAGATCCGTATTGGGTAATTTGATTATGAATCTTTTTATCCAAATTTTTAATTAACTCAACAGTGACAATTTTATTTTCAATGATCTCAAGCCGTTGCATAACATGTTCCAAAGTTAAAACAGTTCCATTAACCAAAAGAGGTGGTGGACCAAACAAATCTAACATAGCATTATAAGCTTTAAACGTTTGGCTATTCAAGAAATCCCCTCCGGCAATGGTATCAAGAACGCACCTATTCCAAGGAGTAATGCCTACATAAAAATTGCGAAGAAGAACGGAAGTAGAAAGCTTCCTAGTGGATTTATTTTGAGCATGGCAAATTCTATGCCAAGCATCTTTTAAATTTTCTCCCTCCCTTTGCTTAAAATTGAGAATTTCATGTCCGGGAGTAATAACAAGGATAGGAGGACTAGCCATAACGACAAGGTAAACGATCTAACACACGAGCAAATAGAAAAAGGCAAGCGAAAGAGGGAGGAAGACAAGCGGAAAAGAGAGGAGATTGGGAAAGTGAGGGTGAATAAAACGGCAAGGGTGAAGTGGGGGAGAGGAAAACGAGAGGAAAATGGAAAATAATATAAATGCGAGGGAGATGAGTTTGTGATGGGTACTTGGTATGTCTTGACTTGAGCGAAGACCTCCCCGACAATGGCGCCAGAAATCCTTCTTGCTACATCTTGAGCTTGCGTTGGTTTTCCTTGAAGAGGAAATGGTGATGCATCACAGTAGCATAGGTGTTTCCCTCAGTTTTTGAGAACCAAGGTATCAATCCAGTAGGAGGCTCCTCGCAAGTCCCACGAACCTACACAAACAAACAAAGAACTCGCAACCAACGCGATAAAGGGGTTGTCAATCCCTTCATGGCCACTTGTGAAAGTGAGATCTGATAGAGATAATATGATAAGATAAATATGTTTTTGGTATTTTATAATATAGATGTAGAAAATAAAGATGCAAATAAAAGTAGATTGGAAACTTATATGATAAAATATAGACCCGGGGGCCATAGGTTTCACTAGAGGCTTCTCTCAAGATAGCATAAGTATTACGGTGGGTGAACAAATTACTATCGAGCAATTGATAGAAAAGCGAATAATTATGATGTTATCTAGGCATGTATCATGTATATAGGCATCACGTTCGCAACAAGTAGACCGACTCATGCCTGCATCTACTACTATTACTCCACACATCGATCGCTATCCAGCATGCATCTAGAGTATTAAGTTCATAAGAACAGAGTAACGCATTAAGAAAGATGACATGATGTAGAGGGATAAACTCAAGCAATATGATATAAACCCCGTCTTGCAACCCTTTCTGTCACTGGGTAAGAACACCGCAAGATTGAACCCAAAGCTAAGCACTTCTCCCATGGCAAGAAAGATCAATCTAGTAGGCCAAACCAAACCGATAATTCGAAGAGACTTGCAAAGATAACTCAATCATACATAAAAGAATCCAGAGAAGATTCAAATATTATTCATAGATAAACTTGATCGTAAACCCATAATTCATCAGATCTCGACAAACACACCGCAAAAAGAGATTACATCGAATAGATCTCAACAAGAGATGGGGAGAACATTGTATTGAGATCCAAAAAGAGAGAAGAAGCCATCGAGCTAATAACTATGGACCCGAAGGTCTGTGGGAAACTACTCACAACTCATTGGAGGGACTATGGTGTTGATGTAGAAGCCCTCCGTGGTGGAATCTCCCTCCGGCAAAACGTCGGCGATGGCTCCAAGATGGCATCTCGCGGATACAGAAGGTTACGGCGGTGGAAATATTTCTTCGGTGGCTTCCTGGATGTTTTCGGGGTATGTAGGCTTATATAGGAGGAAGAAGTACGTCGGTGGCCGCCTGAGGGGCCCACGAGATAGGGGGCGTGCCCTGTAGGGGTGGGCGCGCCCCCCACCCTCGTGGCTGCCTCGGCTACTTCTTGACTTGCACTCCAAGTCCTCTGGATCATGTTCGTTCCAAAATCACGCTCCCGAAGGTTTCATTCCGTTTGGACTCCGTTTGATATCCCTTTTCTTCGAAATACTGAAATAGGCAAAAAAACGGCAATACGGGCTGGGCCTCCGGTTAGTAGGTTAGTCCCAAAAATGATATAAATGTGTAAAATAAAGCCCATAGACATCCAAAATAGGTAATATAATAGCATGGAACAATCAAAAATTATAGATTCGTTGGAGACGTATCAGGGCGCCACTTGGGGAGGACCCCAAGTAGGATTCGGCCTAGTTGGGGCGCCTCCTGGCAGCCTCCCATCTCCCTCCCACCTATATATATGGCGGGGGGGGGGGGGGCTAGCACACCCCAGAAAATAGCCTAGCCGCGTGCGGCGCCCCGCTCCATCGTTTACAACTCCGATCATATTTTCGTAGTGCTTGATACGTCTCGAATGTATCTATAATTTATGAAGTGTTCATGCCATGTTTACAATAGTTTTATATGATTTTGGTATGATTTGATAAGAACTAACCGGGACTGACGCCGTTTTCAGCAGAACTACCGTGGTGTTGTTTTTGTGTGGAAATAAACGTTCTCGGAATGCGCTAAAAATGAATGGAGATTTTTTATGGAAAATATAAAAAATACTAGAACAAAAATGTACAATAGGGGAGTCCCAAGGGGCCCACAAGAGTGGAGAGCACGCCCACCCCACTGGGGTGCGCCCCTGTGCCCCGTGGACTCCTTGTGGGGCCCTCTGACTTGTCCTCGATGCCAACCTCTCCTATAAATGTACAAACTTCTAGAAAATAACCTAGATCGGAAGTTCCGCCGCTGCAAGCCTCTGTAGCCCCGAGAAATCAATCTAGGCCCTCTTTGGCACCCTGCTGGAGGGGCCATCATCACCGGAGGCCATGGGGAAGGATCTCGGAGGGGCCATTATCGCCATGAAGGCCAAGGACCAGAGGGGGAACCTCTCCCCATCCAGGGGGATGCCATGGAGGAGGAAGCACAAGGGGGAGAACCTCTCCTCCTCTATCTTGATGGCGCCGGAGTGCCATCGGGAGGGGAATCATCACCGCGGTGATCGTCTTCATCAACATCACCATCATTATCACCATCCTCAACTCTTTTACGCGGTCCACTCTCCCGCATCCCGCTGTAATCCCTACTTGAACATGGTGCTTTATGCCACATATTATGATCCAATGATGTGTTGCCATCCTATGATGTTTTGAGTAGATATACTTTGTCTTTGGGTTGATTGATGATCTAGATTGGTATGAGTTGTATGTTTTATTTTGGTGTTGTCCTATTGTGCCCTCCGTGTCGCGCAAGCGTGAGGGATTCCTGCTGTAGGTTGTTGCAATACGTTCATGATTCGCTTATAGTGGGTTGCTTGAGTGACAGAAGCATAAACCCGAGTAAGGGGGTTGTGGCGTATGGGATAAAAGGGGACTTGATATGTTAAAGCTATGGTTGGTTTTACCTTAATGATCTTTAGTAGTTGTGGATGCTTTCTAGAGTTCCAATCATAAGTGCATATGATCCAAGAAGAGAAAGTATGTTAGCTTATGCCTCTCCCTCATATGAAATTGCAATGACGACCACCGGTCTTGTTAACAATTGACTAGGATAATTCCGCACACCGACCCATCATTATTCCACACTCGCTATTTGTAATATTTAGTAATATATTCTAACTTTATGATAACAACTCCTACTTTTATATTTTAGCTCTCTGATATCATGCAAAGTTATCCTCTTCATACCCACAACGTAGTTTTATTTCTCGTTTCTAGTTGGAAGCAAACATTCGGTGTACATAGAGTCGTATCAGTGGCAGACAGGACTTGAGAGAATATTGATCTTACCTTTATCTCCTTCCGGGTTCGACACTCCATACTTATCACTTCCACCTTTGGGAATTACTACGATGATTCCCTGCACTTGGGGATTATCAAGCTCTTTTCTGGCGCCGTTGTCGGGGAGCAATTGCCGGGGGTTGATATTCTCGTGTGTGCTTGTTTGCTTTCTTCACTAAGTAGTTTTTGTTTTCCCTTTTTGATTTGCTTAGTTGTGGGTGAAACATACAAAAAAATAAAAAAAAATCAAAATACAAAAAGATGCACTTGCCTCATATGCCTAAAAAGTTTTTCAAGAAGAGAAGTGATTGGAATGTTCTGCATTGGAGAAGTGAGGGTCGACCTTGAGCACTTGTTGTCATGCTCATGGAAACAATGTAGAATTTTTCATGGAAGTTTCTATGTAAATAATTATCCCCTTGTATATATCATTTCGATTATAATAATAATGTGCCAAGCTTTGGTCTTAGGATGATTAGATTGCTTGTTTACTATGTGCAGTACAAAAACAGAAACTTTGTCTGTAGCGCGTGAATTTACTTTTTTTACTGGAAAGTCAAATGGGTCTGAAACTTTTTGCACATTACTTCTGTAAAAATTATTAAAATTTTCATATCTTATTTATAATTTTTTGAGTTGCAGAAGTTTACTAAATTTCCATATTACTACAGACTATCCTGTTTTTGGCAGATTCTGGTTTCTATATGTT
Organism: Triticum aestivum; assembly: GCF_018294505.1. Taxonomy (NCBI): domain Eukaryota; kingdom Viridiplantae; phylum Streptophyta; class Magnoliopsida; order Poales; family Poaceae; genus Triticum; species Triticum aestivum. The sequence goes on from NC_057801.1 coordinate 674,147,889, forward strand.
GTTCGCTTATTTTGATGAATCCATGGGTAGTATTGGGGGGTATGAACCATGGTGAAGTTGGAATACAGTATATAAAGTGCTAATATTAAATTGAAATGAGTTTGCAACAGTACCTAAAGGTAGTGATTTGCTTTATTATACTAACAGATCTCACAAAGTTTTTGTTAAGTTTTGTGTGGATGAAGTGTCCGAAGAATGAGGAGTTACCGATGTAGAAGAATAAAGAGAGGCAAGAGTTCAAGATTGGGGATGCCCAGGGCACCCCAAGTAAATACTTCAAGCATCTAAGCTTGGGGATTCCTCGGTTGGCATCCCATCTTTCTTCTTCAACAATTATCGGTATACCTCGGTTTTTGTTTTGTTCACATGATTTGTGTCCCTTGTATTTTTATTTTTCTTTAGGAACCATGATAGTATGAGATATCCCTTCATTTGTTTGTAGAATTCTTCATGTGCTTCACTTATATCTTTTGAGTATGGTTTTACAGAATGCTTCGTGTGCTTCACTTATATATTTTGAGCTTGGATATTGGTTAGTCTATATTAATTGTAGAATGCTCCATGATCTTCACTTATATCTTTTGGAGTATGAACAATACTATCATCTAAAGTGGGTTTGGAAGAGTGTCATCTTTAGGAATTAGTGATCCCACTATTTTGGAGGGTGTTGAATCTTAGTGTGATATTTATGAAAGTGGATTTGGAAGAGTGTCAACTTTAGTTAGTAATGATTCCACTATTTCGGAAGAGGTTCCAATTGATTATGAGAACAAAGTTGCTATCTATGATGATTAATGTGATTACATGTATGCTATAAAGAATAATGTTAACCATGAAACATGTCATCATGATTTTAATTTTCAATTGGATTATGCCTCACATGACGGTTATTATGTTGAGTTTGCTCCCACTATTCCGAATGAGAAGAATTTTTGCTTATGTGGAGAGTAGTAAAATTTCTATGCTTGCAGATCATGAAAAGAATGTTTTATGTGATGGTTGTATTGTTAAACTCATTCATGATGCTACTGAAAATTATTATGAGGGAGGAATATATGCTTGTAGGAGTTGCAATAATATCAAGTTTCCTCTCTATGTGCTTAAAGTTTTGAAGTTATACTTGTTTTGCCTTCCTATGCTAGCTGATTCTTGTTCCCTTAAATTGTGTGCTCACAAAATCCCTAGGCATAGGAAGTGGGTTAGGTTCAAATTTTCTAGTCATATTGTTCATGATGCTCTCTTTGTGTTTCAATTCTTATCTTTTATATGAGCATCATTGAAATCTTCATGCCTAGCTAAGAGGCATTAAAGAAAAGCGCTTGTTGGGAGACAACCCAATATTTACCTTTACTATTTTTGTGTGTCCAAATGATTAAGCTACTGTAGTAATCATGTTTTATAGCTTTTATTTCAATAAAGTGCCAGGTAAGACCTTTGGGAAGACTTGGGTGAAAGTTAATGTGATCTTGCTGCAAAAAACAGAAACTTTGCGCTCACAAGATTAGCTGTCATATTTTACAGAAGAGTGCTTTTGAGTTGATTATTTTTGCAGAAGATTAATAGACAAATTCCTCACGTCCACCAATTTATTTAAGAATTGTTGGAGTAGCATAAGTATGGTTGTTGTTCAGATCATTACAGACTGTTCTATTTCTAGCAGATTCTGTTTTAATGCATAGTTTGCTTGTTTTCTAGTCTCTATGGCTTATATTGCTCAATATAAATTGTAGAAATGATATGGTACAGTAGGCATTGTGTGAGAAAAATTATGAATCTTGTCTTTGACAGTACCAAAGTGAATGATTTACTCTTTATCATACTAACCCATCTCACGAAGTTCCGTTAAGTTTTGTGTGATTGAAGTTTTCAAGTTTTGAGTGAGATATCGATATGAGGAGAATAAGGAGTGGAAAGACTCTTAGCTTGGGGATTCCCAAGGCACCCCAAGGTAATATTCAAGGAAGACTCAAGCGCCTAAGCTTGGGGATGCCCCGGAAGGCATCCCTTCTTTCGTCTTCAAAACCATCGGTATACCTTACCCGAAGCCATATTTTTATTCGTCACATGATATGTGTTTTCTTGGAGCGTATTTTCATTTTACTTGCTGTTTGAATAAAATCATTGGATCTGAAATATTGAATGAAACATAATCCTCCCATGGCTAGTTAATTATTTGACTACTCAGTGTTCTTCACTTATATCTTTTTGGAGTAGTTTGCCATTTACTCACGTGCTTCACGTATATCCTATGAGTAAATGGTTGAATGAATTGAATGTCATAAATATAAATTTATATATGTTTCATATGCTTATAACATGGGGAGTAATGACTTCACACATAATAAGTATAGGTAGTAAACTTATTGAAAGTCGGCAAACACAACATTGGTCACTTGAACAATTCATGAAAGAATATTAAAGGAAGAGAGATTTCACATATAAATATACTATATTGAACATCTTTTGTAATTGTGAGCACTCATTAAAATATGAAATGCTAAAAGGTTGATGTTGGACAAGGAAGACAACTTAATGGGTCATGTTTTCCTATATCCTAAACGTTATATTGTCTTGGATCATCCAACATGTTGAGCTTGCCTTTCCCTCTCATGCTAGCCAAATTCTTTGCATCAAGTAGAGATAATACTTGTGCTTCCAAACATCCCTTAAATCAGTTTTGCCATGAGAGTCCACCATACCTACCTATGGATTGAGTAACATCCTTCAAGTAACTTGTCATCGTGCATGCAATAAAAATTGCTTCTTAAATATGTATGATCTATTAGTGCGAAGAAAATAAGCTTTATACGAACTTGTGATAGGGAAGAAATAAAAGTGACAGACTGCAGAATAAAGGTCTTTATCACAAGAGGCAATATAAAATGATGTTCTTTTGCATTAAGATTTTGTGCATCCAACCATAAAAGCGCATGACAACCTATGTGATGTCTACTACACAACCTTCTTCTTGTAGACGTTGTTGGGCCTCCAAGTGCAGAGGTTTGTAGGACAGTAGCAAATTTCCCTCAAGTAGATGACCTAAGGTTTATCAATCCGTGGGAGGCGTCGGATGAAGATGGTCTCTCTCAAACAACCCTGCAGCCATATAACAAAGAGTCTCTTGTGTCCCCAACACACCCAATACAATGGTAAATTGTATAGGTGCACTAGTTCGGTGAAGAGATGGTGATACAAGTGCAATATGGATAGTAGATAAAGGTATTTGTAATCTGAAATTATAAAAACAGCAAGGTAGCAAGCGATAAAAGTAAGCGTAAACGGTATTGCAATGGTAGGAAACAAGGCCTAAGGTTCATACTTTCACTAGTGCAAGTTCTCTCAACAATAATAACATAATTGGATCACATAACTATCCCTCAACATGCAACAAAGAGTCACTCCAAAGACACTAATAGCGGAGAACAAACGAAGAGATTATGGTAGGGTACGAAACCACCTCAAAGTTATCCTTTTTGATATATCTATTCAAGAGTCTGTAGTAAAATAACATAGAGCTATTCTTTCCGTTCAATCTATCATAGAGTTCATACTAGAATAACACCTTAAGATACAAATCAACCAAAACACTAATGTCACCTAGATACTCCATTGTCACCTCAAGTATTCGTGGGCATGATTATACGATATGCATCACACAATCTCAGATTCATCTATTCAACCAACACAAAGTACTTCAAAGAGTGCCCCAAAGTTTCTATCGGATAGTCAAGACGAAAACGTGTGCCAGCCCCTATGCATAGGTTCATGGGCGGAACCCGCAAGTTGATCACCAAAACATACATCAAATGGATCACGTGAATATCCCATTGTCACCACAGGTAAGCACGAGAAGACATAGTGTTCTCAAATCCTTAAAGACTCAAACCGATAAGATAACTTCAAAGGGAAAACTCAGTCCATTACAAGAGAGTAGAGGGGGAAAAACATCATAAGATCCAACTATAATAGCAAAGCTCGCGATACATCAAGATCGTGCCATAGAGAGAACACGAGAGAGAGAGAGAGAGAGAGATCAAACACATAGCTACTGGTACATACCCTCAGCCCCGAGGGTGAACTACTCCCTCCTCATCATGGAGAGCGCCGGGATGATGAAGATGGCCACCGGTGAGGGACCCCCCCTCCGGCAGGGTGCCGGAACAGGGTCCTGATTGGTTTTTGGTGGCTACAAAGGCTTGTGGCGGCGGAACTCCCGATCTATCTTCCTCTTCGATGTTTTTAGGGTATATGGGAACATATAGGTGAAAGAAGTCGGTCGGGGGATGCTAGAGGGGCCCACGAGACAGGAGGCGCGCCCAGTAGGGGGGCGGCCCCCACCCTCGTGGCCACCTCGAAGCTTCGTTGGCTTCAACTCCAAGTCTCCTGGATCACGTTCATTCCAAAAATAATGCTCCCGAAGGTTTCATTCCGTTTGGACTCTGTTTGATATTCCTTTTCTTCAAAACACTGAAATAGGCAAGAAAACAGCAATATGGGTTGGGCCTTCGGTTAATAGGTTAGTCCCAAAAATAATATAAAAGTGTATAATAAAGCCCATAATCATCCAAAACAGATAATATAATAGCATGAATGCTTCATAAATTATAGATACGTTGGAGACGTATCAACATCCCCAAGCTTAATTCCTGCTCATCCTCAAGTAGGTAAATGATAAAAGAAAGAATTTAGGAAGTGTGAATGCTAGCAGTTGCATAAGTTTGATCAATGATAATTTCAATCACCTTTTCTAGCATCATTATATGTCATAATAGTAGCTCATCTCATAAAACTTTTCATGATCAAGTAACAAGCTATTCACATGTGAAAGCATAGACCATAAACTTTCTTGAAAACTAGCAAACTTCATTCTTAGTCATCAAACAATTACAATTCATCTTATTTTCAGGAAGGGTCTAAGTCAGAGCTTTGATTTAGCAAACTCCACATACTCAACTATCATATACTCTTCTACAATTGCTAACACTCACGCAATACTTATGGTTATGGAGTTTTAATCAGACACTGAGAAAGATAGGGGCTTATAGTGTTGCCTCCCAACGTATTCACCTTTGGGTGATGTCAACAATAATAGTTCATGCTAACTTACATCCAATTGGATATATATATCAGGATCTTTCCAACACGAGGTGCTTGCCAAAGGATAAAATGAAAAAGGGAAAGGTGAAGATCACCTTGACTCTTGCATAAAGTAAAGACATAAAGTAAAGATAGGCCCTTCGCAGAGGGAAGCAGAGGTTGTCATGCGCTTTTATGGTTGGATGCATAAAATCTTAATGCAAAAGAACATCACTTTATATTGCCACTTGTATATGGACCTTTATTATGCAGTCCGTCGCTTTTATCGCTTCCATAACAAGATCGTATAAAGCTTATTTTCTTCACACTAATAGATCATACATATTTAGAGAGCAATTTTTATTGCATGCACCGATGACAACTTACTTGAAGGATCTTACTCAATCCATAGGTAGGTATGGTGGACTCTCATGGCAAAAACTGGGTTTAAGGATATTTGGAAGCACAAGTAGTATCTCTACTTGGTGCAAGAAATTTTGGCTAGCATGAGGGGGAAAGGCAAGCTCAACATGTTTGAATGATCCATGACAATATACTTTAACTGAGATGTGAGAAAACATAACCCATTACGTTGTCTTCCTTGTCCAACATCAACTCTTTAGCATGTCATACTTAATGAGTGCTCACAATTATAAAAGATGTCTAAGATAGTATATTTATATGTGAAATCTCTCTTCCTTCAATATTCTTTCATGAATTGTTCAAATGACCAATACAATGCTTGCTAACCTTCAATAAATTTACAACCTCTACTTCTTAGATGTGAAGTCATTACTCCCCATGGGATAAGCAAATGAGACATATATAATTTCAGATTTATGACATTCAACTCATTCAACCATTTACTCATAGGATATAAGTGAAGCACACGAGTAAATGACAAACTACTCCAAAAAGATATAAGTGAAGATCAATGAGTAGTTAAATAATTATGCAACTATGTGAAGACTCTCTAACATTTAAGAATTTCAGATCTTGGTATTTTGTTCATACAGCAAGAGAAGCAAAACAAAATTACATTGCAAGGATCGCATGACTCATGTGAAGAAGCAAAAACTTAGGTTCAACCGATACTAACCGATAATTGTTGAAGAAGAAAGGTGGGATGCCTACCGGGGCATCCCCAAGCTTGGATGCTTGAGACTTCTTGAAATATTATCTTGGGGTGCCATGGGCATCCCCAATCTTGAGCTTTTGTGTCTCCTTAATTCCTTTTATATCTCGGTTTCCTAAAACTCGAAAGCTTTATCCACACCAAACTCAACAAGAACTCGTGAGATAAGTTAGTATAAACCAATGCAAAAACCTTGTCATTTTCTACTGTAACAAATCACTAAGAATATTATTCAACATTGCATACTAAATGTCTCTGCATATTTAATACCCCTATCCTCAAATAGAAACATTAAACTAGCAAACATATGCAAACAATGCAAACATAACAGCAATCTGCCAAAACAGTATAGTCTTGAAAGAATGCAAGATTCATCATACTTCCCTAACTCCAAAAATTATGAGAAAAACATTATGTTGTAGAATATTTATCATAGCTCATTATGCAAAAAGTTTCAACATTATATCATTCTCTGACTTTTCTAGGGAATTTTTGCAACAGCGGTAAACTTTCTGTTTTCAAACAGCAACATGTATACTAGCAAAATAAGCATGGTAAAGGCTATACTTGAAATTTTTATTGAAAATATAAATGCAAAAAAATATTCTAAATAACAGAAAACAAATAAAAATAAAATGATGCTCCAAGAAAAACACATATCATGTGGTGAATAAAAATATAGCTCCAAGTAAAGTTACCGATGAACGAAGACAAAAGAGGGGATGCCTTTTGGGGCATCCCCAAGATTAGGCTCTTGGTTGTCCTTGAATATTACCTTGGGGTGCCTTGGGCATCCCCAATGTTAGTCTCTTGCCACTCTTTATTCCGTAGTCCATCGAATCTTTACCTAAAACTTGAAAACTTCAACCACACAAAACTTAACAGAAAACTCGTAAGCTCCGTTAGTATAAGAGAATAAAACCACCACTTAGGTACTGTTGTGAACTCATTATAAATTCATATTGGTGTTAAAACTACTGTATTCCAACTTCTCTATGGTTCATACCCTCCGATACTACTCATAGATTCATCAAAATAAGCAAACAACACATAGAAAACAGAATCTGTCAAAAACAAAACAGTCTGTAGTAATCTGTATCAAACGTATACTTATGGAACTCAAACAATTATGAAATAAATTGATGGACCTGAGTAATTTGTCTATTAATCATCTGCAAAAATAATCAACCTAAAATCACTCTCCAGTAAACAATGGCAGCTATTCTCGTGAGCGCTAAAGTTTCTGTTTTTTACAGCAAGATCACAAAGACTTCACCCAAGTCTTCCCAAAGGTTCTACTTGGCACAACCACTAATTAAAACATAAAAGCACATCTAAACATAGGCTAGATGAATTATTTATTACTAAATAGGAACAAAAATCAAGGAACAAAAATAAATTGGGTTGCCTCCCAACAAGCGCTATCGTTTAACGCCCCTAGCTAGGCATGATGATTTCAATGATGCTCACATAAAAGATAAGAATTGAAACATAAAGAGAGCATCATGAAGAATATGACTAGCACATTTAAGTCTAACCCACTTCCTATGCATAGGGATTTTGTGAGCAAACAACTTATATGAACAATAATCAACTAGCATAGGAAGGCAAAACAAGCATAGCTTCAAAAAATTCAACACATAGAGAGGAAACTTAATATTATTGCAATTCCTACAAGCATATGTTCCTCCCTCATAATAATTTTCAGTAGCATAATGAATGAATTCAACAATATAACCATCACATAAAGTATTCTTTTCATGATCTACAAGCATAGAAATTTTATTACTCTCCACATAAGCAAATTTCTTCTCATGAATAATAGTGGGAGCAAACTCAACAAAATAACTATCATGTGAGGCATAATACAATTGAAAACTAAAATCATGATGACAAGGTTCATGGTTATCATTGTTCTTTATAGCATACATGTCATCACAATAATCATCATAGATAGCAACTCTGTTCTCATAATCAATTGGAACATCTTCCGAAATAGTGGATTCTTCACTAAATAAAGTCATGACCTCTCCAAATCCACTTTCATAATTATCACAATAAGATTCAACACCCTCCAAAATAGTGGGATCAATATTACCTAAATTTGACACTCTTCCAAACCCACTTTCATCAATATAATCAACATAAATAGGAGGCATGCTTTCATCATAGTAAATTTGCTCATCAAAACTTGGGGGACAAAAAATATCATATTCATCAAACATAGCATCCCCAAGCTTGTGGCTTTGCATATCATTAGCATCATGGGTATAAAAAGAATTCATACTAACAACATTCCAATCATGCTCATCATACAAAGATTTAGTGCCAATCATTTTATAGATTTCTTCTTCTAGCACTTGAGCACAATTTTCCTTCCCACCATTCTCACGAAAGATATTAAAAAGATGAAGCATATGAGGCAAACTCAATTCCATTTTTTTATAGTTTTCTTTTATAAACTAAACTAGTGATAAAACACGAAACAAAAAGATTCGATTGCAAGATCTAAAGATATACCTTCAAGCACTCACCTCCCCGGCAACGGCGCCAGAAAAGAGCTTGATGTCTACTACACAACCTTCTTCTTGTAGACGTTGTTGGGCCTCCAAGTGCAGAGGTTTGTAGGACAGTAGCAAATTTCCCTCAAGTAGATGACCTAAGGTTTATCAATCCGTGGGAGGCGTAGGATGAAGATGGTCTCTCTCAAACAACCCTGCAACCAAATAACAAAGAGTCTCTTGTGTCCCCAACACACCCAATACAATGGTAAATTGTATAGGTGCACTAGTTCGGCGAAGAGATGGTGATACAAGTGCAATATGGATAGTAGATAAAGGTATTTGTAATCTGAAATTATAAAAACAGCAAGGTAGCAAGCGATAAAAGTAAGCGTAAATGGTATTGCAATGGTAGGAAACAAGGCCTAAGGTTCATACTTTCACTAGTGCAAGTTCTCTCAACAATAATAACATAATTGGATCACATAACTATCCCTCAACATGCACCAAAGAGTCACTCCAAAGACACTAATAGCAGAGAACAAACGAAGAGATTGTGGTAGGGTACGAAACCACCTCAAAGTTATCCTTTTTGATCTATCTATTCAAGAGTCCGTAGTAAAATAACATAGAGCTATTCTTTCCATTCAATCTATCATAGAGTTCATACTAGAATAACACCTTAAGATACAAATCAACCAAAACACTAATGTCACCTAGATACTCCATTGTCACCTCAAGTATCCGTGGGCATGATTATACGATATGCATCACACAATCTCAGATTCATCTATTCAACCAACACAAAGTACTTCAAAGAGTGCCCCAAAGTTTCTACCGGATAGTCAAGACAAAAACGTATGCCAGCCCCTATGCATAGGTTCATGGGTGGAACCCACAAGTTGACCACCAAAACATACATCAAGTGGATCACGTGAATATCCCATTGTCACTACAGATAAGCACGAGAAGACATACTGTTCTCAAATCCTTAAAGACTCAATCTGATAAGATAACTTCAAAGGGAAAACTCAATCCATTACAAGAGAGTAGAAGGGGAGAAACATCATAAGATCCAACTATAATAGCAAAGCTCGCGATACATCAAGATCATGCCATAGAGAGAACACGAGAGAGAGAGAGAGAGATCAAACACATAGCTACTGGTACATACCCTCAGCCCGAGGGTGAACTAATCCCTCCTCATCATGGAGAGCGCCGAGATGATGAAGATGGCCACCGGTGAGGGATCCCCCCTCCGGCAGGGTAACGGAACAGGGTCCCGATTGGTTTTTGGTGGCTACAGAGGCTTGTGGCGGCAGAACTCCCGATCTATCTTTGTCTTTGAGGTTTTTAGGGTATATGGGAATATATAGGCGAAAGAAGTCAGTCGGGGGATGCTCGAGGGGCCCACGAGGCAGGGGGCGCGCCCCCCACCCTCGTGGCCATCTCGAAGCTTCATTGGCTTCAACTCCTAGTCTCCTGGATAGCATTCGTTCCAAAAATAATGCTCCTGAAGCTTTCATTCCGTTTGGACTCCGTTTGATATTACTTTTCTTCGAAACACTGAAATAGACAAGAAAACTGCAATATGGGTTGGGCCTCCGATTAATAGGTTAGTCCCAAAAATAATATAAAAGTGTATAATAAAGCCCATAATCATCCAAAACAGATAATATAATAGCATGAATGCTTCATAAATTATAGATACGTTGCAGACGTATCACTATGCTTCCCTCTGCGAAGGGCCTATCTTTTACTTTTATCTTCTACCCTTATACAAGAGTCATGGTGATCATCACCTTTCCTTTTAACACTTTTTCCTTTGGCAAGCACTTTGTGTTGGAGCAATCCGGATATATATATCCACTTGGATGTAGGTTTTCATAAATTATTATTGTTGACATTACCCTTGAGGTAAAAGGTTGGGAGGCAAAACTATTAGCCCCTATCTTTCTCTATGTCCGATTAAAACTTTGAAACCATAAATATCACATGAGTGTTAACAATTGTGAAAGATTAAATGATAGTTGAGTATGTGGAGTTTGCTGAACAAAAGCTCTTACATAGACCCTTCACAAAAATAAGATGAATTGCAATTGTTTGATGACTAAGAGCATGTTTTGTTAGTTTTCAAGGAAGTTTGTGATCTATACTTTAACTTGTGAATAGCTTGTTACTTGATCATGAAAAGTTTTATGAGTTGAGCTACTGTTATGATATATACTGATGCTAGAAAAAGTGACTGAAACTACCATGATCAAACTTAAGTGCTTGCTAGCATTCACACTTCATAAATTATTTCTTTTATCATTTACCTACTCGAGGACAAGCAGGAATTAAGCTTGGGGATGCTGATACGTCCCCAACGTATCTATAATTTATGAAGTATTCATGCCATGTTTACAATAGTTTTATATGATTTTGGTATGATTTTATTAGAACTAACCCGGACTGACATTGTTTTCAGCAGAACTACCGTGGTGTTGTTTTTGTGCAAAAATAAAAGTTCTCAGAATGCGCTAAAAATCAACGGAGATTTTTTATGGAAAATATAAAAAATACTGGAACAAAAATCTACCAGAGGGGAGTCCCGAGGGACCCACGATGGTGGAGGGCGCGCCCACCCTCCTAGGGTGCGCCCTGTGCCTCGTGGACTCCCCGTGGGGCCCCCTGACTTGTCCTCAAGGCCAACCTCTCCTATAAATGTCCAAACTTCCAGAAAATAACCTAGATGGAAAGTTCCGCCACAGCAAGCCTTTGTAGCCCTGAGAAATCAATCTAGGCCCTCTCTGGGGAAGGATCTCAGAGGGGCCATCATCGCCATGAAGGCCAAGGACCAGAGGGGGAACCTCTTCCCATCCAGGGGGAGGCCATGGAGGAGGAAGCACAAGGGGGATAACCTCTCCTCCTCTCTCTTGATGGCGCCGGAGTGCCATCGGGAGGGGAATCATCGCCGCGGTGATCGTCTTCATCAACATCACCATCATCATCACCATCCTCATCTCTTTTACACGGTCCACTCTCCCACACCCCGCTGTAATCCCTACTTGAACATGGTGCTTTATGCCACATATTATGATCCAATGATGTGTTGCCATCCTATGATGTTTTGAGTAGATATACTTTGTCTTTGGGTTGATTGATGATCTAGATTAATATGAGTTGTATGTTTTATTTTGGTGCTGTCCTATTGTGCCCTCCGTGTCGCGCAAGCTTGAGGGATTCCCGTTGTAGGGTGTTGCAATACGTTCATGATTCGCTTATAGTGGGTTGCTTGAGTGACAGAAGCATAAACCGAGTAAGGGGGTTGTGGCGTATGGGATAAAGGGGACTTGATATGTTAAAGCTATGGTTGGGTTTTACCTTAATGATCTTTAGTAGTTGCGGATGCTTGCTAGAGTTCCAGTCATAAGTGCATATGATCCAAGAAGAGAAAGTATGTTATCTTACGCCTCTCCCTCATGAAATTGCAATGACGACCATCGGTCTTGTTAACAATTGACTAGGATAATTCCGCACACCGACCCATCATTATTCCACACTCGCTATTTATAATATTTAGTAATATATTCTAACTTTATGATAACATCACCTACTTTTATATTTTAGATCTCCGATATCATGCAAAGTTATCCTCTTCATACCCACAATGTAGTTTTATTTCTCGTTTCTAGTTGGAAGCAAACGTTCGGTGTACGTAGAGTCATATCAGTGGTAGATAGGACTTGAGAGAATATTGATCTTACCTTTAGCTCCTTCTGGGTTCGACACTCCATACTTATCACTTCCACCTTTGGGAATTGCTATGATGATTCCTTGCACTTGGGGATTATCAGTGCTTAGGAGAAGCCCTGTGGAGAACACTTCACCATCACCATCACCACGTTGTCGTGCTGATGGAACCTATCTACTACCTCGACATCTTGCTGGATCAAGAAGGCGAGGGATGTCACCGAGTTGAACGTGTGCAGAACACGGAGGTGTCGTGCATTCGGTACTTGATCGGTTAAAGCGCGAAGAAGTTCGACTACATCAACAGGGTTGTGCAACGCTTACGCTTACGGTCTACGAGGGTACGTAGACACACTCTCCCCCTCGTTGCTATGCATCTCCATGGATAGATCATTGCATGTACGTAGATTTTTTTTGTTTTCCATGCAACGATTCCCGACAGTATCGGTCCGTCGTGTGGTCTGGGCATGTTTTTTTTCCGCAAACTGGAGACAAATTGAGGGGCTTTGCGAGCGTTCGGATCGCTGGCAAGGCCGTGTTTGACCGGTCTGGCCCACCAGATTCCCCTTGCTCGCCCAGGCGTGCTTCCCGCCCAAAACAGCCAGCGTTGCTCCAGAGCACCAATGCCTCATTCGTGCCCGATCAGAGCGAACATGACCTCTCACTAGTGCCATCACTGAAGCGGCGCGCCGGCCGAGAGAGCGACACCCGCGCTGCTTCCTGGTCCACGTGACTACTCCAAGTTCAAACGACACCACGACCGTCCTCCGTCCATTTGCCGCCCACATTAATAACACATGGTCGTCAAGGAACCTACTCCTTCATTGATACATCCATTTTGCATCATGCTTTTATATTGATATTTATTGCATTATGGGTTGTTATTACACGTTATATCACAATACTTATGCCTTTTCTCTCTTACTTTATAAGGTTTACATGAAGAGGGAGAATACTGGCAGCTAGAATTCTGGACTGGAAAAGGAGCAAATATTAGAGACCTATTCTGCACAACTCCAAAAGTCCTAAAACTTCATAGATAATATTTTTGGAATATGTATAAAATGTTGGGCGAATAAAGCACCAGAGGGTGGCCACCTGCGATCCAAAAGGGTGGAGGGCGCGCCCTACCCCCTAGGCGCGCCCTCCGGTCTTGTGGGCCCCCTGGCATGTCCTCGATGCCCATCTTCTGCTAGATGGTGTGTTTTGACCTGGAAAAAAATCAGAAGGAAGCTTTTAGGACGAAGCGCCACCGTCTCAAGGCGGAACCTGGGCAGAACCAATCTAGGGCTCCAGCGGGGCAGTTTTGCTGGGGAAACATCCCTCCGGGAGGGGGAAATCATCGCCATCGTCATCATCGTCGATCCTCTCATCAAGAGGGGGTCAATATTCGTCAACATCTTCACTAGCACCATCTCCTCTCAAACCCTAGTTCATCTCTTGTATCTGATCTTTGTCTCAAAACCACAGATTGGTACATGTGGGTTGCTAGTATAGTGTTGATTACTCCTTGTAGTTGATGCTAGCTGGTTTATTCAGTGGAACATATGTTTAGATCCTTAATGATAATTAATACTCCTCTAATTATGAACATGAATATGCTTTGTGAGTAGTTACGTTTGTTCCTGAGGACATGGGAGAAGTCTTGTTATAAGTAATCATGTGAAATTCCTATTCGTTCGATATTTTGATGAGATGTATGTTGTCTTTCCTCTAGTGGTGTTATGTGAACGTTGACTAAATGACACATCACCATGATTTGGGCCTAGGGGAAGCCATTGGGAAGTAATAAGCGGAAGATGGGTTGCTAGAGTGACAGAAGCTTAAACCCTAGTTTATGCGTTGCTTCGTAAGGGGATGATTTGGATCCATATGTTTCATGCTATGGTTAGGTTTACCTTAATTCCTCTTTCGTAGTTGCGGATGCTTGTGAGAGGGGTTAATCATAAGTGGGAGGCTTGTCCAAGGAAGGGCATCACCCAAGCACTGGTCCACCCACATATCAAATTATCAAAGTAATGAACGTGAATCATATGAGCATGATGAAAACTAACTTCACAATAATTCCCATGTGTCCTCAGCAGCGCTTTGCTTTATATAAGAGTTCGTCCAGGCTTGTCCTTTTCTACAAAAAGTATTTTTCAACCTTGCTTCACCTTGTTTACTTTTGGTACTTGTTACCCATCACGAATTATCTTATCACAAAACTATCTATTATGGATAATTTCAGTGCTTGCAGAGAATACCTTGCTAAAAACCGCTTGTCATTTCCTTCTGCTCCTCGTTGGGTTCGATATTCTTACTTATCGGAAGGACTACGATAGATCCCCTATATTTTTGGGTCATCAAGACTGTTTTTGGGCGCTGTTGCCGGGGAGTGAAGCGCCTTTGGTAAGTGGAATTTGGTAAGGAAACATTTATATAGTGTGCTGAAATTTACTGTCACTTGTTACTATGGAAAATAATCCTTTGAGGGGCTTGTTCAGGGTATCTTCACCTTGACCAGAAGAGCAAAGAGTTGCTCCACAACCTACTGCACCTACTGAAAATAATTATTATGAAATTCCTTCAGGTATGATAGAGAAACTGCTAGATAATCCTTATGAAGGAGATGGAACATTACATCCTAATATGCACCTAATCTATGTGGATGAAGTTTGTGGATTATTTAAGCTTGTAGGTATGCCCGAGGATGTTGTCAAGAAGAAGGTCTTACCTTTATCTTTGAAGGGAAAGTCACTGACATGGTTTAGGCTATGTGATGATATTGGATCAAGGTACTAGAACCGATTGAAATTGGAATTTCATCAGAAGTTTTATCCTATGCATCTGGTTCATCATGATCGGAACTATATATACAATTTTTGGCCTCGTGACGGAGAAAGTATCGCTCAAGCTTGGGGGAGGCTTAAGTCAATTCATGCCCCAATCATGAGCTCTCAGGAGAAATTATTATTCAAAAAATTTATGCTCGGCTTTCTCATAATGATCGATCCATGCTCGATACTTCTTGTGCTGGTTCTTTGATGAAGAAAACTATTGAATTCAAATGGGACTTATTGGAAAGAATTAAACGCAACTCTAAAGATTGGTAACTCAATGAAGGTAAGGAGTCAGGTATAAACCTTAAGTTTGATTGTGTTAAATCTTTTATGGATACTGATGCTTTTCGTGATTTTAGCACTAAATATGGACTTGACTCTGAGATAGTGGCTTCTTTCTGTGAATCTTTTTCTACTCATGTTGATCTCCCTAAGGAGAAGTGGTTTAAATATCATCCTCCCATTGAAATTAGAGTAGTAGAACCTATTAAAGTTGAAGAAGAAACTATTACTTATAATGTTGATCCGATTGTTCCTACTGCTTATATTGAGAAACCACCTTTTCCTGTTAGAATAACGTATCATGCTAAAGCTTCAACTATGGTTCGTAAGAGTTATACTAGAACACCTACACCCCACTGAGCAAATTAAAGTTGAACCTAGTGTTTCTATGGTTAAAGATCTCTTGGTTGATAATATTGATGGGCATGTTATTTATTTCTGTCATGAAGCTACTAGAATTACTAAACCCGATACTAAATGTCGGGGAAGCTGATCCACGAACACCTATGGGACCGGCGGACCGAGCCCCTTTCGGTTCGGCGGGGGGCGGAGATCGCACGAAGAGCGGATCGAGGCGAAGCACACGAGCAGTTTACCCAGCTTCGGAGCTCTCCGGAGAGATAATACTCCTACTGCTGCATGTCTGAGTGTATTGAGTTCTAGCTCGGGAGCGCTGAGTGCTACAGTACACACTAGCTGCTAACGAGACCAAGCGTGAGCGTTTTTCTGCCTTCGAACCCCTCTCTACGTTGCGCATGGGCCTCCTTTTATATGCTAAAGGGGTCTCCGACAGGTGGCAACGTAGACAAGGGTAAAAATGGAAAAGGAATTGCGGTTGGTACAACTACCTGTACAGTGTATCATACCTAACCCTGATGGCAGGGGACAAAGGCACTAAATGCCCGTCTACGTCGCCCAAATAGTGCACAAAGGGACCGTCAGGGACGCCACCGCTCGCCACGATGGCAATCTTGTCAGTGTCGCTTGCCACCGCGCACCGCTGGCTGCACAGCCTCTTGCCACGCGCGCCTGGAAAGGCCCCAGGGCGACACGTTGGTGGATGTGCTGGAGCGCGAGTACAGAGTGGTAGCTTGCCGCGGCAAGCGCCTTGCCGCGGTCGTTGTCTTATCGCGTCCGGAAGCTTGTCGCTCACCGGGCCTCGCTGGGACGCGTGGCGCATCGCGGCAAGTTCCTTGAGATGCCTTGGTTGGCCTTCCCGGCAAGCTCCTCTTGCCGGGGCCTTGCCTCCTTGGCTTGAATACTTTGTTCTTGAATGGCTCCAAAGGAACCATGGAGGACCTTGGCGGTCACCCGGCAAGCCTTGCCACGGGGTGCTGCCACTGCCCGTGCACAAGTTCGGGATACTAGGGTACCCCTACTCTAGTACACCGACAGGAGCCCCCGGGCCTGGGCCACACACGGTGCCGAGCGCTGTTGGGCCAGGCCCAAAACAGGGCACGGGCACGCGCGGCCTGGGTTACGCCGTATCTCACTCTGTATCCTCCGCGCCCTCCTCGAACGGCATGCGTCGAATGCGGCGTCGTGGGAGAGATCGTGGAGCACTGGACCGAGGGTCTCGTGGATGTTGCCGCAGCCATCGACGGGGAGCTGGCGCAGCTGGGGATGGAGGATCTCGGGTATTCCTCCGATGAGCACCTCCAACCCAGCGCCAAGCTCAGCTTGTTCTTCAAAGGCGTGGCGACGGCCCTCCAGCGACTCCGGGAGAAAATGCCAAAGCAGCTGGCCGACGAGTCGCGCAAAATCTATGCGGGAGCTCTTCAAAAGGTGCTGGTGAAGGTGGCCTTCCGCAACCCATGCCTCAACCTCACCAACGTCCTCAGGACCTTGCCGCCGGATGCTGATCTGGAAGCGCTCAAGACCCTTGTCGCACCCATTGTGGACAAGGTGAGCGGGATCAAGAGGGTTGAGGGAGATCGCGTAGATTAGGCCGCCCGTTTTCTCTTTTTCTTGTCGCTACTGGTCATGTTATGAGAACAATCTGTTAGAGCTGCGACAAGCTATCTTATAATATGACTCTATTTTGGGTAGCGATTGCTATGTTATTTCCTTTACTTGATTCCTTCCTTTGTATGTTTTTTCCCTACGCTTTTAGGGAACTTGTCGGCGCAGGCACCTTAGCCACGAGCGCTGAGTGCGGGACGTCAGCAGCCTGCTGGCGGTGCTGCTACCGACAAGAAACCTTGTCGCAACTAGTCGCAGCTCACTTAAGTTGTTGAGCAGACTCAAAACAAAGTAAGGGCGCAACTAGCTACGAGTTGGTTCCTCCGCGCACAGGTTTTCCATACAAAGCACGGTCGTTCAAGGAAGATAACTTAAAATTTTTAAAACTGATTGCTCAAACTTTAGCAACTTAGCTTTTCTGTCATTTGCTTCCCGGTAAGGCGAAACTTCCTCGAACGACGCTTGGTCCACACCATTATCTTCTCCTTTCCCCCGGCAAACTTGTGGGCGAGGGAACCTTCCCTTCTTTGAGAAAGAGAAAGAAGAGAAAATAAAGATATGGGGCCTTATGGCTCGTTATTGCTTACCGGGGTTAGGCGTTGCACAAAGTGTCAGATAACGCATGCAAAGAAAAGTAGAAAGCATGAAATTGACAAGATGTGCGGAGCACATGAGCTTTACTTATGCACGGGGTCTGCGCCCGGCTTTGTACAAAGGATTACATGCAACATCGGCAAGACTTGTACAAAAGGTGGTTGCCGGAACAGGTTCCGGCAACCACGCCTTACGGGTAAAACTTACGAAGATGCTCAATGTTCTAGGAGTTACTCACCGGAATGCCATCTTCGGTCTCAAGGTGGACAGCGCCAGGCCTAGTGACTCGTTTCACCCGGTAAGGGCCTTCCCACTTCGGCGTCAACTTGTTGGAATTCTTGGCGGACTGAACGCGCCGAAGAACAAGGTCGCCTTCCTCGAGACTTCTGGCATTAACTTTGCGGCTATGGTAGCGGCGCAAAGCTTGCTGGTATCGAGCAGCTCGTATAGCGGCCTGAAGACGGTCCTCCTCAAGGAGCAGCGCGTCATCTTGTCGCAACTGCTCTTGCTCAAGCTCATCATAAGCGAGCACTCGAGGTGACCCGTATACGAGTTCCGTGGGGAGAACTGCCTCTGCTCCATGGACTAGAGCGAAAGGTGTCTGGCCAGTGGCTCGATTTGGCGTCGTCCTGACCGACCAAAGAACCACCGACAGCTCCTCAATCCAGTTCTTTCCGCACTTGTGCAGCCTGTCGAAAGTCCTGGTCTTGAGCCCGCGCAGCACTTCAGCATTCGCCCTCTCCGCTTGACCGTTACTTCTCGGATGAGCAACAGAAGCGAAGCAGACCTTGGCGCCAAGATCTTGGACGTACCGCATGAAGGTGCGGCTCGTGAATTGCGTGCCATTGTCGGTGATGATCCTGTTAGGGATCCCGAAGCGGCAAACAATCGACCTGAAGAACTTGACTGCTGACTGTGCTGTCACCTTCCTTACTGCTTCCACTTCTGGCCACTTTGTGAACTTGTCGATTGCAACGTACAAGTACTCAAAGCCCCCGACAGCTCGGGGAAGGGGACCGAGGATGTCGAGCCCCCAGACCGAAAATGGCCAGGATAAAGGGGTCATCTCGAGAGCTTGAGCTGGCTGGTGTATCTGCTTGGAATGGAACTGGCACGCTTCACACTTGGTTACTTGTGCAGTTGCATCCTGGAGGGCTGTCGGCCAAAAGAAACCTTGCCAGAACGCTTTGCCGGCAAGTGCTCTTGCGCCAATGTGGTGACCACATATGCCTCCATGTATCTCTGCCAACAGCTTTTGTCCGTCTTCCCGATGAATACACTTCAATTTCACGCCGTTGAGTCTTCTTCTGTACAGTGTGTTGTCGACAAACTGGTACATACTTGACTGCCGGGCTACTCTTTCCGTTTCTTCTTGCTCTTCGGGAAGTTCTCCTGTCTGAAGGAAACGGACAATCTGTTGTGCCCATGCTGGAGCTTGCGGCTCGACAACAAGGACTAAAGGCACATCTGTTGCTGCGGGAACATCTGCTTCTACGGCGAGAACCTGCGGCTCAGCCGGAGCTTGACGTTCCCCGGCAAGCTTGCCGGAGCAAAACTTGGCGGGAGCGTCTGCTTCAACAGAACATACTGCTCCTCAGCACCCTTGGTATTGATCTTGAGGACCTTCTTGGCGGCGGCTTCGGGGAGCTCTGCCGGAAAATAGTCACCAGAAATCAACTTCCTCTTCTTGCTCTGTCGTTCGGAAGAACTTGGCGCTGATCGCGACGAGCTCGTGGATCTTATGATGCGGTGGAGTCGCTGTCGAGGTGGATCCGGCGAGTCGGCGATCTTGGCCTTCGGGGTGGAGAGTGCATGGTGGTTGCACCCCCACCGGTTTCGTCGCCATCGGCTCCTACCCGGCAGTCCTGCCGCGGCAGCGATGTACTCAGCTGCCGCGGAGCGTCGCCATTGGCGAAGCCGATGAGACTCTGAATGGTGGCCCTCCATTCATCGATCTTGTCTGCCGTTGGAGGGTAATCCAGGAGCAGTTGAGCTCGCGCCAAAGCTTCTGTTGGAGTGGTGGGCGGCAGTGGCGAACGGTGCGAGGAGCGGGATATGCTCGGACTTCTAAATATGTTAGAAGGAGCAGTATCCCGTCCAGGCGACCGTGCCTCGCTCGTGCTAGCATGTTGGCGTGCATGCTGGTCTTGAGCACCCCGAGATCCACCAGCTCGATCTTGGTCCAACGAACGTATGGCCCTGCGAATACCATGACGTTGTCGGTCCTGCGCCTCCTGAGATGGGCGCGGTGCATGTACGGACGCCGAGGTCTGCGCAGCCTTGTCCTTGGACCTAGCAGCACCGTGAGCTCCCTCGTCGATGCCCGTTCTTCCGCCGGCGTCTACCCCACCACCCGTTTGCTCCGGTGGTGGTGGGATCGACGTGGACGGAATAGCTGTCACCGAAGCCTTCTTCTTCGGTGGCATGTCGATGAAGAAGATGAAGATCTAGCTCGTGTGAACGCCGGATCAGGTTCACACAACCTCAACGCCCCGTACCTGGCGCGCCAAAGATGTCGGGGAAGCTGATCCACGAACACCTATGGGACCGGCGGACCGAGCCCCTTTCGGTTCGGCGGGGGGCGGAGATCGCACGAAGAGCGGATCGAGGCGAAGCACACGAGCAGTTTACCCAGCTTCGGAGCTCTCCGGAGAGATAATACTCCTACTGCTGCATGTCTGAGTGTATTGAGTTCTTGCTCGGGAGTGTTGAGTGCTACAGTACACACTAGCTGCTAACGAGACCGAGCGTGAGTGTTTTTCTGCCTTCGAACCCCTCTCTACGTTGCGCATGGGCCTCCTTTTATATGCTAAAGGGGTCTCCGACAGGTGGCAACGTAGACAAGGGTAAAAATGGAAAAGGAATTGCAGTTGGTACAACTACCTGTATAGTGTATCATACCTAACCCTGACGGCAGGGGACAAAGGCATTAAATGCCCGTCTACGTCGCCCAAATAGTGCAAAAAGGGACCGTCTAGGACGCCACCGCTCGCCACGATGGCAATCTTGTCAGCGTCGCTTGCCACCGTGCACCGCTGGCTGCACAGCCTCTTGCCACGCGCGCCTGGAAAGGCCCCAGGGCGACACGTTGGTGGATGTGCTGGAGCGCGGGTACAGAGTGGTAGCTTGCCGCGGCAAGCGCCTTGCCGCGGTCGTTGTCTTGTCGCGTCCGGAAGCTTGTCGCTCACCGGGTCTCGCCGGGACGCGTGGCGCGTCGCGGCAAGTTCCTTGAGATGCCTTGGTTGGCCTTCCCGGCAAGCTCCTCTTGCCGGGGCCTTGTCTCCTTGGCTTGAATACTTTGTTCTTGAATGGCTCCAAAGGAACCATGGAGGACCTTGGCGGTCACCCGGCAAGCCTTGCCGTGGGGTGCTGCCACTGCCCGTGCACAAGTTCGGGATACTAGGGTACCCCTACTCTAGTACACCGACACTAAAGATAAACATAGACCTGTTGTTGGCATGCCTATTGTTTCTGTTAAAATAGGAGATCATTGTTATCATGGCTTATGTGATCTGGGTGCTAGTGTGAGTGCAATTCCTTATACCTTGTACCAAGAAATTATGAATGATATTGCACCTGCTGAGTTATAAGATATTGATGTTACTATTAAGCTTGCCAATAGAGATACGATATCACCAATTGGTATTGTTAGAGATGTTGAAGTCTTGTGTGGGAAAATTTAATACCCTACTGATTTTCTTGTTCTTGGTTCCCCACAAGATGATTCTTGTTCTTGGTTCACCAATTGGTAGACCTTTCCTGAACACTGTTAATGCTAAGATAGACTGTGAGAAAGTTATTGCTATTGTGGTTTAGGGGATATGTCTCATGATTTTAATTCCTCCAAATTTCGTAGACAACCCCATGATAAAGAATTGCCCGGTAGGGATGCAATTATTGGTCTTGCTCCTATTGCCGTGCCTCCTATTGATCCTTTAGAACAATATTTGCTAGACCATGAAAAAGATATGTTTATGAATGAAAGAAGGGAAATAGATGAAATATTCTTTAATCAAGGGCTTGTTTTGAAACACAATTTGCCTGTAGAAATCCTTGGGGATCCACCTCCACCCAAGGGTGATCCCGTGTTTGAGCTTAAACAATTACCTAATACTTTGAAATATGCTTATCTTGATGAAAAGAAGATATATCATGTTATTATTAGCGCTAACCTTTCAGAGCATGAAGAAAAGAAATTATTGAAAACTCTGAATAAGCACCGTGCCGCTATTGGATATACTCTTGATGATCTTAAGGGCATTAGTCCCACTCTATGTCAGCACAAAATTAATTTGGAGGCCGATGCTAAACCAGTTGTTGATCACCAGCGAAGGTTAGATCCTAAAATGAAAGAAGTGGTAAGAAATAAAATACTAAAGCTTCTGGAGGCAGGTATAATTTATCCTATTGCTGATAGTAGATGGGTAAGTCTTGTTGATTTTGTCCATAAGAAGGGAGGTTTTACTGTTGTTCCTAATGATAAGAATGAATTGATTCCACTAAGAATTGTTACAGGTTATAGAATGGTAATTGATTTCCACAAATTAAATAAAGCTACTAGAAAAGATCATTACCCTCTACCTTTTATTGATCAAATGCTAAAAAATACTATCCAAACATACACATTTTTGCTTTCTAGATGGTTATACTAGTTTCTCTCAAATACTTGTGTCAAAAGATGATCAGGAAAACACTACTTTTACTTGCCTTTCGGTACTTTTGCTTATAGAGGTATGCCTTTTGGTTTATGCAATGCACTTGCTACCTTTTAAAGATGTATGACTGCTATATTCTCTCACTTTTGTGAAAGGATTGTTGAGGTTTTCGTGGATGATTTCTCCATTTACAGAACTTCTTTTGATGATTGCTTAAGCAATCTTGATTGAGTTTTGCAGAGATGTGAAGAAACTAGTCTTGTCTTGAATTGGGAGAAGTGTCACTTTATGGTTAATGAAGGTATTGCCTTGGGCATAAATTTTTTGAAAGGGGTATTGAAGTTGATAAAGCTAAAGTAGATGCTATTGAAAAGATGTCGTCTCCTAAAGAGGTATAACAAGTTTCCTTGGTCATGCTGGTTTCTATAAGAGGTTTATTAAAGACTTCTCTAAAATTTCTAGGCCTCTCACTAATCTCTTGCAAAAAGATGTTCCTTTTGTTTTTGATGATGATTGTGTAGAAGCATTTGAAATACTTAAGAAGGCCTTGATTTTAGCACCTATTGTTCAGCCACCTGATTGGAATTTACCCTTTGAAATTATGTGTGGTGCTAGTGATTATGCTGTTGGTGTTGTTCTAGGGCAAAGAGTTGGTAAGAAATTGAATGTTATTCATTATGAGTAAAACTCTAGACAGTGCCCAGAGAAAGTATGCTACTACTGGAAAGGAATTTTTAGCAGTTGTTTTCGCTTGTGATAAGTTTAGATCTTATATTGTTGATTCCAAAGTACTGTTTTCACACTGATCATGCTGCTATTAAATATCTTATGGAAAAGAAAGATGCTAAACCTAGACATATCAGATGGGTTCTCTTGTTACAAGAATTTGATTTGCATATTATTGATAGAAAGGGAGCTGAGTACCCCCGTTGCAGACAACTTGTCTAGGTTACAAAATGTTCTTGATGACCCACTGCCTATTGATGATAGTTTTCCTGATGAGAAACTAGCTGTCATAAATGCTTCTCGTAGTACTCGAGGGTATGCTGATTATGCTAATTACATTGTTGCTAAATTTATACCACCTAGTTTCACATACCAGCAAAAGAAAAAGTTTCTCTATGATTTAAGACATTACTTTTGGGATGACCCACACCTTTATAAAGAAGGAGTAGATGGTGTTATTAGACGTTGTGTACCTGAGCATGAACATGAACATATTGTATGCAAGTGTCACTCCGAGGCTTATGGAGGACACCACGCTGGAGACAGAACTGCACATAAGGTATTGCAATCCGGTTTTTAATGGCCTACTCTATTCAAAGATGCTCGTAAGTTTGTCTTGTCTTGTGATGGATGCTGGAGAATTGGTAAATGTCAGGAAATGCCTATGAATTATTCACTTGTTATTGAACCATTTAATGTTTGGGGCTTTGATTATATGGGACCTATTCCTTCCTCTAATGGGTATACACATATTTTAGTTGTTGTTGATTATGTTACTAAGTGGGTAGAAGCTATTCCAACTAGTAGTGCTGATCATAACACCTCTATTAAGATGCTTAAATAAGTTATTTTTCCGAGGTTTGGAGTCCCTAGATATTTAATGACTAATGGTGGTTCACATTTTATTCATGATGCTTTCCGTAAAATGCTTACTAAATATGATGTTAACCATAGAATTGCATCTCCATATCATCCTCAGTCTAGTGGTCAAGTAGAATTGAGTAATAGGGAGATTAAATTGATTTTGCAAAAGACTATTAATAGATCTAGAAAGAATTGGTCCAAGAAACTTGATGATGCATTATGGGCTTATAGAACTGCTTATAAAAATCCTATGGGTATGTCTCCGTATAAAATGGTTTATGGAAAGGCTTATCACTTACTGATACGTCTCCATCGTATCTATACTTTTTTATTGTTTAATGCCAATATTATACAACTTTCATACACTTTTGACAACTTTTTATATGATTTATTGGACTAACCTATTGATCCAGTGCCCAGTGGCAGTTCCTATTTTTTGCATGTTTTTGTATCGCAGAAATTCCATATCAAACAAAGTCCAAGCGCGATAAAAATTGATGGAGAATAATTTTGGAATTTATGTGATTTTTGGGAGGTGGAATCAAGCAAACGGGGGTCCATAGAGCCCACAACCCACCAGGGCGCACCAGACAGGCACGCCCTGGTGTGTCGTGCCCTCCTCGAACTTCGGTTGAGGACCTTCTTCTGGCGCAAGAAAGATAATTTATGGAAAAAATCATGTAAAAATCTCAGCGGAATCAAAGTTACGGATCTCCGGGAATTTAAGAAACCGTGAAGGGCTAGATCTAGGGAACGCGAAACAGAAGAGAACAAAGAGGGAGATCCAATATCAGAGGGACTCCCGCCCCTCCACCGCCATGGAGGCCATGGACTAGAGGGGAAACCCTCATCCCATCTAGGGGGAGGCTAACAAAGAAGAAGAAGGAGGGGGGCTCTCTCCCCCTCTCTCCCGGTGGCGTCGGAGTGCCGCCGGGGCAAGGATTGTGATGGCGATCTACTTCAACAATCTTGCTACCATGAACACCAACTTTCTCCCCCTCTATGCAGCGGTGTAACACCCCTTCTCCCTGTTGTAATCTCTACTTAAACATGGTGCTCAACTCCATATATTATTTCCCAATGATCTATGGTTATCCTATGATGTTTGAGTAGATTCGTTCTGTCCTCTGGGCTAATCGTGATCTTGGTTGGTATGAGTGTATATTTTGTTTATGGTGCTGTCCTACAGTGCCCTCCGTCTCGCGCAAACATGAGGGTTCCCCGTTGTAGGGTGTTGCAATATCTTCATGGTTTGCTTATTGTCAGTGTTGCGGGGGTGACAGCAGCCTAAACGTGGATAAGTGGGTTATGGCGTATGGGAGTAAAGAGGACTTGATACTTAATGCTATGGTTGGGTTTCACGAACTTAATGATCTTTAGTAGTTGCGGATGCTTGCTAGAGGTCCAATCATAAGTGCATATGATCCAAGTAGAGAAAGTATGTTAGCTCATGCCTCTCCCTCATATAAAATCACAAGAATGATTATCGGTACTTGTTATCGATTGCCTAGGGACAAATGACTTTCTTGTTGACAAAAGCAATCTAATTTTACTACCTTGCATTTTATTCATAGTTTTATTCTCGCAAAGTACTCATAGTTTTATTCTTGCAAAATAGTTTCATACTTGTTTTAGGTAAAGCAAACGTCAAGTGTGCGTAGAGTTGTATCGGTGGTCGATGGAACTTGAGGGAATATTTGTTCTACCTTTAGCTCCTCATTGGCTTTGACACTCTTATTTATGGAAGAAGGCTACAAACGATCCCCTATTGTGGCATATCAATGCCTTTTACTGGCACTATTGCCGGGGAGCAATAGCGTGGGGTGAATATACTCGTGTGTGCTTGTTTGCTTTATCACTAGGTAGTTTTTATTTTCTGTTCTAAGTTCTCTATATTTATTTATGGATATGGAACAAGAAACACCAAAAAAATTAGTCGTACTTGCTACTCATGGAGATGGGGAACCTCCTAAAATCCTCAATGCTCGTTATGTGAAAAATATTATGTACTACTTTGATAATCCTGGGAAAACCCCATTCAACTTGATAATGGGAGTAACATTGGATCAACGTGAATACTTTAGGGATTATCGCTTGACTCATAAAGGGATTTTTTATGGGATCAAATTCATATGTTGCATTGGTATGCTCGGGAGCTATGCTTGAGATATGATTATACTTTGTTGCTCTAGGATGAATGCTCCACATCTTCCCTTTTCATGCAAATTTAATGATAATGAAACCTTGGCTTCTTATGCTAATGGTATATACGATTACTATGATGTGGAACGAATAGAAGAATTTATTGCTTTTAAGGGTGCTTATGAAACTGAATCTTTATTTGAAAAGTTTGAAGATTTTGATGATTCAGTTTATAGACCTGAAAATTTTGCTATCCTTGAATATTGCTACGATAATTATAAAAACAATACCAATATTGATGCATTTATTGAGAAAGTCTCCAATAAGAGATTAATATTTTGCAGGAGTCCATGGAAGAAGGAATTGATGAAAATGTGAGCTCATTGGATGAAAAAGATGATGAGGAGAGCGAAGAACAAAAGGAGGAAGAGCAGATTGATCACCCGTGCCCACCTTCTAATGAGAGTAACTCTTCAACTCATACATTGTTTAATGTCCCTTCGTTCTTACCGAAGGATGAATGCTATGATAATTGCTATGATCCTGTTGATTCTTTTGAAATACCCCTTTTTGATGAACTTGATGCTTGCTATGCTTGTGGCCTAGATGCCAATATGAATTATGCTTATGGAGATGAACTTGCTATGGTTCCTTATATTAAGAATGAAATTTTGTTGCTATTGCACCTATACATGATAATCCTATTATCTTTTTGAATTCTCCCAACAACACTATATTGGAGAAGTTTGCTCTTATTAAGGATTACATTGATGGGTTGCCTTCTACCGTTGCACATGATAATTTTGAGGAATGTAATATGCATGTGCCTGCTGCTCCTACTTGCAATTATTATGAGAGAGGAACTACATCTCCACCTCTCTATGTTTCCAACACGATAAAATTGCAAGAAACTACTTATGTATTGGCCTTTACTTGATGTGCATGAATTATTCTTGTATGACATATCTATGCATAGGAAGAGAGTTAGACTTTGTCATTGCTTGATATATGTTGCTTTGTGCTCACTACTAAAGGCCAAATCATTGCTAATTAAAATTGGCTTTGATATACCTTGGGATCCGGGTGGATCCATTACTTGAGCACTTTATGCCTAGCTTAATGGCTTTAAAGTAAGAGCTGCCAGGGAGACAACCCGGAAGTTTTAGAGAGTCATTTATTTCTGTTGAGTGATTTTATAAAGTTTAAAAACAAAAAAATATAGAGGGGAACTTAAAAAATTTTGACAAAAGAGAAGCGGTTCGAAGTTATGCATTGGAGAAGTGAGGGTCGACCTTGAACACTTATGTTCATGCTCATGGAAACAATGTAGAATTTTCCATGAAAGTTATCACAAAAATAATTATCCCCTTGTACAAATCCTTTGTATTGTAAAATATTGTGCTAAGGTTTTCCTTTAGGATGATTAGATTGCTTGTTGGTACATGCGATGCAGAAACAGAAACTTTGGTTGTAGCTCGTGAATTTTCATTTTTTTTTACTAGAATGTCAAACGT
Organism: Triticum aestivum; assembly: GCF_018294505.1. Taxonomy (NCBI): domain Eukaryota; kingdom Viridiplantae; phylum Streptophyta; class Magnoliopsida; order Poales; family Poaceae; genus Triticum; species Triticum aestivum. Next base: position 674,175,897 of record NC_057801.1, read on the forward strand.
TTCTGAAACTTTTTGCATAGTCTTGCTATAATTTTTTTAAATTTTGTCCTAATTTTTCAGAATTGTTGGAGTACCCGAGGTATGGTAGATGTTCAGATTGCTACAGACTGTCATGTTTAAGACAGATTCTGTTTTTGATACATTGTTTTGCTTGTTTTGATGAAACTATCGATTTTTACCGGTGGTATAAGCCATGGAAAAGTTATATTACAGTAGCTACAATGAAAAAACAAAATATGAATTGGTTTGTAACAGTACTTAGAGTAGTGATTTGCTTTATTATTCTAACGGATCTTACCGAGCTTTCTGTTGAGTTTTGTGTGGATGAAGTGATCAAAGATTGAGGAGGTCTCGATATGAGGAGAAGGAGGAGAGGCAAGAGCTCAATCTTGGGGATTCCCAAGGCACCCCAAGTAAATATTCAAGGAGACTCAAGCGTCTAAGCTTGGGGATGCCCCGGAATCCATCCCATCTTTCTTCAACAAGTATCGGTATGTATTCGTTTTTGTTTTGTTCATGTGATATGTGCAAATCTTGGAGCGTCTTTTGTGCTTAGTTTTAATTTTTCTTTTATGCACCATGCTGGTAGGAGATAGTCCATGATTGATTTATAGAATGCTCATTACACTTCACTTATATCTTTTGAGTATGGCTTTATAGAATGCTTCATGTGCTTCACTTATATCATTTGAAGTTTGGATTGCATGTTTCTCTTCGCATAGAAAACCGTTGTTTGTAGAATGCTCTTTTGCTTCACTTATATTTTTTAGAGCATGGTATTTTGTAGAAAAATAATTAAACTCTCTTGCTTCACTTATATATATTTAGAGAGTCAACAGGATATGGTCAATTGCATGGTTAGTCATGAAATCTTACATAAAACCTATGGATCACTGAATATGATATGTTTGATTCCTTGCAATAGTTTTGCGATATAGAGATGGAATATGTGGGAGGTACTAGTAAACGGTTGTGGTTAGTAAGAATATTGGTGTTAAGGTTTGTCATTCCTGAAGCATGCATGTATAGTCTCTCGTTATGCTATGAAGTTGGAGCATGATTTATTATTGATTGTCTTCCTTATGAGTGGCGATCGGGGATGAGCGATGGTCTTTTCCTACCAATCTATCCCCCTAGGGGCATGCGTAGTAGTACTTTGCTTCGAGGGCTAATAAACTTTTGCAATAAGTATATGAGTTCTTTATGACTAATGTGAGTCCATGGATTATATGCACTCTTACCTTTCCGCAATTTGCTAACCTCTACGGTACCGTGCATTGCCCTTTCTCACCACAAGAGTCGGTGCAAACTTCACCGGTGCATCCAAACCCTGTGATATGATACGCTCTATCACACATAAGCCTTATTATATCTTCCTCAAAACAGTTACCATACCTACCTATTATGGCCTTTCCATAGCCATTCCGAGATATATTGCCATGCAACTTCCACCACCTCCGCTTTGATGACTTGAGCATTCATTGTCATATTGCTTTGCATGATCATATAGCTAACATAGTAGTTGTGGCTCAGCCACCGTGCATCATTTTTTATACATGTTACGCTAGATCATTGCACATCCTGGTACACTACCAGAGGCATTCATATAGAGTCATACTTTTTCATAGGCATCGAGTTGTAATTTTTATTTCTTTTGAGTTATAAGTAAATAGAAGTGTGATGATCATAATTATTCATTATTAGAGCATGTCCCAATTAGGAAAGGATCATGGAGACTATGATTCCCCCACAAGTCGGGATGAGACTCCGGAGAATGAGAGAAAAAAATAAAAAGAAGAAGAAAAAAGAAAAGAAACAGAGAAAAAAGGGCATTGTTACTATCTTTTACCACACTTGTGCTTCAAAGTAGCACCATGTTTTTCATATAGAGAGTCTCCTATGTAGTCACTTTCATATACTAGTGGGAATTTTTCATTATAGAACTTGGCTTGTATATGCCGATGATTGGCTTCCTCAAATGCCCGAGGTCTTCATGAGCAAGCAAGTTGGATGCACACCCACTTAGTTTTCACATTGAGCTTTCATACACATATAGATCTTAGTGCATCTGTTGCATAGCAATCCCTACTCCTCGCATTGCTATCAATTGATGGGCATCTCCATAGCCCGTTGGTTAGCCGCATCGATGTGAGACTTTCTTACTTTTTTGTCTTCTGTATATTTACCCCTATCATCATACTCTATTCCATCTATAGTGCTATATCCATGGCTTGCACTCATGTATTGCATGAGGGTTGAAAAAACTGAAGCACGTTAAAAAGGATGAACCAATTGCTTGGCTTGTCATCATGGTTGTGCATGATAAATACTTTGTGTTAAGAAGACAAAGCATGACAAGATTATATGATTTTGTAGGGATAGCTTTCTTTAGCATTGATATTTTTAAAGACATGATTGTTTATTGGGATGACTGAGTATTGATGTCTTTATGTCAAGACTATTGCTTTGAATCACTCATGTCTTAATATTCATGCCATGATTATATACATGATCAAGTTTTTGCTAGGTAGCATTCCACATCAAAAATTATCTTTTTAATTATTTACCTACTCGAGGACGAGCAGAAATTAAGCTTGGGGATGCTGATACGTCTCCGTCGTATCTATAAATTTTGATTGTTTCATGCCAATATTATACAACTTTCATACACTTTTGGCAACTTTTTATATGATTTATCGGACTAACCTATTGATCCAGTGCCTAGTGCCAGTTCCTGTTTTTTGCATGTTTTTTGTATCATAGAATATCCATAGCAAACGAAGTCCAAACATGATAAAAATTTATGGAGAATTATTTTGGAATTTATGTGATTTTTGGGAGGTGGAATCAATGCAAACGGGGGCCCACAGAGCCCACAACCCACCAGGGCATGCCACAGGTCCCAGTCACGCCCAGGTGTCTTGTGCTCTCCTCGAACGTCAGTTGAGGCCCTTCTTCTGGTGCAATAAAGACAAATCATGGAAAAAAATCATGTAAAAATTTCAACGCAATCGGAGTTATAGATCTCTGGGAATATAAGAAACCGTGAAGGGATAGATCTGGGGAACGTGAAACAGAAGAGAGCAGAGAGGGCGATCCAACCTTGGAGGGGCTCCCGGGCCTCTGATGCCATGGAAGCCATGTACCAGAGGGGAAACCTCTTCCCATCTAGGGGGAGGCCAAGTAAGAAGAAGAAGGAGGGGGGCTCTCTCTCCCTCTCTCCCAGGGGCGCTGGAGTGCCGCCGGGGCAAGGATCGTAGGCGATCTACATCAACAATCTTGCTACCGTCAACACCAACTTTCTCCCCCTCTATGCAGAAGTGTAACATCCGTTCTCCCCGTTGTAATCTCTACTTGAACATGGTGCTCAACTCCATATATTATTTCTCAATGATCTATGGTTATCCTATGGTGTTTGAGTAGATTCGTTTTGTCATGTGGGTTAATCGTGATCTTGGTTGGTATGACTGTATATTTTATTTATGGTGTTGTCCTACGGTGCCCTCCGTCTCGCGCAAACGTGAGGGGGCCCACTGTAGGGTGTTGCAATATGTTCATGGTTTGCTTATTATCAGTGTTACGGGGGTGACAGCAGCCTAAACGCGGATAAGTGGGTTATGGCGTATGGGAGTAAAGCGGACTTCATACTTAATGCTATGGTTTGGTTTCACGACCTTAATGATCTTTAGTAGTTGCGGATGCTTGCTAGGGGTCCAATCATAAGTGCATATGATCCAAGTAGAGAAAGTATGTCAGCTCATGCCTCTCCCTCATATAAAATCACAAGAGTGATTACCGGTACTTGTCATCGATTGCCTAGGGACAAATGACTTTCTTGTTGACAAAAGCTATCTACTTTTACTACCTTGCATTTTATTCATAGTTTTATTCTCGCAAAGTACTCATAGTTTTATTCTTGCAAAATAGTTTCATACTTGTTTTAGGTAAAGCAAACATCAAGTGTGTGTAGATTTGTATCGGTGGTCGATAGAACTTGAGGTAATATTTGTTCTATCTTTAGCTCCTGGTTAGGTTTGGCACTCTTATTAATTGAAGAAGGCTACAAATGATCCCCTATACTTGTGGGTTATCACGTACCTGTCGAGATAGAACATAAGGCATATTGGGCTATTAAAGAGCTCAATTATGATTTTGAACTTGCCGGTGAGAAGAGGTTATTTGACATTAACTCGCTTGACGAATGGAGAACCCAAGCCTATGAGAATGCCAAGTTGTTTAAAGAAAAAGTTAAAAGATGACATGACAAGAGGATACAAAAGCGTGAGTTTAATTTAGGTGATCATGTTTTGCTACACAACTCTCTTTTAAGATTTTTTGTAGGAAAACTTCTCTCTAAATGGAAAGGTCCTTACATTATCAAGGAGGTCTATCGTTCCAGTGCCATAAAAATCAACAATGCCGAAGGCACAAATACGAAGGTGGTAAGCGGTCAAAGAATCAAACATTATATCTCAGGTAATCCCATAAATGTTGGGACCAATATAATTGACACCGTAACAATGGAGGAGTACATAAGGACACTTTCCAGAACGTTTCAGACTCCAAAATGGACTAGGTATGTGGTACGGTAAGTAAACCGACTCCAAAACTATTCTAATAGAAATTTTCTTCGTTTTGGAATATTTAAAAAATTAGGAAAATTAAAAGTAGTCTAAGAGAGACACGAGGAGACTACAACACTACTAGGAAAAGGGCTATAGATGAAATGGCCACTAATGGCGCACCAGACATGTGGTGCGCCACTACTATATAGCAGTGGCGCACCATGTGCCGGTGCGCCATTAGTGTGAAAGACACTAATGGCGCACCAGACACATGGTGCACCACTAGTAACAATTTTTTTTCCAAACATATTAATGGCGCACCAGGGCAGAGTGCGCCATTACTAGTTCTAACTAGTAATGACGCACCAGCCATACAGTGCGCCACTACTATATTTTATTTTATTTGCGAAACAACTAATGGCGCACCAGGGAATAGTGTGCCATTACTAGTTTAAACTAGTAATGGCTCACTGTGCCCTGGTGCGCCATTAGTATTTTTTTTTGCAAAACTACTAATGGTGCACCACCAGCAGGTGCGCCATTAGTAACCAGGGTTACTAATGGCGCATTTGTAGGTGGTGCGCCATTAGTAACCTGGGACCAGCTAGATATTTTGGACAGCCACGCCTACCCACTCACGTTCCCCACTTCATTCTCTCCACCTCCTCCTCCAAGCTTGTCTCGGCTGCCTCCTCCTCCTCACCTCATTTACACCATAGATTCATCCAAATTAAGTGGTTAAGTTACCTTTTTTTGATAGGTAAGTAAGGGGGAAGCTATCTTTATGTTGTTCTCCCTCCAACAACGTGCACATGCACTTTTTATGGCCTAGCTAGATCTATGTATGTTTGTGCTGTTGCATATGTTTGTGGTGTTACATATATGTTTGTGTTTGCAGGTACCGGTATTTGAAATGCGATAGTTGCCAATATTTTGCCGGAATGTTGATTCATTTCCGTTTCGGCGAGAATTTTGGCACTATGCATTCTTTTTGGTCCTATTTTTAGGGAAAGTCATGCCAAAAAAATTCTTGGTTCTAAAATATCGTTTTGCTCTACCCCGCAGGTGACCATGGTCCGCACAATGACCGAAGGCATCGTGAATAGGTTTTTGAGCTCCGCGAAGGCCGAGATGCTTCAAAAGAATGAGACAGAGATAAGATGTCCGTGTCGAAGATGCAAGCTGAAGAGCCTTATTGCGGACCCAGATTCCGGGCAGGTGCGGGACCACCTGCTCTTGCGTGGTTTCATGGATGGCTATCAGTGGCAAGGTGATGAAGATGACTATGAAGTCGTCCATGGGGGCCGGGCAAGAAATGACGAAGGGCAGCAAGACAACCACCGCGGCTCGGGCGGGCGAGAAGACGAAGAATCTCCAGGACATGATCACGATGGTGATGCTGTACATAGTCATCATGTAGAAGATGCCGTACATGATGATGAGGAAGATGTCGGAGCAGACGAAGGGCATGATCATGAAGATGAAGATGCCGACGGAGCAGACGACGATGGACCATCGATGGGCTGGGTGCAGGACCCTCATATTCAAGAGTTGCTTCTCAAGCAGACGGATAACACAAGAGCTGCCACCCGAGAGAAAGCCAAGCTGGATCAACTGGAGATAGATGCGGTTACTCCATTGTATGAAGGATGCAGGCCCGAGGATACCTGTCTGAAAGTAACGCTCATGGCTCTGGAGATGAAGCTAAAACACAAAATGACCGACGCATGTTTCGACGAGAACATGTCATTCTGGCACGAATGTATTCCCAAGGGGAACAAGTGCCCGACCAGTTTCGAGGAGGCGAAGAAAATCGTGTGTCCTCTGGATGTACCACACGTGAAATACCATGTGTGCATGAATAATTGCATCATTTATCGGGACGAGCATGCGAAGTCTACCATATGTCCGGTGTGCGGCGTCACTCGATACAAGAAGAGGAAGAAAGCTCCTCGAAAAGTGGTGTGGTACTTTCCGGTCACTCCTCGTCTGCAGCGGTATTTCGCGGACCCTAAGGTAGCAAAGCTCCTGCGTTGGCACGCGGATAGGGAGGAGAAGAAGCGAGAAGATGACGCAAATGATCCGGAGATAAATGAAAAAGACAAGATGATGAGTCACCCTAAGGATGGGAGCCAGTGGCAAGCGTTGAACTTCGAACACCCAGAATTTGGGAAGGATCCAAGGAACATCGTGCTGGGCGTGAGCACCGATGGAGTCAATCCGTTTGGCAGGCAGAGAAGCACACATAGCACCTGGCCTGTATTTGTGTGGATGTAGAACCTTCCCCCCTGGTTGTGCATGAAGAGGAAGTACATTCACATGAATATGCTAATTGAAGGGCCGAAACAACCAGGGAACGACATCGATCTATATCTGGGGCTGCTGAAAGAGGATCTAGACACGCTGTGGCAAATGCCAGCCAATACATGGGACGCCGCAGAGAAAGAATATTTCCCTATGAGAGCCGCACTGCTCACGACGGTGCACGACTATCTCGGTTACGGATATCTCGCGGGGCAGGTGGTCCATGGATTTTCTGGATGCGTCAGGTGCATGGATGACACAATGTATCGCCAGCTAGATAGAGATCCCGGGTCTTCAAAAACCGTGTTCATGGGACATTGAAGGTGGCTTCGCGATAATGACCCGTGGAGGAAATGCAAGGATCTATTTGATGGTGAAACCGAACCCGAAGACGCCCGCGTACGAGGAGCGGCGAGGAAATAGACGAGCTGTTAAAAAATTGGAAAGATTGCCCACTGCCGGGAAAGAAGCAAAAGGCGCCAGAGCCGGGAAAGAAGCGAAAGGCGCCGGAGCCGCTGCTGAAGGTATGGAAAACGAGGTCTGTTTTCTGGGACTTGTCATACTGGAAGATCCACCGTGTGCCTCACAGCCTTGATGTCATGCATATCACGAAGAACGTGTGCGAGAGTCTGCTTGGTACCCTGCTCAACATTCCAGAGAGGACCAAAGATGGGCCGAAAGCAAGGGCAGACTTGAAATCAATGGGCATCAGGGAGGAGCTTCATGCTAATGATGATGATGATGATGATGAGGCGAAGCAGGACACGGAAAGTCATCGCAAAGGAAAAAAGGACAAGAAGACTGGAAATGACTAACCTCCTGCGTGCTTCACTCTAAGTCAGGAGGAGATCGATCAGTTTGTCACCTGCCTCGTAGGAGTAAAACTTCCTTACGGTTACGCGGGGAAGATAAGCAGATACCTAGACCCAGTGAAGCAGAAGTTCAGCGGGATGAAGTCTCACGACTGTCACGTGCTGATGACGTAGATACTTCCAGTTGCAATCCGTGGGATCATGGACGCGCACGTCCGTGAAATGCTATTTGGCCTATGCAACTTTTTTGACATCATCTCTCGGAAGTCGGTTGGCGTGAGGCAACTCAGAAGGCTACAGGAAGAGATCGCGGTGATACTATGCGAGCTTGAGATGTACTTCCCGCCCGCATTCTTCGATGTTATGGTGCATCTGCTGGTCCATATCGTGGAGGATACCATCCAACTCAGGCCGACGTTCCTGCACAGCATGATGCCGTTCGAAAGGATGAATGGTGTCATCAAAGGATATGTTCGCAACATGTCACGTCCAGAGGGAAGCATAGCCAGGGGCTTTCTGACCAAAGAGTGTATCTCCTACTGCATGAATTATCTAGGCATCGAGAACCCCGTTGGTCTGCCCGTCAACAGGCACCTCGGCAGGCTCGTTGGATGGGTTCACCGTGAGGGTCGCCGCGAAATGCATGTCAACTTCGAGGGTCGACTCGCCGACTTTGAAAGAGCAAACCTAGTCGCGCTACAACATATAGATGTGGTCGATCCTTGGGTGGTAGAGCACAAAACCTTTATTGAGAAGACATACAATGACCGAGGCCAACAGAGGATGAACGGAGATATAATCAAAGAGCACAACTCATGTTTCACGCGTTGGTTCAAGCAGAAGCTTCTGTCGTACCCTTTACATGAGGATTCTTCCGCGGAAGAACAGCTCATATTCGCCTTGTCACAGCGCCGAGCACAACCTGATGACGTATGAGGCGTACGATATCAACGGCTACACATTCTACACCGAGGGAAAGGACATGAAGAGTGATGGTTATCAGAACTCCGGGGTAACGATGGAATCCTACACCGGTAACGACAAGGACAGATACTACAGAAGGATCGAGGAGATTTGGGAGCTGAGCTACGCTGGAGAGAAGGTCCCGATGTTCCGTGTTAGATGGGCCAAGAGCGTCATAAAAGAAGACCGGTATTTCACCACCATGGTTATGCCCGAAGCCAAATCCAAGACCGCGGGCGCAAACTTCACCGCGAAAAATGAGCCATGGGTACTGGCTTCCCAAGTGGACCAATGCTTCTTCATTACCAACCCGCCAAAGCCCAATCGTGTTGTCGTGAGGAGAGGCAAAAGGAAGATCATCGGAATGGATGGAGTCGCCAATGAGCAAGACTTCGACAAGTACGGCGACCCGAAGATGGAACATGACGACGATGATGAAGTATCAGCATACACCACATGAAGAAGCAGGACCACCCTACCTAAAGGACATCCGTTCAAGAGAAGAACTCCATTTACGAAAAATAAGGGCAAGAAGATTGTGAACAGATAGCCAGCTAAGATCGATTGTATTTAAATTGTAGCCTTCATTTCTCGATTGTATTTCATGGGCACTTTTTGAACTCATGAATATTTTTAAATTTCATGGACACTCGATCTCGATCCCCCTCCATCTCGATCGCTATCCCACCCCGCCAGATCCGGTCCCCCTCGTCGTCGAGCACCCCCCGCATCCTCTCCCCCGCTCCACCGGCCGCCGGCGCCGACCCCCCGCACCCTCCCCCGCTCCACCGCCGTCGACGACCCACCGCACCCTCCCCCGC